>NC_054470.1:34908295-35258295 GCF_017639515.1 Carcharodon carcharias
CTTGCCTGTCCTTCTTTAGATGTTTGGTGCTGCCTCATGTGATGTACCACGTGTTCCTGCAAGAGAGAAGCAGGTTTGTTAGTAAGCATTCTGAAATATATTTGGGTTATGTGGCTGTCATGGTTGAATAGCTGCCAATCTGTGTGAGCTATGTATAATGTCTGTGAGGCTTGCAACAGTGCTCAGTATATAAGGGTGAGGTAAAGCTTATAAACTGAGAGGGTTGAATACTGTTTGGTAGAGATTCTTGGTAGGTGGATGGTGAGGGTGGGGTGAAATCATCAGTGGATGAAATTAGTCTTGCAGCTGGTAGGATGGGACATTTGAAGACAAACTCACTTACCTTCACAATGCATGTGAGATTATTAAATCTCTTCCTGAAACCCATCCTTGTTCTTGCAGTTGCACAACTGGCACTGACTTGCACTGCTACTTCTTCCCATTGCCTCTTCAGCATCTATCTGGAGAGCTTCCTCACACCTTTCCACTTTTTCTACCAAGTGGAGTGAAAGCTTTGGTGCACACACTCTCACATGTTCAGTCATTGCTCAAAGTATCAGAGCAGAGGCTCCGTTTTCCAATGGCTAGCATCCACTTCTTGCAGCCGCAATGCAGCTCCCCTTTAAGTAGAACTGTCCACTTGCAAAATTAAGCCCCACACTGATAAGTGCAACCAGTGAACAGCGGCTGCAGCCAGCAATCATTTAAAGCAGCATGAATTTAATGTGCTGCGTACAATGCCATGAACAGGCACGGGTTAATTACAAACAAAAACAGAAAATGCTGGAAAAACTCAGCAGGTCTAACAGTATCTGTGGAGAGAGAAACAGTTAATGTTTCGAGTCCGTATGACTCTTCTTCAGAGCTGAAGAAGAAGAGTCATACGGACTTGAAACATTAAATCTTTTTTTCTCCACAGATACTGTCAGACCTGCTGAGTTCTTTCCAGCATTTTCTGTTTTTGTTTCAGATTCTCAGCATCCGCAGTATTTTGCTTTTAAACAGGTTAATTACATACTGGGATGCCTGTGCCTGTTTCAGGGTTTAGCCAATCCCTCCATCCTCTCCACCCCCCCCACCCCCCCACCGCCTCATATCTCTTTTGGGAATGAACACAGCACAGAAACTGTTGTTCTTTTCACATCGAATATTTGTTTTTAATTGTCAGTAAATTATTTTGTAAGGATAATGCTTCATCCTCCATATTCCTCTGCTCCTTCTTCTGTTCTCCCTCTGCTGCTGTGAGGTAGATACTACCAAGCATGCATTTCGCTAACTATGAAATGGCCAAAAGATTCACAGAATCACAGAAGGAGGACACGTGGCCTGTCGAGTCAGCATCAGCTCTCTGAATAAGTAATTCACCCAATGCCATTCCCCCACCATCTCCCCATAACCCTACACATTCTTCTTTTTCAGATAACAATCCAATTCCCTTGTGAATGCCTCGATTGAACCTGCCTCCACTAAACTCCCAGACAGCACATTCCAGATCTTAACCAGTTGCTGTGTGAAAATGTTTCTCCCCATGTCTCCATTGCTTCTTTTGCCAATTACTTTAAATCTGTGCTCTCCCATTCTCATCCATCCACCACTGGGAACCGTTATTCCCTATCTACTCTGTCCGAGCCCCTAATGATTTTGAATTCCTTTAGCAAATATTCACTTAACCTTCTCTTTTCTGAGGAAAACAGTCCCAATTTCTCCAAACTATCTACATAACTGAAGTTCCTCATCCCGGGAACCATTCTTCTGAATCTTTTCTGCACTCTCTCTAATGCCTTCACATTTTTCCTAAAGTGTGGCGCCCAGAACTGCATGGACACAATACAACAGTTGAGCTCAAACTACTATTTTATGCAAGTTTAATGTAATTTCCTAGCTCTTCTGCTCTATGCTCCTATTAATAAAGACTCTGAATGCTGTATGCTTTATTAACTGCCCTGTCAACCTGTCCTTCCACCCTCAATTATCCATGCCTAAATACAACTAAATTGCACTTTACCTTTATCTATGATTGTATATTTCATTAACTGGGCACTTGGCTTGTCATACTCAGGTCTATCTGTCCCCTAGTAATTGATTTATTAGTGTTTTTTTTGTGCAGCAGTGCTTTGAACTTATGATTGCCTAACTGAGGAAAATGCAAGTCAACAGCAATTGATGCCAGAAGTTGGGTTAAACTAAGGTAACAATTCCAGTACAAATGATGAATTGGTAGTGTTACAGCTCCAAATTATGATTTTTAATCAACTATTTGTCCATTCCCCTCCCCTGCCCTCAAAACAAAGGTGGACTAAGTATTTTCACAAAGATTTAATCAAAAGAATCCCTCAAAGCACAATTTTAAATGGCCTCTAGCAAATGCTTAGAGTTCAATGAACCTTCAGTTCTGTCGAGCACTGCCTGCAAATCACACATTAGAGTGCAGATGTTAGCCTACAATACTTGGGTGCTGGAAATACTGTATATGTGACTTATTGACATCATTGGCAGTACTTCTGAAAGTTTCAGACCTCAAGCATTCAACCCACATACTTCCTGAAATTAAACTAGTGCTCTGAAAAGTCTTACATGAGTAACCAGTTGTAGTTTGCATTTGTGATAGTCCGATACAAATTCCAGAACAACACTGGGGTCACGCAGGGCAATTCTAAAAAAAAGCTATCAGTCAGTGGCTGAGGTCAAAAACAAGGAGGGCAAAATGTCTATAAATGTCATCTTGAGAAAACAAATATTCCAAAAGTGATGGATACACACTACAGTTCTGCCTTCTTCCAATTCTCACTCTATTGGAATCTTTCTGGAATAGCTCTTAATTCATGTACTAACATTTAGCTTTTAGTACACAGTACAGAGTCTCAAGCAGAGACTCACATTTGACTTAAATGTGATTGTAGACCATATGTAGCTAGGCATTTGACCCTATCATAAATACATATGGACCATTCAGCATGTGAAACATGTTAATAAGAACAAAACTGATTGCTGGAAAAATGAAGAAGGAACACAAAGGAGCCTAACAAAGGGTATTAATGCAATAGAGCTGCAGGGCAGATGTGGTGTTGCACTGCGATAATTTATTTTGCCTTTTAGTGTTCAGTCTTTTGAATACCACCAGCCACTTTAACCTTACATACATGAACGGGAGTTTGCCTCCCAAATTTAGACAAGTATCTTAGCTGTGCATAACACAGTATTATACATGAGTATATATAGCAGCTTGCATTTCCAATAAACCAGGTCAGTAGTTTCCGATGGTGTCCAACTTTTAATGGACCCAATTATTTCTTATGCTTACAATATTCAAATTCTACGTTTGGATATTGCAAACTGTTCTTTTGTTTCAATGCTTCAGTTTTAGAAAAAATAGATTACTTCCTGACTGTTACCTAATCATCTACAATTACAACCATTTCATGCATCCCCAATTCATTCAATCTTGTCTGAAAGATGTGGACCATCCATTAAGCCACATGTACACTGCTGCTGTTTTAGTTCTTGGTGGGGCGGGGAGGGCTTAGTCCCAGTGCAGAACAGAGAGCATGGGGAATGGGCAATGTAATGTCAAGTGAGGCAGACAGCATTCCCACAATGCAGTCCATCTGATTTTCTGTCCATTAAGTTTAGTGAGCAAACATGCCTCATAATATATGTGCTGAAGACAGAAAATGTTAGAAATATACAGCAAACCAGTTGGCATTTGCAATGGGAAAATACAGTTTCAGCCTTTATCAAGCCATGATGGGTGACACACTGGAAACTTCATAACCTGTCTTTTCTTTGATGCTGATTAACCTGCTGGACATTTCCAAATTTTTTGGCAGCGTTTGCAGGTCTTTCTTTTTATCTTGTGATTTGTGTTTCTGGTATGTGCTGCTCTACCCTGTTACTCAGCGTGCAAAGGTGAAAAAAGAATTCCTATTTTACTGAATCCAGCTCCCTTATTCTGGCAGCGGATTCATAGACCCATTTTATTTAACTGGAAGGTGAACTTAAACAATCACAGCATAAATGTGACTTTATACTCATCAGCTTTGCTTTTATTTTGTGTAGATTAAAGCTGCCTTCTCTCTTGCCAGCCGTTGACTCAATTTGTCAAATCAACCCAGATGGCAGGCCACACATTGAAATGAATGAAGTTACAGCTGACAAGCCAACTTAGTTCCTTTCTGTGTGTGTCATTTATAAATTCATGTCATTCATATATTTCTGTAACTAATACTCATATACCAAACTTACAGCTATCCATCTTAAGTATGAATGACCTGTTCATGAACTGACAGCTGAGGAGTCAGTTATTCTTATGTGGACTGAATAATAGTAAATGAGGGCAAATGTTAACTTTAACAATATGTGGATGTCAGATTCCTACAAATGACTCCTAGAAAAGTATTGGATTACAGTTAACTTGAGATTTCATTCGTTTCCTCCAACCTGTTGAGGGTAATTGTGACTTTGTGCAATAGTGTAAGATTGACGGTAGTGAAATGGCAGCTTGTTTTCATTAATCGAATTAAAAATCATGAGATGTTAAATGGCCTTCAATTTGCCATCACCCATTTTACATTGATGCACAAAGTCATGATCTATTTCATTGCCTAAATGACAACAATAACTTGCATTTGTATGGAGCCATAGAGCCTTTAAACATAGTAAAACTTTCCAAGCTACTTATAAAGGTTAATGATGCTAGACCTGCCTGAGTGCTGAGATGTTAATAGGCTTGCATGTCCTGAGTCATTTGCATCACCATTACAGATCCAGTTGCTAAGCCAGCGGAAGATCAGTCCAGCATAATGATGAGCCTGGCCTTCGCATGTACCTACCTTGGTATTTAGAGGTTGTTACAAAAAGAAAATACTGCAGATGCTGGAAATCTGAAATAACAAAAAAGGCCGGAAAAGCTCAGCAGGTCAGGCAGTGTCTGTGAAGAGACCTGAAACCCTCTGTTTCTCTCCACACATGCTGCCTGACCTGCTGAGTTTTTCAAGCTTCTTTTTTTGTTCTAATTAGCATTTAGAGGTTCTACCTGCTGCAAACATCTGTTAAAGTGAGTCATGCCATTTTCTGCAGTTATGGGCATAATCATGACCAGTGGTCGCAGAGCACTTCTTGTGTATCTTAAAACTTTCTTTTCTTTGAACCAATGCTGATTAACCTGCTGGAATTTCCAACTTTTTTGCCAGTGTTTGCAGGTCTTTCTTGTTATGTCATGATTTGTGTTTCTGGCACACGCTGCTCTATTCTTTTGCTGTGAGTGCAAAGATGAGAAAATAATTCTTTTTTTACTGAATCTAACTCCATTATTCTAGCAGCAGATTCATAAACCCATTTATTCTTTTGGAATATTCCTCTTCTTTACTGTACCTCTTACCTGTGCCTGTTTTTACTATAGTTCCTTCAAATCTAGTGCAGTGAAATAAAGAAAATTGGCCTCGAAACGTCCTGAGGAAAGCAGCACAGCTTGTTCAGAATTTCTTTTGAACAAGACCATATGGTCTAGAAATTGGTCTGAATACTGCCTTTCTGGGGGACACTGGTTAAAAGGCCCCAATATGCTGGGCATGATGTGCGCACACATTTGCTTTTGGAAATGTGCCACCTACCAAAGTGAATAAGAACAAAAAAGAGAGACAGGCCCTTTATCTTGAGCCCCACAATCCCCAAAACTGACCACTTGATCCCCGACCCAACCCCAACTCAGTCCCCAATGCCCAACACTTGAGCCAGGCCCAGCCCTCAACCCCAAACCCTGGTCATGACCCTCAACCTCCTGAACGAGGCTCTGACCCCCAACACTTCACCCAGTCTCTGATCCCTGCCCCCTGATCCAGGCCATGACCCCCAAACCAGCACCCAACCTCCAATACTTGACCCAGGCTCTGACCTCTGACATCTGAATCAGGCCCCAACTCCCAACCCAGGCCCTGCCTCCCAGCCCAGGCCCCGACACAGGCCCTGACCCAGGTCCAACTCCCAACAACCTTGATCCGTGTCCCAGGACCCAATCTCAGATAGTGCCTACGTGAAGACTTGCTGTGATGCTAGCAATGGCCCAAACCTGGACCCCTCTTCGTGGACGGGCTCATCAAGCTCTGCTGGCAACATTGAAATGAGACCCAAATTACAGGTCCTCCCCTCATCATTCATCCAAAACTGACTTTAACAAAATTTCTAAGCCAATTTTTACTTCCTTCCTTTTATTTGTGTTGAAGGAATCCTAGGAATAAAGCTGGCAACATATCTTCTACTTTACTGTCACAAACGTTTTTTTCTCCATAGCTGTTGACATGTATAAGTCCCTCCAATCAGGTTTCCATTCCTGTCAAAGCACTAAAATGCCTCTTATCAAAGTCACAAATGACATCCAGCATGACTGTGACAAACGTAACTTTCCTTCCTCATCCTTCTTGGCTTGTCTGCAGCATTTGGAATGGCTGACCATACAATCCACCTCCAACACCTCTCCACTGTTGCCCAGCTGGGTGGGACTGCACTAGCCTGATACCATTCCTATCTATCTAATCGTAGCCAGAGAATCACCTGAAAAGACTTCTCTTTACACACCTGCACTATTATCCCTGGCATCTCCCAAGGATCAATCCTTCCATTTTTCATCTACTTGCGGCCCCTGACGACATCATTGGAAAACACAGCATTAGTTTTACATGTACATTGATGACAATCAGCTTTACTTACAATTACCTCTCTCGATCTCTCCACCGTCTCTAAATTGTCTGACTTCTTGTATTAGATAAGTAGAAATTTCCTCGAGTTAAGTATTAGGAAGACTGAAGCAATTTCATTGGTCTTTGCTACAAATTCCATTACTCAGCCCCCAACGCTGTCCCTCTCCCTAGCAACTGTCTTAAGCTGAATGAGAGTCTTGGCAACCTTGGTGTCATATTTGACCCCGTGATGAGCTTCTGACCATATATCTATGCCATTGCTAAAACCTATCTCCACTCCTGTAACATCGCCCAAGTTGTCGCTTGCCTCAGCTCATCTGTTGCTGAAAACCTCATGTTTGTTACCTCTAGACTTGGCTTTCCGACACACTTTGGCTGGCCTACCTCATTCTACCTTCCTTAAACTTGAGGTCATCCAAAACTCTGCTATCCTTACTTGCCCCCTTTACCAATCACTCCTGTGCTCATGACCTACATTGCTGCTAGCTAAGCAATGCCTAAATCTCAAAATTCTCATCCCTGTTCCCAAATATCTCCATGGCCTCGGCCTTCTCTATTTCTGTCATCTCTTTCAGCCCTACAACCCCTCAAGATACCTGTGGTTGTATAATCTTGTTCTCCTGAACATCTGCAATTTTAATTGCTCCATGGTGGCCGTGCCTTCCCTAAACCCTGGATTTCCCTCCCTACATCTCTGTCTCTCTAGATGTTAGATCTAGAGATCTAACATCTCTAGATGTTTCTCTTCCCTTGTAGAGAAACATCTTCAATGAAAAAAGTGAAAATTCTCTTTATTTATTCCTGTTATTGTCTATGTATCCGCTTCATTTACTTTTCACTCTTTAATTTTTTTACCATATTATTTGCTTCTCTTTTTTCACTTTGTTTCTTTACTCATTATTTTCTTTTCCTATTTTTAAAAACTCTCTCTCCTTTCCTCGTAATGTTGCATTATTATGACGCTCCTTCAAACCTACCTCTCTAGCCAAGCTAATATCACCTTGTGTTGCTCGGTGTCAAATATTGCTTTATGATGCTGTATGAATTAGCACCTTGAGACATTAAAGGTGCTATATAAATACATGTCGTTGTTGTAGAAATATTTTCTTTAGTTTTAATGACAGAGTTTGCAATCTAAGTGTTTTTGAACAGGGGGATTTCTGATTTAAAACCTTGCTTGAATATTATCATTATAATTGTAGTTTTTAACTACTGCTTCAGATTGGGGAGAGGGAAAACAGATTTGTGTGTCAACGGCTGTACGGATTATCACCAAATCATAGGGGTAGGTATTTGTACCTCTGTCACCGAAATCTCAAAACATTCCACAGCATACCACATATGTACAACACTGAGAAAGTGTCCCCTCCCTCATATTTAGTGCATATTGTCTTTCACAAGCAATCTCGCTTGATTTATGGCATCGCAGAGTCACCTTTCATTGCCTGGTGTTGTAACAATGGACAGCTTTTTGTTTTGGAAGTCACAGAATTGTTTAAAATGTCACGCTAACAGCAATACAGGTACAGGAATACAGGTTATTAATCAGTAATAATGGCAGGGAAGAATTCAACAAAGTAGTTCTCACATTCTCATGTTACACATGAAACTCTCTGTGAGAAGCTTTTCTTTAACTGACAGGCAAACATACTTTACGTAACTTTTTAAAAAAGGTTACCTCATAATGCAGTGCTGGGCTGATGGCAGTTCAATTTAAGGCCTACGTGTGCCAGTAACATTCACTTCGCTTTATCTCACCTCCCATCTATCTGTCTTAGTCTCCTTTCCCTCCAGAATGAGAATCATTTTTCAATGTAGTAAGATTCCACCTTCCCCTTTCTGTCAATTTTCCTCCCCTGTTGTATCTTCTGTTCATTTGCCGATTTTTCCCTTGTAGAGAAATATCTTCAATGTAAAAAGTGAAAAATTCTCTTTATTTATTCCTGTTATTGTCTATGTATCCGCTTCATTTACTTTTTGCACTTTAATTTTTTATCATATTATTTGCTTCTCTTTTTTCAATTTGTTTCATTACTCATTATTTTCTTTTCCTATTTTTAAAAACTCTCCTTTCCTTGTAACGTTGCATTATTTCCTTTTGGATGCCATATGGCTTAATAATAGGTTAACTCTCCAGCACAAACTAATATATTAGCCTCCATTTTAACTCGGGCATAATTGGGATATACAGGAATCAAGGTGGACAACAAACTGCCTGACTCCCTGCAGCAAGAGACACAGGCGAATTTAATTCCTGGGGCTCATTTAAATGATTTGAAGAGAAATCCCACCCAGATGTAGGGGGAATCTTCTTCTGGTCCACAAGGAAACTTCCAAGACGTTAAAACAATGAAGTTTACCTGGGCTTCTTTTGACCATGGTGTTGCCAGCTGCCAGGTTTTATTGTTGGTTCAGGCTCTGAGCATCACTGTCACAGTCAGCAGTTCAGATCATGCTGGGGTCTGAATGACATGATCAGACTCTGAAATGTCAATCTTTATGACGTCCCCACGTGCCTGAGGCGGACAGCCCTGAGGCTGCCAGAAACTTGGCTGGTAAAATGGCAGCAGGAGTGAAAAACTTCTGGTCGCCAGTTTAACCACCCAATCCACACTGATGGAAGAGGCTCTGGGATGAACTCTCTTTTGGATCTTGTCTTTTATAATAAATGAGTGGGACAGAGATCTGGATGAAAGATTAAAATGAATTTAAAAATGGGGCAAGGGTGCCTTTTTAAAAAATTGTAGGGACTATTTACACTGACTGTATTGCATTCTGTGAGACCTCCTAACACTCATTAAAGACAGGCATTTGTAAAACTACAGCACTTTCTGCTACTTGAAATGAAATTTTGTTGGTTAATGAAAAAAGAAATAAATCCACATTAAATTTAATCAGAAGTGAAATGTGTCCAATTGGGGAATAAAGGTATAAAACATTGGCTTCTCACAGTATAAATATCCAAACTATAATGGACCCTGAAAAACATGGAGGATCCTAGGGACCAGTGTTCCCTTTTGAGGTTGGTAAGCTATGTTAAGAGGTTTTATTAAGTGTTCATTTAATATGTTAGCCTAGAAATGTGCATACATGGCCAAGACATTAGTATGAAATGTTTTTGTATAATCTTTTAACAGAGATGTTAACCCATTTCAGATTAATGCCTCCATTAAAACAGCAGACAAAGTCATTTTGTACAAATGCTTTAACCACATGTACACATTTCCAGGCTGTAAATTGAACACTTCATAAAAAACTTTTAAAGTAGCCTCCTAATCTCTGCAAAAACTTTGCATTTATATACTTTAGGTACAATATTAATGTGGACAAGGCAAGGTAACTCAGTTGGCTGAGTGGCAGTTGGGGCCAGAAGGTCTTGGGTTTGAATTCTCACACAATTCACCTAACGTGTCATCAAAATGAAAACCACGTCATAGGCTGTGGGGTCAGAGACAGGGCACTGCAGCAGCAAAGTCGTGCCTGCCATACTCTTGCAGTATCTCCTGGCAATAAATCAGTGCAACATTTAGTAGGCACTTCACACCAAATGGAAGCCAACCTCCCCAGGTAATCTTTCTCGCCATCAGTTTTGTACGTTAAGTATATCATTTACATCTATTATTTCCCACAGAAATACAAGACTAAGTTCAAAATGACAGGGCTTTTGTGTTTAACTGCCGTTATTATTAAAGGCTGTGCCGCTAAAAGCATCTGGTACTAATAAAAGCTGACTCTTCAGGTGACCAGCAGTGCAAGGATTACAGCTTACTCTAATTAATCATGATTTATAGCCAATTATGGGTCAATACATTAATAGTTTGTTCTTTGCCCTTTTTTTATGGGCATTTGCTTCCTCAGTTCGCAAAAGAAACATGCTGGGTATTGTGGAAAAATCAAAAAAATTATATGTTGTCCCTTAATTTGACTTGAGTTGTGGCGGAAAGGAACAAAAGGTCTGAGTGAAAGTTCAGGTAATGATTTCGACACATGACCACTGTCTCCTGGTAACTTTCAGACTTCAAAGGCTGAGACAGGCAGTTGTTCAAGATTCCAAAAAGTGGTCTTCATTAGACAAAGCAGGGAAAATGTGAAACAGATGATTGATTATTACAGTGCTGCCCTTGAAATGCCTACTACACTGAATGTAAGGAATTCCATATGTTCAGGAGCTTTACAACCAGCAAAGCAGGGGTGCAATCTTCTCTCCAGCTCCCGGCATAAAATACATTGCCAACAGATTCATAAAAACGAAGTCCAAATTATTCATTGCTGTTATGCTTGGTGTGGAGTGGGCCACCATTTCCCCTTTCTCTTCTCTGTCCATTTAACCCTTGCAATGGCAAGATCCCCAGATCCCATTCAAATTTCTGAGTGCTCAAGAAAACATTGGTTCTGCAAATTCGCAAGCTCTCCATTGCGGGCAATGGGCTGAGCATGAAGGATGGTGTTTTTTTTAAGGAGATCACTGCAAACCATAACTAGTTGTGAAACAGAGTGTATTTACGATGAACAATACTGCATCAGATTTGCAGCATTATACCTTTGAGGCTGCGTTTGCTTTTTGACAGTGCACAAAAAATATCACATAGGAAGATGTTTTCATCTCCTCAAGAGCAAACAGAAAGCAAACAGGAACATCCTGGAGTTCATCACAGATTCTAGGCAATTAGCAAAAGCCAGTGAGGCTGGGTTGAATTTTGTGTTTATGAGTAAAGTTAAAAATAAGTAGATGGTAATGGAGAAAGATTTTGCTGCCAACAGTGAAATAATCTTCCCTAAGGATGTCTGAGAATGTGGCATGCGGCAAACATTTCATTCAGCAATTCTGACTGGGATGACATGGTGAATTAGGGTTGGAAAACCTTCTGTCTTTCCCGAGCACTCCTGCTGCATATCTGGTAGAACCTGATGGTGGACCTAGACCATAGTCTAGGTCCTTGCCTTGCATGGGATGTCCCCATGTACCCAACTATTACAAGACAATTGGCGCAGCTGGAAATGAGGGCTTCCAATGTCAGGCACTTCCAGCTCTCAGAGGTGCGTGACTTATGATTTACGCTGGGCATGTCTGTGGAGATCAGGTGTGCCAGGAAGTCATAGAACAGAGGTGGGCCAAACATGGAGTTAAGGATGTGCATTTTTTTAAAATGTATTTATTTTTCATCATCCCCATACTGGCAAGTTGTGATGGACCTTCTGACCTATGCAGCAAAGTGATGTGCTCCTGATGATGTGTTGTCCCACGGGGCCCATTCAAATAACCCCACAAACAGGGGCAGGTCTAGTGCCAGAGGTCACTAGTGGACCTAGTCCCTGCTTAATGGGCAGGACCATTTGTTTTTTATTCATTCATGGGATATGGGTGTCATTGGCTAGGCCAGCATTTATTGCCCATTCCTAATTGCCCTTGAGAAGGAGGTGGTGAGCTGTCATCTTGAACTGCTGCAGTCCATTTGGGGTAGTTACACCCATGGTACTGTTAGGGAGGGAGTTTGAGGATTTTGACCCAGCGACGGTAAACTAATGCTGGTATACTTCCAAGTCAGGATTCTGAGTGGCTTGGAGGGAAACTTCCAGGTGGTGGCATTCCCATTTGTCTGCAGCCCTTGTCCTTCTAGATGGTAGTGGTCGTGGGTTTGGACGGTGCTGTCTAAGGAGCCTTGGTGAGTTCCTGCAGCGCATCTTGTAGATTGTACACACTGCTGCCACTGTGCGTCAGTGGTGGAGGGAGTGAATGTTTGTGGATGGGGTGACAATCAAGTGGGCTGGTTTGTCCTGGATGGTGTCAAGTTTCTTGAGTTTTGTGGGAGATGCACTCATCCAGGAAATGGAGAGTATTCCATCACACTCCTGATTTGTGCCTTGTAGATGATGGACAGGCTTTGAGGAGTGAGGAAGTGAGTTACTTGCTGCAGGATTCCAAGCCTCTGACCTGCTCTTGTAACCACAGTATTTATGGGGCTAGTCCATTTCAGTTTCTGATCAATGGTAATCCCCAGGATGTTCATCGTAGGGTATTGAGCAATGGTAATGCTATTGAATGTTCAGGAGCAATGGTTGGATTCTCTCTTGATGGAGATGGTCATTGCCTGGCACTTGTGTGGCACAAATGTTACTTGCCACTTGTCAGCCCAAGCCCGGATATTGTCCATGTCTTACTGCATTTGGACATGGACTGCTTCAGTATCTGAGGAGTTGCAAATGGTGCTGAACATTGTGCAGCCATCAGTGAACATCTCCACTTCCGACCATATGATGGAAAGAAGGTCATTAATGAAGCAACTGAAGATAGTTGGGCCGAGGGCACTACCCTGAGGAACCCCTGCAGTGATGTCCTGGAACTGACATGATTGACCTCCAGCAATCAAAACCATCTTCCTTTGTGCTAGATATGACTCCAACCAGTGGAGAGTTTTCCCCCTGATTCCCATTGACTCCAGTTTTGCTAGGGCTCCTTGATGCCACACTCGGTCAAATATTGCCTTGATGTCAAGGGCAGTCACTCTCACCTTACCTCGGGAGTTCAGTTCTTTTGTCCATGTTTGAACCAAGGCTGTAATGAGGTCAGGAGCTGAGTGAACCTGGCGGAATCCAAACTGGGCATCAGTGAGCAGGTTATTGCTCAGCAAGTGCCACTTGATAGCACTGTTGATGACCTCTTCCGCCACTTTACTGAAGATCGAGAGTTGACTGATTGAGCAGTAATTGGCTGGTTGGAATTGTCCTGCTTTTTGTGTACAGGACATACCTGGGCAATTTTCCAAATTGCCGGGTAGATGCCAGTGTTGTAGCTGTACTGGAACAGCTTGGCTAGGGGTGCGGCAAGTTCTGGAGCACAAGTCTTTAGTGCTATTGCCAGAATATTGTCAGGGCCCATAGCCTTTGCAGTATCCAGTGCCTTCAGCCATTTCTTGATATCACTTGGAGTGAATCGAATTGGCTGAAGACTGGCATCTGTGACACTGGGGACCTCTGGAGGAGGCTGAGTTGGATCATCCACTCGGCACATCTAGTTGAAGATTGTTGCAGATGCTTCAGCCTTATCTTCTACACTGATGTGCTGGGCTCCCCCATCGTTGAGGATGGGGATATCTGCGGAATCTTCTCCTTAAGTGAATTGTTTATTTGTCCGTCACCATTCATGACTGGATGTGGCAGGACTGCAAAGCTTAGATCTGATCTGTTGGCTCTGGAATCACTTATTTCTATCTATTGCTTGCTGCTTATGCTGTTTGGCATGCAAGTATACCTGTGTTGTAGCTTTACCAGGTTGACACCTCATATTTAGGTATGCCTGGTGCTGCTCCGGGCATGCCCTCCTGCACTCTTCATTGAACCAGGGTTGATCCCCTGGCTTGGTTGTGATGGTAGAGTGGGGGATATGCTGAGCCATGAGCTTACAGGTTGTGGTCGAGTACAATTCTGCTGCTACTGATGGCCCACAATGCCTCATGGTTGCCCAGTCTTGAGCTGCTAGATCTGTTTGAAATCCATCCCATTCAGCACAGTGTAATGCCACACAACATGATGAAGAGTATCCTCAATGTGGAGACAAAAGTTTGTCTCCACAGGAATGGTGTGGCCATGACTCCTATCAATACTGTCAGGACAGATGCATCTGCGGCAGGTAGATTGCTAAGGATGAGGTAAATTATATTTTTCCCTCTAGTTGGTTCCCTCATCACCTGCCGCAGACCCAGTCTAGCAGCTATGTCCTTTAGGACTTGGCCAGCTTGGTGATGGACATTCTGTGCCCTTGCCACCTTCAGCGCTTCCTCCAAGTGGTGTTCAACATGGGGGAGCACTGATTCATCAGCTGAGGTGTGGGCAGTGTGTGATAATCAGCAGGAAGTTTCTTTGCCCATGTTTGACCTGGGCTTCATGGGGTCTGGAATTGATGTTGAGGACTCCCAGGGCAACTCCCTCTGGAGTGTACACCACTGTGCTGTCACCTCTGCTGGGACAGGACATAGCCAGGGATGGTGATGGTGGTGTCTGAGATATTATTCGTAAGGTATGATTCCATGATATGACTATGTCAGGTTGTTGCTTGACTAGTCTGTAAGACAGCTCTCCAAATTTTGGCACAACCCCCCAGATTTTGGGAAGGATGACTTCACAGGGTTGACAGGGCCTGGGTCAATGCTGGGTGATCCGTCGAGTATCATTTCTGATTGACTTTCTAGCAGTTTGATACAATGGAATAGCTTGCTAGGCCATTTCAGAAGGCATTTAAGAGTCAACCATATTGTTGTGGATCCAGAGTCACAAGTAGCCCAGACGAGCTAAGGACAGCAGATTAGGGAAACAGATGGGTTTTTACAACAATCGACAATGGTTCCATGGTCATCATTAGAGTTTTAATTCCAGATTTTTATTGCTTGAATTCAAATTCCACCATTTGCTGTCGTGGGATTTGAACCCGGATCCACGGAGCATTACCTTGGGTTTCTGGATTACTTGTCCAGTGACAATACGACTACACCCATTCAGTTTCAGGGCCACAATGTTATGTCATGGCATGGTAGAATATGATTGTGCCTAAATTTCTTTGAATGGTCAGTTCCAGATCCCAGCTTATATGGGAAAGATCAAGTCGAAAGAAAGCATATCCCACAGCAGAGGAAGGAAAAATCAAAAGAGAGTTACTGCTGGCTGCTTTTCAGTGCCACTAATTACAGATTGGCACTGGCAAAGGCGTGAGCGCAGGCTGCCTGGCTGTTCTCTTGGCTGCTAAGTACGTTGCATTGGCAGAAGGCAGTAGTGGAAATGGAGGAAGAAAGAAGTAATACTTTACCAAGTGACAAAAGTTGTCCCTGCTTTAATCCATTTCTCAGGCACGCCTACACAACAGCATATTTCCAATTGTCCTCTCAGCTCAAATTCTTTGCTTTAATAGTATTGGCGTTGGTTGTTTTTGTGACATGCAATCAAGTATTTGAATCCTCTAGTGTGATTATATTGATGGCAGTTCTATACTTGTTATTGACAGGTGAGGAGCCGAGAATATTATTCACTGCTTGCCAACAATAAGTAACCACTCAGTTTACAGCCAAAAGTCTTCAGCTTTTGGCTAGGTTTTCATTTTATTTGGCAAACTGAATGAAGCAGAAAAACTTCCCAGAATAACATACTTCTTACAGTGAAACCATTGCACCGTCTTGTGTGGTGTCATATTATAGCAAAATTAATGCTGATTGGAATCTGTACACATGGCAATAGTCCAACATTCACAATAATTGTGTCTATTTTTCTGCACTTTACACTAAATATTGAACACACCTCAACTGAAACATGAAATATTGAATACTTATTAGAACACCAATTAAAGCCCATTATTGGGTGGAGGAAAATCTCATTTGAATGAGTTGGACTGGGATTGTCTGATCTTTCTTAGAGAATAAAGTTATGCCAGTTAAATTGAATTGGGAGATTGGGAGCTTTACTACTTTTCATTTGCTCACAGGTCATGATAATTAGGGGTGAGAAATAAGGGGGTGGCATTAGACGGGATAAATGGGACATTGCAGGGGGTGATTGGAGCATCTTTAAAAATTTGTTTTATGGGATGTGAGCATCACTGGCAAGGCCAGCATTTGTTGCCCATCCCTAATTACGCTTGAGAAGGCTTGCTCGGCCATTTCAGGGGGCAACTAAGAGCTAAGAGTCAAATACATTGCTGTAGATCTGGAGTCACACATAGGCGAGACAGGATAAGGATGGTAGATTTCTTTCCCTGAAGGACATTAGCTTTTTATGACAAGCTGGTAGTTTTGCAGTCATCATTACTAAGACTAGCTTTTTATTCCATATTTGAATTGAATTAATTGAATTTAGTCAATTGAATTGAATTGAATTGAGATTCGTTGAATTGAATTTAGATTCCACTGGAGCATTAATCCAGGCCTCTGGTTTATGAGCCAAGTAACTTTACCACTATGCCACTTTTTTCCTTGTTTTATTTTTAAGCATCCACCCAACTCCTTCCTCATCCATCCAGGAGTGGTTAAAATGATGCCTCCTTGTGTTTTTCATAAATTTGAATCTGTTATGAGTTACATAATAATATCTTTCGCTTTGATGCCTCACTTTAGGTACTTCAACAAAGGTGTGATTGTTTTGAAAACTGACCAAGTGTTTATAGTGAAAGGTATCATTAGTCATTAATAATTATAATTTAGAAACTTAGAGATAGAAGTTGGACCACCAAATAAGGGCGCAACATGAGGCCCAATGTTAGGCCCAATGTACTGTGCCCAAAAGACGCCTGAAAACCTCCAAATTTGGCAAGGCTATTCTTCGTGCATCCCTGGTGGTGCATGAGTGTGCGCTTTATAATTTCCCTGAGGTACAGAGTTAACTCAGAGAGATGAAGCATTTTCAAAAATATATAAGGAAATAAATAATGTAATAAAACATGTCCCCTCATGTGACTCAGTCACAAAGCAGGGACATATTAATTAAATTTTAAATTTTTTGGTTTATGCCCTTTACATGTGAGAGACCCAGCAGCTTTTCTTAAAAGGCTGCACTTGCTCCAACGCAATGCATGCGCAGTTGTACTGTGTTACTCCGTGATGTCATTGCAAGCAAAGGAGATCAGAATTCATATCAATTATGCTTTTTCAGTTCTTTGGATACTCATGGGCCCAAGGTTTTTATTTGTGATCAAAAATAAATGAACGTGGAATGTTTTTAAATTAAAATTATAGTGGTCATCCAACTGATAAAGTAGCAAATTTCTATGGGCAGAATCTTGCCCTTGTTGGGCGGGCTCAGTGGGGGTGGGCGGGGGTGGTCAGGAAGCTGACCACCGCCTGCGATCGAGGCTGTAAGGCGCATTCACGCTGGCGGGCCAATTAAGACCCACCCAGCGTGAAATGCAAGCAGCAGTGCTCAGCGCTGCCTGTGCGAGCGGGAGGTGGAGTACGAGTTGGGCGAGCGCGACATTTGTGCATGCGCATGAGTGCGCGCTTCATAATTTCCCTGAGGCACAGAGTTGCCTCAGAGAGATGAAGCATTTTCAAAAATATATTAGGAAATAAATAATGTAATAAAACATGTTCCCTCATGTGACTCAGTCACAGGGCAAGGACATGTTATTAATTACATTTTAAATTTTTTATTTTATTTTTAATTGCTTTAGGAAACCTCATCCCAACCTGGGAGCAGGAGGGTCAGTGACCAGGTTCAGCGACCAAGACGTGTTGATCCTGGTGGATAAGGTACAGAGGCAGCATTTCATTTAATCCCTCCTTGGCTGGCACAACCCACCCACTAAGACTAAGAGGGTATGGCAGAAGATAGTCACCACAGCAGTTGCAGCAGGGGACCGTGGAAGTTCATGGATACAGTGTAGGGAGAAGGTCTATCACTTGCTGCACTCCAGTAAGGTGAGTTGTTTGGCACAATCAGACAGAGGACCAAGTGATGGTTTACATCTGAATGCTGCACCTATTATGGGACACGTGGCACATTCCTCTCCTATAGCATGGAAGCTTGGCCAAGCAGCTTCAGTCAGTGCACACAGTGGAGATGTGAATGGATACCATGCTGCATTGCTAGAATCAAGATGTTTGTCCCTGGTAGCACTCTATATTAGGCTAACTGCACTCTTTATGTTGTGTCTGCAGAACAAGAGGGCACACAATGCCAGGGAGATGGCACAGACTGGGGGTGGATCTGCGAGGCTATGGGCGATCCATAATGTGGAGGAGACTGCAATGGAGGTTGCCAGAGTGCCACCTGGCTGGTTGTCGGGGATGGTGAATTGCCCTCAGCAGGTGCTAAATGTGGTGGTAGAGGCACTTTGGAACATGGTGGTAATGGTGGATGTGATCCTGTTGCTTCACTGAACACAAGGGGATGATGGTATGAGAGTGTGTGCAAAAGTTGAGTTGCATGATAAGGACACGGCAATTATGATTAAAGGCAATGGCGTGTATCAGAGTGTGCTCTCACAATGAAAAGGGCCAAAATCTCATTACCTTCTTTTGTGTCACACACAGATCCCAGCAGCACTCACTCATCACCCTCCGAGCCACTACATCCCTCGTGTATCAGGAGGAGAAAGAGATGCCCAAGGAATCAGTGTCTCATCTGACTAGCCCATACTCTGTCAATACAGATACTAGCACATGAGAGGGATGTAGTGTGCGTGTAGAGTTGGTGGCACCGGGTGAAGGGCACTGCATCAGAGTGCAGGAGGAGATGTCAGAGTCAGAGATATTCATGCACAATCCCCCTCAAAGGAGGGAGGAAAATCACAATGATGCTCCAGTGGGCAAGGTTATAGGGCCCCAGAATTCACCTTTTGGGGCACAGTACTTGGACAATCAGTAGCAGATGTGTGGACATCTGGAAATGTTCCCTGAGACAATGTGAGCTCACTCATTGCAAGTGGTGGATTCCATCACGGAGATGAGTTCCACCTTGTCCCAGGGTCTCAACTGCATGAGCTCCAGCCACGAGATTGGTCAATGTCATGGAGAGACACATGCAGCATCACTCAGAATGGATGCAAGAGCAGTGTCACTGCCTGCAAAGGGTACAATAGTCATTCATTAATCTGGATCAGTCCACTCACAGTAAGAATGCTGACATCCACGGAATACATGAGGAGCTGTGTTCCCTGAACAGGATAGTTGCACTAGTGGCAGAGCGATTATTGGAATGGACAACTGCTGCACCCCAGCAGCCAGCCCCACCTAACCCACCTGAAGGCCAAATTAGGGCTGTGGAGGTTTAGTGAGGGAGGTAAAGGTACTGATGGCATCTCAGCACTTAATCTTCTTCCAACTCCCCAGCACCTCTGCAAGAGTTCTCATCTGCCTTACCTGTGCCAGTGACAGTGGCTGCCTCTGCAGAAATGCAGTGGCCGCAGTCTGAAGTAAGTCCCCAACGGATACCTGCATGATGAGACTGGCTACCATGCTCCTCAATGCCATATAGAACAAGAGTTGAGCAGTCTGCCTCCACCTCCTCCGAGGCAGCATGGAGGGCATTCGTAGGAACGTTTGCAAGTGCAGGCCGCAATATCGCCATGATCACTATATGGGTTCACCATGGTGACACTATAACTTTGTACATATCACAAATGAGCACTTTTGTAATACATTTCACAGAGTCAAATATGTCTCGGTCTGCTTTTGTACACCAATACCCTCAATGAGGATGTTAACAGAATGAAGTAAGGCCTTACCAGTGGTACTGAAGACTGCATGCTGAAGTCTATCTCTTATTGATGCCATTAAGAGCAAGAGTGTGCCCATGCATGTCCGGCAGTGGAAGTCTGTTTCCTTTTCCAGGCCTTCAGATAAGGCAGTAGTACACAAAGGCTTGCAGATTGAAATGGTCCTAGTAGCATTTCTTGTCCATATATGATTGACTTTAAGGGAGGATCAAGGAACAGTGATCAGGCTCAAAGATCAGATGGAGTTTATCAGGCACTTCAAGCATGACTGCTGTTTTGAAGGCAGTCACCGGCAAGTAAGTGTCACACTGTCACTTAAGTGGATGTCCTACATTTCAAGATGCCACCTATGCTCCAGGGAACCATGCTTGTGTCGTCTCCATGCCACATTGGAAGCCTTTGACTTCCAGGTGGTAAGGTAGTGGATTCTAAGCGGCCGGGGTTTCCTGCAGCATTTAATGTTGTAGATGTCACATACTGATGAAACTGGTGCGAGTGGTGGCTGGATATTGTGGGAGGTAATTAAAGGAGTTGTTCTGACAAAGTTGTGGCCTCACCTTGTGCAATGTGCATTAACTGCAGTACTGTTAGCACATACAATCATATCTGTAGATCTTGGTTATAAAGCCCTGCTTCCTACTGGCACTCTCAGCAGTGTGGTTTCAGTAGGCACAGTGCGACTCCTTGGTTGGTCGTTGGCAAGCCCTAACAGATATGTGAAGGGTCCAGGTTGTGAAGGACTTCTCAAGGTATATTTGTACACTGTGTTGAGGCCAAAAGCTACAATGGTCATGGTTTCAGCCATGTTTATGGTACTGACTTTCAGTATGTGCTTTTAGTTTTTTCTCTTGTTGGGGATGGGCAGTTCTCTGAAGAGGTGTAGCTTTCATGTGAAAGGTTAATTATGTGGAAGCTGCTCACCAGAGATTGGCTGATATAAATTGTGAGTTTTCAAGAGCCTAGGTGAATCTACTCTGGATTAGCAGATGTCTGGCAGTGACTCCTTCCTGCAAAGAATCAGCCATGGCTACAATGGGCCTGCCCCTCAGCTGGTCTGCCATTCCCACCCTCTTCCTCATCCTCTGTGTCAGATCCAGGACCAAGGGAGTCCTCCTCCTCCTTGTGCTCCTCATCTTCCTCATTGTCTTCAGTGAAGATGTAGCTATGGGCCTGGCTTCTAACCCCTCTAGTTGTTGGCCCCTCCTCTGTGCCATATTGTTAAGCACGCAGCACACCATTACTATTCGGGAAACCTTTGCAGGCAAATACTGTCCAGCTTTTCCTGAACAGTCAAGGCACTTGAAGCACGTTCTGAGAATGCCAATAGCCTGCATTATTGTACTGCAAATCACCATATGGCTGTTTGTATAGTGCAGTTCAAGCTCCATTTGCAGCTGCCTAGCGAGGGTCTTCAGCCACCTCCATAATCCACCTTCCTCATCCCCAGAAGCCAACCATGGATCTGTGTAGATGTTTGTAAAAGCTGAGACAGTTGGGAATTCCTCAGGGTAAATGAGTTGTGGCAGCTCCCAGGGCACCGTATACAGACTACAGGAGCACCTTCGTGTGGATACAAACCACTCGCACATTCAGGGAGTAGAAGGTTTTCCTGTTCACTAAGGTATCAGTTTGATGCATTGGTGCCCTGTGGTGATGTGAGTGCTGTCGATAGCCCCTTGCACCTGAGGGAAGCCTGCTAATTCTGCCACTCCTTGGCTCTCTGTGTCTAAGACGCCACATCCAATGGAAAGTTTATGTGCTTCCCTACCCAAGAAAAGAGGGCTTAAGTGACAGTGTGTGGCTGACTGTGAGATGCCGTAGTAGTCTCTTGCTGAGCCTTGGAAAGAGCCAGCTGCATAAAAATGCACTGCCATGGTGACCTTGAAAGCCACTGGCAGGACATAAGGATCGACTGGCTGTGTTTTGAGATCTTGTTGGACTATGATACATATGTAGGTGACCAATTCCTGGGTTAACCTCAGCCACTTTCCGCATTGCTTTTCAGTCATATGGACATATGACTGCCACAGTCAGTAGACCCTTACCTCAGGGTGAAACCTGGTTGTCTTCTTCCTCTTCCCAGATGCAGATGGCACTGCATCTAACTTCTGGCTTGGTCCCCTCCCTCTGGCTTCATGATGCTCACACGCATGTTCCCCAAGGCGCAAAGGTGTAAACTTGCCATCCCCATTTTGCAGCTTCTTTGCCATGATGCATACTGTTCCCTTCTCTCGCACACTCTCCACTCACCAGGATGCCTGAGTCGCAAGGGGCAAAAACATCTGCCCTTCCAAGGCCACTGGCCCCACCTTCCAACTCCCTTGGGTGTCAGCTGCATACCTGTAATTGAATTTGTGGAGGTTCATTGGCACTTGGTAACACAATTTAATGCTATCAAAAAGGGTACCTGACCTCTCCAAAGGACTCTGGTAAGTCTAGACTTTCTCCTTGAATGCGTAAAGCCCCAAGTTGTGTTTCAGAAACCTGGGTGACAAAAATCACATCAAACTGAAGGCAGCTGAATTTTTAAATGTGCAGCTGCCTCTGTGAATCACACATGTGCAAAGTTCAACCTGCCCCTGGGTCCCCCCACCGACTAGTGAAAATTGTGGTTCGGAGGCAGGACCTTAGCACCATTTTGGTTGAGGGGCGGAGCCCTTCAGGCTTTACAGAAATTCAGGCCACAGTATAGTGCAGAAATGAGAGAGTGCTGCATTATGGGGTGCTCCTTCAAGAGAGCAAAACAATTGTTCAGACTGTAATCTCTGCTCCCATTTTATTCCCCTTTTATTTGCAGGTTTTAATTTTACTTGTTTTTCTCTTTTTTTTCGGACAGCAGCTGTTCATCTTTCTGCTATTCACATCTCCGCCAGACCTGTTTTGTCCTATCACCGCTCCCTTTGCCCTTGCTCCACCAACTCTTTTGTCACTTAATCTCTCCTGTCTTCTACCATAACACAGACCTTCCCTTTTGTTCTTTTTCCCACATTCCCCCCTTTCACTTGCTTAAAACCTATTACATTTCTAACTTTTCCCAATTCTGATGAAAGGTCACTGACCTGAAATGTTAACTCTGTTTTTCTCTCTCCACAGATGCTGTTTAACCTGCTGAGTATTTCCAGCATTTTCTGTTTTCATTTCAGATTTCCAGCATCTGCAGTATTTTGCTTGTGTTCATTAACTGGTGATTTATCTCACAGCTGGAAACTTAGCATGTGTCAGCTGACTTCTGTGTTTACTGTGACTACATTTCAAAAGTATTTCCTTTGGGATATGCTGAAGACATGAACTGTGTTAAATAAATGCAAATAATGTTTTTAATCGGTGTGTGTCTATGGTTCTTTTTTTTTCTCTTTCTACCTGTATCTATGGCTCGTCTGTGCATGTCTATCACTGTGGCTGAAAGTCCCTCTAATCTCCCATCATCCTTTCTTGAGCAAGGATCTTGATTATTGGACAACTGATGGGCGGTGAAGATGAACCACAATTTTGAGGCCTTGACCCCATTTGATTTTGACAGGCAGACTGCGGATGCCACACAGGTCTCCTGAAGCATATTGTTGTTCCTCGGTCACAGGACTGGCAGGTGGCTGGGATAGCGGAAGAGGCCTGCGGGCACGTGCTCAGAGTGGAGGGGAGAGACAGCAGTGTGAGCAGGGGAAGTGCCAGCTGGACTGACAGTGGCCCTCAGTAGTTTTGTTCAGCAGGTGAAGCACACCTGCTTCCAGCTGGGCAAAAAAATGAACAATTTCTGTAGTTTTTCTGGCCATTTCCTGATGCCTACGGGTGGATGGTTTGCATTACAAGTTCACTTGCAAATCTCTTAGAATTGCAATTGGGGTCCTAACAACAACATTAGGATCCCAATTTGCATGGGAAACCAGAGTATTGTCTGATTCAGGCAAGAGCTTTGGCCACCCAGCAGTAGGCCCTTGTGGAAGTTAAAGCAGGCGACTCATCAGAGTTAAAAGCAAAATACAACTTCAGACCATGAACTCTCCTCCATCCTTACCCCCTTTTCCTAATACCCCTTTTTCTACATTCACTTTTATTTTTTATCCACTTATTTTTATTATCCGAGGATTATCCCCCTTTTCATACCCTTTCTATCCCATTTTCTATCCTTTTTCTTGTTAACTCTGTTTCTCTCTCCACAAATGCTGCCAGACCTGCTGAGTTTTTCCAGCATTTTCTGTTTTTGACTCATCAGAGTTAATGGGGGCAGTAAGACCAAGTTATCTCTGTCTCCTTTTCCTGCTTTCCCTATTTCTGGGGTGAATTGCTTCAGGGATTCTCTGCATATCAGCATAAACTCTCTAGGATAGTGTTAAGCTTCATGAGTGTTGTTGAGGCATGCCATAGCTCCCAGAGCATGATCTCTGCTCAGGTTTCACACCAGATGCAATGTAGAAGATCATTGCGATGCTGCTCAGGTTATCAGCTTTTGTTTAAAATGTCTCATGGTTCTCTTTTCCAAGGAATAGGTTGCCTACAATGATCAGCAGAGAACCCACACTAGTAGCTCTGTCCTGGATAATGTTAAGCCCATGCTGCTAAGAAAGCCCTGAGGCCTTACCATCCAATGATTCCTTGCAAAAATAATGTCATATATCATTATGGACCTGCTTGGCTCTCTCAGTGCCTGAAAAATGAAAGTTCCTCAGGTGCTATATCAAACAATATTAGGACCGTGACTTGAGGTGTCTGCAGCTACCCTGTCTAGGTGTGAGGGTGGGTGGGGAAAAGAATGTATCAGGCCTGCTTCTGCCTTTGTCAGTACTTCATTCCTTGTGTCATCACTCACTGTCTCAGCCTAGCACTAGCCCAGAGAATCCACCTCTAGGTAGGCTCTCCAAAACAATCAAAATGATCAATAATGCCTCACAAATCTCCTCCTTCATCTCTCTTAAACTCTGAGATAGATGCCATCCATTTTGAGTATTTATACGTTTTGAACCTCTTGGCCAGACTAAGACTTCGATTCCATTTAGTTTTACTTGGAGTATTCCTGTTTAAGGAGTGTGTGTTGCTTATGTCTTCCATGATGAATTCTCAGAGAAAGTAATAATTTAGCATATTAACTATATCACATGCTATTCATTGGTTTCGGCATCATTGGCATCTTTGAGCATGTTCGCATGCTATCTAACTATCCTTCTACTGTTACAGTACTGAAAGAATATTTTACTGTTGTGGAATGATCTTTTATGCGTGGGGCTGTGGAGAGACTGGCAAGGGTGGGAATATTTATGGCCTCATGAAAGTATTCATGCAAAAGATTTTTTGGAAACATGTTTGTACTGGCCTGCAGTAGCCTCTGGACCATGCATTTTCAGCATTCTATATTCAAGCCCATTGGTCAATAAGGTTGAACTAAATTTAAATCAGATTCACTCCCTCCACCACCAATGGCAGCAGTGTGTACCATCTACAAGATGGACTGCAGAAACGCACCAAGGCTTCTTAGACAGCACCTTCCAAACACATGACCGCTACCATCTAGAAGGACAAGGGCAGCAGACAGATGGGAGCACCACCACCTGGAAGTTCCCCTCCAAGCCACTCACTTGGAAATATTTCACCGTTTCTTCACTGTTGCTGGATACAAATCCTGGAACTCTCTCCCTAACAGCACTGTGGGTGTACGCTCACCACAAGGAACGCAGTGGTTCAAGAAGGCAGCTCACCACGACCTTCTCAAGGGCAATAAGGGATGGGCAATAAATGCTGGCCTAGCCAGCGATGCCCGCATCCCATAAATGCTGATTTCAAACCAATGTTTGTAAGTCGTGTCTACATGAACTAGAGCCTATAAGCGTCCTCCGATTCTAATAGCCAGACTGGAATGCACAGTAAATACAATTCTCTTCCTCTAGAGACATAGCTTGTCTTCCTGCTCTCTATTTAAATTGACACTTGTTTAATATTGTTCCAGGAAGTCTCCTGCTGCATGTTTCTTGCAAATATTGATTTATCCATTATTTCTAGGTATTTCAGGAGAGGGAGATTGTCTATTGAAATGCACTTGGATCCTTTTATGTTTCTGCATCAATTCAACAGAATAGGAAAGTCGCATAATCCATTCCATCTGGTTTTACACTAACTGAAGGAGCTCAGTAAACAAACACTCTTTGAAATGGGTAATGTGTTAAAGCCTGCTGCTTTAAGGGATTGATTACAAAGAATATGACTTTCAATTTACTGTGGCCAGTAACACTGTGCACACACATGTAATCACTCTTAATTACCATGAAAAGAATACCTGACCTAAATCAGATTCTGGCAAAACACCAACAATTCCTCAGGAGGGAAGTTCAATTTTCATCTGTTGTTAAGCATAGACGATGCACATTTTTCCATCTGTTCACCAGGTTTAGAATTTTTTTTCTATTTCTTATCTGGCCCCAATATTTGTTACTTTTCTTTTTTTAAACATGTAGTGGGGGAGGGGGGGAGTCTTGTGTAGCACCAGAAATCAGTGCAAAATGGGTGTTATCCATGGAACAGATACCGAAACACTCTGGAAACTGGTCCTCGGGCGTCATCTGCATCAAACCAGCAAACTTGAGACTCCATCTGTGTCTCTTGATACCATTCGCTGGTCACAGCTGAACATGGAGCTGGATCCACCCCAGCTGGAAATTCGAGGGCAAGCCCATCTCCACTGACCCAGGAAGCCATGACACAATTTTGCACCTCTAAGGCTGTTAATTGTCAGAGGTTGTAGTTTCTACCCCCGTAAGGGAGGATGGCCCCCCTTCACAAGCTGCCAACCAATCAGATGGCCAGCAGCTTTCCAGTCTCAGCAGTGCCACAGGGAGTGCGCTGATCGGCGGGGTTGGTGTAAAATTGGTATTTTACCAGCGGTGGGGTAGGTGTTGTTGCCTGCCCACTCTTGGGCCAATTCCCTCAAGTGGAGGATTAATGGTCACTTAAGGCCGCCTCCTGCCTCTGCAGGTACTTTAGCAGCAGTGAGGGTACCCATGTCATCTGGTGAGGCCGCCAGGTATATTGTAGTAGCTTGACTGTTGGGTCATGGGGAATCCCTCCTGTTCAACCACCCTGTTCCCAACGGAGTGCTCTTCCCAACAGAAAGGGCCATTCCTGGTTGAACGCCCGCACCCCCCACCATGATGTCCTGGTCGTCGCATACTCTGCTCTCGTTGAAGTCTGCCTGGCTTGCCTTGTGAGACTGCCCCACTTCCTTGACCTCAGGCCTCCAGCAGCACTGTTGCTTGAGGACTGACTTCCCAGCAGTGGTCAGTGGTGGTTTGCTGGGACTGGAGAGCTGTCAGCCATCTGATTGGCTGCAGCAGCTCTTGCAGACGAGACATCCTCCCTCTTGGGGACGGAAGCCATGACCTCAGGCAATCAACTGCCTGATGACTGTACAATGACTTCAGGCAAGTGGAGGTGGGCTCACTCCACCCTCTTTGCAGCCGGTGTGTCAGGCCGCTGTCTCTAGTTAAATTTCAACCAAAGGTTAAGATTGGGAGTAAGAACAGAAATCTCCACGGCTTTACTGGTGAAATATTGACAAACAGTTGCAGAAAGATATTGTTCATTCTGCTAACACTCATGTTGTCTCTAAATTTAATGCAGAAGATGTCAGTAGAAAATATTCACAGCTACTTGAATGCGAAAATGTATGGACACAAGTGTGTCAGCCCAACATGTAGGTGTACATATGAAGAATGACGGCAGGCCTGTCATCTGTAAAACTACACCCAACATTAGTCCAAACTTTTCAAAGAAAACATGGCTACAAATTAGCAAGAACATTTTCAAATAGGTATGTAGGTTTACTATTGCGTGTGCACATAAGCAATAATCATCAAATGGGAATTTTTCACATTAATCAATGTTAAGCAGAGGAGATGCTGCCAGTTAGTTAAACCAAGAAGAAGCTGTTGGGCCGCAGTGGTGCAGGAGCTGTGGGTAAGGGGCGAAGCAGTAATCGGTGAGAAAGGAAATGTGGTGAAAAGAGGTATTTACTTTGGTTCTGTTGTTTCCCAATATTTTTTTCAAAATTGATGGAATTCACCACAGTAAAGCAAATGAAGTTTGTACTGAAATTTGCTGAGCCAAAAATAAAAAAAGCCTCCCTTTTTATTCCTGTGGTGCTTTCACTTCAACTTGTCAATCAAATTCATGTGCCAAACTTTCAGAAAATTGTAATCTTCCAATTCTTTTTTCAAAATTCGGCACAATTGATATTTTGACTAATCATAAACTTTTGACTTCGCCATAATCCCTGTAGCTAGGGATATTATAAGTGAATGTGAGAAAAGTCAGAAAAAAAATATTTCTGTGGGTGGGTGGAGCTCCTACCACTCTAAAGATACAGTGAATTCCTCACAAGGAAAAGAAATCCTGCCCCTCTTCTTGTAGGCTGTAATTTAGAATATACACGGCTCTGAGACACATGCAATTACATGGGGAGCAGCAATATATTCCTGCATATTACAGGAATTTGTTTACCACATGGATCAAAGCCCATTAAGCCAAATGCTCTTTGTATTAGGCAGATTTATGTTTTCATTGTTTGTATTGATTGGTGAATGATGGAAAGAAGGAAGTATTCTTCATCAGGAGGAAGAAAGGACAATGTTCAAAAGCTAAGTGCATCAGGATAGTTGCCAGCACTGTTGGAGTCTTGTGGTGCTGTAGGTATAGTATCTCTGCCTTTGAACCAGAAGTTCTGGGTTCAAGTCCCATTCCAGAACTTGATGGTCAAAGAAGGTGCATTCATAACAGGGCTGAGCAGGTTGAATATTAACTTGTAAATCCTTCTAACACATGCCAATTGCAGATAGAAAGCATGGGAGAGATTCCTGGTCAGCCATGTGATGGAAAGAAACTTGGAGCCTCTATCATCACTATTCATAGCTTAGGCCTACAACATGCATGTAAATATGTATGTTTCCACAGCTGCTTGGGGGATCAGCTGGCTGGGTGACTGGTGTGGATCAGATTGGTGTCAATAGCATGGTGCTTAATTCCTGTCCTGGCTGGGGTGGATTTGGAACTTGCCTCCTTCCCTTACATGCTGTGAACTGCACCTGCTTTTGGGCAAAGAATAGAGGAAGGCAATCCTGTTACATTTGAATTTAACTTTTAGGAATTCTTATAATATTTCTTCAGAGAGCTTTAATTCAATGAAGGTAGGCCCTGAATTGTCATGGATTGTCAGTGCACTCCTGCCATAATCCAGGGGAATGCAGCAGAAGGCCCAATAATTACATGGGGTTCAAGCCTTTGCTGCCAGCTTCTGTTTGAAATGGAAGCTCCATTTTTCTCAAGCAAGATCACACACACCAGAGGACCAGTAGCTGAGGAGGAGGAGGTACCCAGGCCAGCAGCTCTGACATCTTCTGGCTGGAATCAGCTGGGCAGCCAACACGCCAGGTGAGACTGAAGTGCACTGGCCATCTAGCTGGTAGGAGAGGCCCATCAAAGATCCGGACCTGGGTGTCAGCCCAGACCCTCAAAGAGAAAATAAAGATAGTGACAGAAATGGCCTTGGCCAAAAGTTGTTGGGTGTGCGCATTTCCTAATGCTGGGTCTCTATTGCTATAGCTTCTCCACTTCTGTGGTAGGTGTACAAGATGTGCTCATAGTGGTGCTGGCAATCCCACCATAATCCAAGTGGGAATGTAGTGGAAAGGCCCAGGAATTAGGCTGGAACCAAAAAATGCTGGGCCAATTTCCAAGGAACTTTGTTTGGTGTGGAACCTGCATCTGTACCAAACAAGATCATGTACAAAGTATATTAACAGAAAGTGTTTATTTCGTTCTTCATATCGTGGTGGGGTCAGCAGTGGACGGTCCTTGTGTGCATATCTGATTATTTACACCAGCTTGTCTAGCCTGCATGACCCCTATGCATTGGAAAGCATGTTGCATTTTATACCTGCAATTTCAGAGTGCAATGAATGGCTGCTTACCAATCAGGTGCTGAAGTCGCAGATGCACTTCTCAAACTTCCAGTCAAAATTCTCATCTGCTCCCTTTGGATATAATGATAGTTTGTTACAATATCATTTGGGACCTTTAGGTGATAACTGTCTTTACAATATTAAGACATTTTACAGTCAAAATTCGAACATAATGAATAGACACTGACTCAATCCCTAAATATCTCTGCTTCATGCTGCAGGCAGCATCACTGCAGTACACTGCCTTCTCTATGAAAGATTGGCACCAGATTGGCATTATGGGCAATAGTTCACATACTTTTCTTCACATCTGCAGTAATATTTTCCTGCCACATACCATTTATTAAAAGAAAATACATTTCACAAGTGAAATGAGTTGTGTATGTCTGGATTCTATTTTTTTTTAGATGGATTTGAGCCCTGACTCGAACCTGGCACTCTGCTTCAAACTGTGTATCCAGACAGTCAGGAAGGCTTCCAGCAGTTATGAAGAGAGTAAATTGAACTTACATTTTCAGGTGATTTTATTTTAAATATTCCTAAAATATAGCTATAAAAACAATTTCATGGAAAAGGGTAAAGTCTAATTATGTTGTACTATAGATTTGTTATATTACATTTTTATAATGATGCACAATAATTCCACTTCCACATCACACAAACAGTGCATTGTAGTTTGATTGTGAAGCTACCCAAATTATATTGAAAACAAATGGTGTGAGACCACCTTCAGTCTCAGGCTAACTTCCCTTTATATCAGCCAGTATAATTGCAAACATTGTGGCCTGAATTTTTGGCTCAGTGAGCGGGGGAGGGGCCTGCTCGTCGAGGCGTAAAATGATGCGGGATGACGTTGGGCGGGCATCCCGATGTCACCACGCATCATTTAGATTTTCAGTTCGGCGGGTGCGCAGCCGACTCGGTTGCATGCCTGCCAAACTGTCAAAGGCCTATTAAGGCCATTTAAACATCAATTAAACTACTAAACTGAGCTGCCCGTCCAACCTTAAGGTTGGTGGGCAGGCGAAGAGCCCAAGCTGCCTTTCCATTTTTCATGGAACCTCATGCATGTGCGGGATGAGGTTTCATGAAGGGTTTATAAATTGAATAAATGTTTTCATTGATGTTCCTTGACATGTCCCAGCTCATGTGACACTGTCACATGAGGAAACAGGTCTTAAAATATTTTCGTTTCTTTATTTAAATTTTTAAACCTTAAACTAATCTCCCTGAAGCACCTCACACTGGGCGGTCCTTAATTGGCCCGCCCATGTAAAATGGCAGCGCGGACCCGATTGGGGGTGCTGATCGGGTTCACACTCGCTCCTGCCCATCCCCGCACAACACCCTCCCCCTGATGGGGGGAAAATTCTCCCCCATGATGCAAATTTTATCATAATACCTCTTTCATTAAGAACAACTATATGGATAGAAAATAGACTTTTAAAATTTTGTCAAATTTCTATATGTAAAGATTTCAATGTTAAAATGATGTAATGGTATATCAGGCCAGCTAGAGTACACTCAGTGAATTAAATAACAAATAGATGGGATGTGGTGTGTTTGGTCTCTAGACTCAAAGATTTGCCCACCTGGTGCCCACCTTGTGAATTTGAGCTCACACTCCAAAGACTATTTTGTTTATCATTACCAGGAGTGCCAACTGATAAAATTATCCCTTATTTTTATATGACTATTCAGTGATCCTGGAAAAAATTGCCAAGATTGGTTAATTCGTTCACATAATTGGAGAGAAAAGTTAAACTTGACAAATTCAACTGGATCAATTGATTATAATACTGGCCCAGGTCTTCCAGTCTCCAGATAGTTGGCAACCGGTTGTATGACCCAAGATGTGCTTCAGGACCCCACAGAAGTCCTGTGCACTGACAGTGGGAATTGCCGGGGAAGGTTGAGCTTCCAAAGGGCAATTTCCCTGCTCCCCAGAACCCTCCGAAAAAGTCTCAGACTCTGAGTTAGAATTGGAGACTTCAGACAGTTCCGACTTACTTAACTGAATAGTTACCCAGGAAATGTTACTGAAAAAAATCCTAGTCTAACTCCTGGGTAATTATACAACTGACCCCCCCCAATCACTCACGCTGACCAGCCTGATTCCCTCCTCAACCCCCTGATAACCCCAACCCACCGACTATACCCCCTGACCACCCAATCCCCCAGCTGCCACCCCGCACAAAATGGCACCTTACCTTGCTGCTTCCCTCCTCACCTACCACCTAACCCAGCTGCCACCCTACCCACCTAACACCCTACCCAGCTGCCACCCTACCTCTCTACCCATCTACCATCATACCCACCTACCACCTAACCCACCAGCCATATTACCCACCTAACACCCCACCCACCTGCCACCCTACATACCTAACACCCTACCCAACTGCCAATCTATCTGCCTTCCACCCTACCCACCTAACCCCCTATCCACCTGCCACCCTACCCACCTAACACCCTACCCAGCTGCCACCCTACCCACCTAATACCCTACCCAGCTGCCACCCTACCCACCTAGCACCCTACCCACCTAACACCCTATCCACCTGCCACCCTACCCACCTAGCACCCTACCCACCTAACACCCTACCCACCTAGCACCCTACCCACCTAACACCCTACCCACCTAACACCCTATCCACCTGCCACCCTACCCACCTAGCACCCTACCCACCTAACACCCTACCCACCTAGCACCCTACCCACCTAACACCCTACCCACCTAGCACCCTACCCACCTAACACCCTACCCACCTAACACCCTACCCACCTAACACCCTATCCACCTGCCACCCTACCCACCTAGCACCCTACCCACCTAACACCCTACCCACCTAGCACCCTACCCACCTAACACCCTATCCACCTGCCACCCTACCCACCTAGCAGCCAAATCACCTAACACCCTACCCACCTAGCACCCTACCCACCTAACACCCTACCCACCTAGCACCCTACCCACCTAACACCCTACCCACCTAGCACCCTACCCACCTAACACCCTATCCACCTGCCACCCTACCCACCTAGCAGCCAAACCACCTAACACCCTACCCAGCTGCCACCCTACCCGCCTAACACCCTACCCACCTAACACCTTACCCACCTAACACCCTATCTGCCTGCCACCCTACCCACCTAACACCCTAACCACCTAACCCCCTAACCACCTAACACCCTATCCACCTGCCACCCTACCCGCCTAACACCCTACCCACCTAACCCCCTAACCACCTAACACCCTAACCACCTAACACCCTACCCAGCTGCCACCCTACCCACCTAGCACTCTAACCACCTAACACCCTATTCAGCTGCCACCCTACCCACCTAACACCCTACCCACCTAACACCCTACCCAGCTGCCACCCTACCTGCCTAACACCCTACCCACCTTACAACCTACCTGGTTGCCAACCTACACGCCTTCCACCCTTTCCAGCTGCCACTCTACCCACCCACCAGCGTGCCACCCTATCCACCTGCCACCATAGCCACTTACCTCACCCACCTACCTACACACCTACACGCTCACCCATTCACTTATCCATTTACTAACCTTTTCACTTACCCATTCACAAACACACTGAGAAGCTGGAGGACCTTTAAATGTTTACCAGAATACATCAGCTTGTGCCATAAAATTTCTTTGCCACTCTCTGCAAGGATTCCTGTGCTGAGCGAGTTCTTCTGCATCATGGATCTGATGTTGGAGACAGGTAAGTGGGTACTTTTCTGTCTGATCAACGTCAGGGGACGGAATCTTTTGCTTTCACTGGCGGTGGGCTTGGAGTCCCTTTACATACTCTTTGTCCTGAATTTTCCCTGAGTCTTGGAGACTCCACAACTTATTCAAAATGGCACTGGGGCCCTGGATCCAGAAGTCCTGCCCTCATATCCGGTACAAACTATTTTTCCCAGAGGGGAGGGGAGGAATGTACTTTTCATGGAACTGGCAGCACATTTAAAATTGCGGCTGACCACAAGCAGAAGTGATTTTCATTATTGGCATTTCTAGAATCAGCTCATGTGCCTTTGTTCAAAAGTCATGAAGCTAGGGGAAAGACTTTGGAGATGACTAATATTTTTGGAGAAGGTAACAAGTTAAAAGAAGTGCGACAGAAGGTCCACCAGCAAAAATAAAGAGTAGGGCCGACACCCAAGGGAGCTGGAGGGGCATATCTCTACAGTGCTCCTCCCAAACAGGCTTGTAACTTTAACTTCAGGCACAGAGCACGAGACTAATCAGTGCTGAAGCCCAGGGAGAGAGTATGGGTACAAGATCGGCAGAAAGAAGACATAATAATTGAAAGAGCTCCACAACTAAGATCATGCAGGGTTGGGATAGACCAGGGGACTATAAGGAGAAACCACAGTGCCTTAATAGCCTTGGAAAGAAGGCTAATAGAAACTTGGGCTTACTACTCCAATCCTGATGGATATAAATAAGAAGAAAGATGACAAAGCTCTACAGCCAACCAGGAGAAGAACACTCATATGGCAGAAGGGAGAGTGCGTAAAGAGATCATGATAAGATTAGGGAGATTGATCAAGGCACCTCAGAGACTAACCCCGTGAAGCCTGAGACTTTGTGGAGAGACATAGGAGGATGCGTATAATTGAGATGAAGACTTGGAGGGAATTGTAGAGTAAAGGATTAACATCAGAAGCACATGATGCTGATGTAGTGATGATGTAATAACCACAGGATTGAGTAACAGAGACCTGGAGAAAGGAGAAGTCCAACCTTGTGCAGAGTTCCCAATATTTATATCGTACCTGTAAATAAATAGTAATGGTTTTAACAAAGTTTTGTCTTGAACAGCTTACTTTGGGAGAATAGAAAAACCCCAAAGAACTCCATTTAGACCCTGAACACACGATGAAACACCAAACAGGTTGAGTATCAACTTGTAAATCCTTACAACATATGCCAATGGCAGGCAATTAAAGCGGGAGAGGTCCCTGATCAGCATTGTGATGGAAACAACATTGGAGCCTCTATCATCACTATCTATAGCGCCAGGCTACAACATGCATGTACAGAAACTCAGACACCTTGGAGGGCCAGCTAGCTCAGTTCAGTGTGGGTCAGGTTGGTACCAACTGCGGTGGGGGGGGGGGTGGAGTTTGTCTCCAATCTGGCTGGATGGATTCGGGACCTGCATCTTCACCCTACCCATGGTGGAGGTCACAGTGCTGTGGATCGGAACTGTCTTTAGGTCTTTCCTGTAACTTAGTCCTAATTTAAGCCTATTTGTTCATATTAAATTTTTACATATCAGGCAGCACCTATTACTCCAAGAACACTTGCCAAATTCTCTTGCACTCTGGTGAAACCTGCACTCAAGTGAAGCTGCTGTATGCTAATACTCATTATTATTTCACTTACTGTTTTTGCTTACCCCAATGGAAACTTTTAATTTCACAGTTCCAAGTTTAAACCAATGCCTTACTTGAGAGAGAAAAAGAGGTGAAAAAAATACTCACCGACGAATCAATTACCTGCTTTGCTATGATATAACATTTTGATTTTTTTTTCCCTGTTTTATCGAATGCATGGTCTGTCCACTCCTGCCGCTGCTCCCAACTAGATTGAAAGGGCCAAAGCTGAGGGGCAGGCAAATGTGCAGAAGCATATGGCTGGAATGTAACCAACTGAAACCACAGTTTACTGAAGCTGCTTCCTGTTGCTTGTCCAGCAAGGACCACCCTACCCATTGGGACTTCAGCTTTCAGGGTGATCTGGAGCCAAATGGAAAGAATCCCAGGCCCTAATTACTCCAGTCTACTCCTCCAGCTTCCATTGGCAAGCCAGATCAACTGAATAATCATCATTCAGATAGAAAGGAAAATACAAAGGAAGAAGTTGGAAATCTGAAATGAAAGCAGAAAAAGTATAGGGCAGGATTTTCCGGCCCTGCCAGCGACGGTCATTGTCGTGGGTGGGACGGGACTTTTGGCCACTCTCCAAATTTTCCCATGCTACCCGCAATGATACCCATTGTTGGCGGGTTCAGAAAACCCCGCCCATATACTGGAGGTACATAGCTGGTATCAATAATGAGAAAGATGAGCTATGGAAATCATTTGTGGACACTTATCTGTTTGTTAAATGACACAGCATGCTCAAATCGTCAATAGCCACCTTTTCCCTGGTAGATGCTGACTGATTTGATGTGTATTTCTAGCATTTACGCCTATGTATTACATTGGGGTGACATGGTTCCAAGCTTCTGAACCTTTTCTTAAGTTTTTTTTTGCTCGTAGATGTGTCAAGGGATATAGGGGAAAGGTGAGTAAATGGAATTGAGGTTTGGATCAGCCATGATCTAATTGAATGGCAGCAATGCAAGCTAGGGAGGCTGAGTAGTACACTCCTGTTTCTATAGTCCTATGATATCACAGTTAGGGGAAGGTGCTAATATAGTGGTCTTTTCACTAGACAAGTAATCCAGAGGACCAGGTTAATGCTCTGCAGACACAGGTTCAAATTCCAACATGGCAGCTGGTGGCATTTAAATTCAATTAATAAATCTGGAATTAAAAGCTAGTTTCACTAATTGTGACTATGAAACCATTGTCCATTTTCATAAAGACCCTTCTGGTTCCCTAATGTCCTTTAGGGAAGGAAATTTGGCCACATTACCTGGTCTGGCCTACATGTGACTCCAGACCCACAGCAATGTGGTTGACACTTAACTCCTATCTAAATGGGTTTAGCAAGCCATTCAGTTGTATCAAAATCACTACAAAGTCAAAAAGGAATAAAATGGACAGGTCACAGGGCATCAGCCAAGGCATGCTCAGCCCTATCAACCCTGCAAATTCCTCATTACTAACTTCTGGGGGCTTGTGCCAAAATTGGGAGGGCTGTCAAGCTGACAGACTAGTCAAGCAACAGCCAAGCACATCACCTACCAAATACTTCAGAAGACTGAAACATTGGTAACCACCTTCAGCCAGAAGTGCAGAGTGGATGATCCATCTTGGCCTCATCCTGAGGTCCTCAGCAACACAGATGCCAGTTTTCAGCCAACTCAATTCATTATACGTGATATCAAGATATGGCTGAAGACACGGGATGCTACAAAGGCTATGGGCCCTGTCAACATTCCAGCAGCAGTCTTGTGCTCCAGAACAAGCCACGCCCCTAGCCAAGCTGTTCAAGTATAGCTACAACACTGGCATCTAACCGACAGTGTGGAAACTTGTCCAGGAATGTCCTGTCCACAAAAATCAGGACAAATCTAATTTGGTCAATCACTGGCCCAAAAGTCTCCTCTTGATCATCAGTAAAGTGATGGAAGGGGTCATCAGCAAGGCTATCAAGTGGCACTTACTCAGCATTAACCTACTCACTGATGCTCAGTTTGGGTTCTGCTGGATCGCTTGGCTCCAGATCTCATTACAGCCATCGTCCAAACATGGACAAAAGCTGAACTCAAGTGATGAGGTGAGAGTGAGTGCCCTTGATATCAAGGCAGCATTTGACCGAGTGTGGCATCAAGGAGCCCTAGCAAAACTGGAGTCAATGGTTATCAGGGGGTAAACTCTCTGCTGGTGGGAGTCATACCCAGCACAAAGGAAGATGATGGTTGTTGGAGGTCAGTCATCTCAGTTCCAGGACATCACTGCAGGAGTTCCTCAGGGTAGATGGTGTCGAGCTTCTTGAGTGTTGTTGGAGCTACACCCATTCAGGCAAGTGGAGAGTATTCCATCACACTCCTGACTTGTGCCTTGTAGATGGTGGACAGGCTTTGGGGAGTCGGGAGGTGAGTTACTCTCCACTGGATTCCTAGCCTCTGACCTGCTCTTGTAGCCACAATACTTATATGGCTAGTCCAGTTCAGAGTCTAGTCAATGGTAACTCCCAGGATGTTGATAGTGGGAGAATCAGCGATGGTAATGCCATTGAATGTCAAGGTTAGATTCTCTCTTGTTGGAGATGGTCATTGCCTGACACTTGTGTGGCACGAATGTTAATTGCCACTTGTCAGCCCAACTGTGGTTATTGTCCAGGTCTTGCTGCATTTGGACATGGTCTGCTTCAGTATCTGAGGAGTTGCGAATGGTGCTGAACATTGTGCAATCATCAGCGAACATCCCCACTTCTGATCTTATGATGGATGAATGTTCATTGATGAAGCAGCTGAAGATGGTTGGTGGAGGACACTACCCTGAGGAACTCCTGCTGTGATGTCCTGGAACTGAGATGGTTGACCTCCAACAACCATCATCTTCCTTTGTGCTAGTTATGACTCCAAGCAGCAGAGAGTTTTCCCCCTGATAACCATTGACTCCAGTTTTGCTGGGGCTCCTTGATGCCACACTCAGTCAAATGCTGCCTTGATATCAAGGGCAGTCACTCTCACCTCACCTCTGCAGTTCAGCTCTTTTGTCTATGTTTGAACCAAGGCTGCAATGAGGTCAGGGGCTGAGTGGCCCTGGTAGAACCCAAGCTGAGCGTCAGTGAACAGGTTATTGCTAAGCAAGTGCCACTTGATAGCACTGTTGATGACCTCTTGCATCACTTTACTGATGATTGAGAGTAGACTGAGGGGGCAGTAATTGGTTGGGGTGGATTTGTCCTGCTTTTTGTGTACAGGACATACCTGGGCAATTTTCCACATTGCTGGGTAGATGCCAGTGTTGTAGCTGTACTCAATCAGCTTTGCTAGGGTTGAGGCAAGTTCTGGAGCACAATTCTTCAATACTATTGTCGGACTATTGTCAGGGCCCATAGCCTTTGCAGTATCCAGTGCCTTCAGCCATCTCTTAATATCAATTGGAGTGAATCAAATTGGCTGAGGACTGGCATCTGTGTTGCTGGGGACCTCTGGAGGAGGTGGAGATGGATCATCCATTCGGCACTTCTGGCTGAAGATTGTTGCGAATGCTTCAACCTTATCTAGTTCATCTACTGCTGTATCTTTGTCACCATGATATTTTTTGACAAGAATTTTTGTCATAGAGTACTCCTTCTCGTGACTGAACAGTCATACTGATTCCCTTCATGGAGATGACAGTGTACCAGGTATCCATCCTACTCGGGCTCTCTCATCTCAGCAGTACTTCATCACCCAGCATCAGATCAGATTGTCTAGCTCCCTTTCTGTGGTCTGCATAAAATGTTACTGCACCCTTTTTCCCTGCATCATGATCTCGAACCTCCTGGTAAACACTGATGTCCCTCAGTTGTGGCATCTTGGTGCATATTTTGCATAAAAATAGCAGCTTAGCTGGTCTATTTCCATTGTAATGTGTGGAGTTGCTCTATACATTGTCACACATGATAGCAACACCTCCTTCAAATAGTTGCTCTCAGCCTGACTAATCCTCATCCACTTCTCTAAGGACTGGCTTTGTTGTTCCACTTGCCCATTTTCCTGTGGCCATTTAGGGGTCACTCTGTTGGTGAATTCCTGTGACTTACATGTAATCTGAAAAAGGTCTGTGAAATGATTATCTGAGTACAGAGTGACTTGCAAATATTTGCAATGCAAACACTTTTTACGTTGCTGTTTAGACTTCATCACACTCATAGTAACAGCTGCAGTAGTCAGTCACCATGAGGATGGACTCTCCTGATGGAAATGAACCTAAGAAATCAATTGCTACATCCTCCCATGGTCCAGTCAGAACTGTGTGCTGTATACTAGTTCTAGTGGATGGGGTGTGCCATGAGACATCTTTCTCCATCCCTGGTCACTATACCTTGGTTTGTAAGTTTTTCTAAGTACCAACCACTCCTGAGTGACCCTCATGAGCTAGCATCACCAGTCGAGGCCGAGGCTTTTGTGGCACTACAAATCTGCTGTCCCTGAGAACACATTGTGGACAGTTCACCTTGTATAGCAATGTATGCCTTGACTTGGCAATTCTCCGAGTATAGCTTGGATTCTTTGTCTGATGTTATCCAATTCTGGATCTTTGACTCTCTTTCAATCTATCCAGTTGCCATTTCTCTGGGTGTAGCATGAACTGTTACAAACCACACACACAGTTCTGCTTCCTTCTCTAGTAAGGATCTGTGTGTTTGATCCAGTGATGTGAACCACCTTGTACTTGCACTGCTGGAGTTCAAAACCTATCTTTCAATTCAGGCACATAGTTTGGATCTGGGAGAATAAGTCATCTCCAATGGCTTGTGATCCATCAGTAGTTCAAACTCAATGCTGAACAAGTATGCATGGAACCTTTCACATGTCCACACCAATCATAGGGCCTCTTTCTCCATCTGAGAATATCTCCTCTCCACATCTATCAGAGACCTGTCCACATAGGTAATGATTCTCAGGCCTTTAGCATGCATTTGCACCAGCATTCCTCCTAATCCTGCAGGACTAGCATCTTCTATGACTTTCATTGGTGCATTTGGGTCATTGTATCCCAGGGTTCGAGCACTTGTCAAATTGTATTTCAATTCTTTCATTATTTCTGGTCAACTTCTCCAATGGATCAGCCAGGATATATCTCACACAATAATTCACAAGTCCCAGAAAACTTCTCACTTTGCCACCATTTTGTGGTTCATGTGCTTCTGCTATTGCTTCCATTTTGTCTTTGGCTGAATTGATTCTGCTGCTCGTGAATTTATGCCCCATGAACATTAGCTCTGTCATGCCCAGCAAGCACTTGTCTGCATTTACTGGAAGTCCTGCTGACTTCAATCTAGCCAATGCTAATCTCAGCCTCTCATTATATTCCTTCCTGTTGGCTCCATGAATAATGATATCATCTGAGATATTGGCTGTTCCTGGGGGTCCCTTGTTTTACCTTATGGCTTTCGTATTGGTAAGTCTCTGGTGCGGTATTGATGCCCAATGGCAATCTTGTATCAGTAAAATCCACAGTGAGTGACAAAAGTTGTCACCTTCTTGGAATCAGGGTGAAGCTCCAGCTGGTCGTATCCCCAGTTAAAGTCTAAATTGGAAAATACCCTGCTTGTTGACAACTCTTGAAAGACATCATCTAGAATGGGAATTAGATGACATTCTCTCACTACCACTTCATTCACCTGTCACATATCAACACAGAGTCTGTTGTCACCATTTGGTTTAGGCACAACCACAACATGGCCCACCCACAGTGTTGGTCCTTCAACTGGCTCTATGACGCTTTGGTCGATCAGTTCCTTGGTCATTGTCTCAACTTTCCCTCTCAGGCCAAAAGCTGTTCTGTGTACAGACTGAGCTACACCCTTCACATTCTTGATAATGGTTAATCTCACTTGGCAGTTGTGAAACTTCCCAATTCCTTGAAACACTGGTGCAAACTCCACTCGAAGCTTCGCACAGGATTTCACAGAATTCACTTTCAATCTTATGTGTAGCAACCACAAGGTTTGGGAAGTTTCTCTGCTCAGAAGAGGCTCACCATCCTCCTCAATCACTACAAACTCTGCCTCTACATTCCGATCCCCAGCTCTCGACCTGCAATGAAGCATCCAACAGTTTGAGGTGGGGTTTTAGATGTGGAAGGATAGAGTTTTTTGACATATTTTTGAGATGTGCCCTTGATTCTCTTTGTCTTCAGTTCCTCCCACAGTGTTATGTCGATGACATTACTGTCACTTCCTGAATCTATAATAATATTCACTCCAACACACCCAACAATCACTGGAACTTTCTTGTGGTTGCTCCAGTTGACAGAAAATTGCTATTTGTGTCCTCACTGTCCTGTTTCAATGCCAGTTCTTCAACTCATCTCACAGATGTGCTACTTTTGTCTCGTTTTCCTTTACGCGGTTTGCCTGGCTTCCCACTCTGTTCAGCTTTGCTTCTGCACTTCCTGACAAAATGGTCTTTGCCCCCACATTTTCTGTATATCTTTCCCTTGGCAGGGCAGCAGGCATCTTTTCCATAATGCCCCAAATTGCCACATCTGAAACACACTCTCTCTCTGACTTTTGCTGTTTACATTTACACCTGGATTCTGTTGTGCCACTCAGTTAACCTCAGCTTTGGTCATGCCACTGGCAGAGGTGAGACCAAGTTTCATGCTGTGAAATTGTCCATCCACTGCTTCCAATGCAGCTGCTATTTTCAAAATGTCATTCCATGTTAAATCACCTCCTCTTTTCAGCAGTTTATGCCTCAATTTATCTGACTTGCAACTTTGGACCACCTGATCCATTATCTGATTATTCAGATCCGTCACAACATAATTGCATCCATCTGATGCCTGCCTCAGGTAGGTCACAAATTGGGTTACTATTTCCCCCTCTTTCTGTCTCATCTGACAGAAAATCTGCCTTTGGCATGTGACGTTCAGTGTGACCACATAATGATCCTTCAAAGCTTTCACTCCATGTTCATAATCCAACCTTTCTCTTGTGTCAGGAAATACCTTGAAAGTCTCCCTCACTGAAGCATCTGCTTTGAACAACAATAAGGCCTATTGCTGTGCTTTCTGTGCCAGCATTACCCTGTCCAAAAACAGACCACGACTGTCAGCCTACCCTTCAAACTCCTCCAACCGCACTTTCCATTTCATGCTGTTGGTATTGCCATCACTCGTTGGATCATACAACTCAATTCCCTGCAGGTCGCAGACAGCAAACATATCAGCTCCAGAAACTGCCATGACACAATCCTTCATGAATATCTCCATGATTATCCTCATTGCCCATGTCACATCTCGGGCTAAAAGAACAACACTCAAAGTCACAGATTTAACTGCAGGTGTCACATCATTTAATCTGCCTCGCTGGCTAACTTCTGAACATGTATATCTGACCTTCCACCCCAGAGCAGGTGGTCCCATATGTAGTGTAGAGTGTACCTTACAATATCTTATCCGAGTACCACATAGTTTCTAATATTCAAGTCCACACACAATCAGCTATCATCATGACAGCCATGAGATCAGAGATTTAAATCAGCAGCAAATATGGGAGAGAACAGCCTGGGATTGGAGGAGCAACAAACACCAGCAGCGGTGAGTTTGCTGGGGAAGAGAGGTTTGCTTCCAGGGGGCGGATCAGAGTGTTGGGGCCCGGCGGCAGACAAGGCTGCTGGGGGCCCCAGGGAAGGAGAGGCTGGCTGCTAGGCCTGGATGTGAGACGATGTGGAGCCCAGGGTCGGAGGAGGGGAGGATAGTGGGTGAGAGGTTGGGCGGCATGTGTGAGAGATTGAGTGAATGTGTGGGGGTGAGAGAGTGTGTGGGAGTGAGAGAGTGTGTGGGAGTGAGAGAGTGTGTGGGGGTGAGAGTGAATGGAAGTGAGAGAGTGTGTGGGGGTGAGAGAGTATGTGGGAGTGAGAGAGTGAATGGAAGTGAGAGAGTGTGTGGGAGTGAGAGAGTGTATGGCAGTGAGAGAGTGTGTGGGAGTGAGAGAGTGTATGGCAGTGAGAGAGTGTGTGGAAGTGAGAGAGTGTGTGGGAATGAGAGAGTGTGTGGGAGTGAGAGAGTGAATGGAAGTGAGTGTGTGGGAGTGAGAGAGTGTGTGGGAGTGAGAGAGTATGTGGGAGTGAGAGAGTGTGTGGAAGTGAGAGAGTGTGTGGGAGTGAGAGAGTGTATGGCAGTGAGAGAGTGTGTGGAAGTGAGAGAGTGTGGGAATGAGAGAGTGTGTGGGAGTGAGAGAGTGAATGAGTCAGTGAGAGATTGAATAAATCAGTGTGTGTGTGGTGGGGGAGTAAGTGTGTGTGTGGGGGGGAGTGAGTAAGTGAGTGTGTGGGGGATAGTGTATGTGTGTGTGTGTGTGTATGAGAGAATATGTGTGTGTGTGCACGTGGAAATGAGAGAGTGAGAGTTTGTGTGTGGGAGTGAGTGTGTGGGAGTGTGTGTGTGGGAGTGAGAAAGTGTGTGTGAGAGTGAGAGAGTGTGAGCCTGTGTGTGTCTGTGGGCGGGGGGGTGGGGAGTGAGGCATTGAGTGTATGTGTGGGGAGCGAGGGAGTGAGTGTGTGTTTGCCTTACTCCCAGTCTCAGGTTTCTCATTTATTCTCACCACTGCATACATACACCCACTCACAGTGGGTGAGGGTGAGTGAGTGAGCACCCTGAGACTGGGAGTGAGCCTGACACATACACTTTGACCCTCATACACTCTGGTCATTTTTATTAATTATTTTTTTAACTTAGCAATTTATTGCTGTTACATTGCTTTATTTTTGCTCAGCAATTGTTTCTTTTCTTCATACTTCAAATTTTTTTTGAAATTCAGTTTAATGTTGTGCCAAAACTGATCTTTCCGAAATTTGCTCATCAGACCCTTGAGAGAGAAAAAAATGGAAATGTGGTCCCCCCTAAGCGAAAAGATTGGACAATCTGAATTAGATGAAGCCTGACAGGCTTGACATGGGCTGCCAGTTTGAACGCACATTATGGATGCATTGCCATTCTGCGGCCGAAACCAGACATAAGTGAATTTCTAACCCAAGGAATTTGGATACAGATTCATACCTGGCCACATGGGGAGTGGAATTTGTCTAAACAGGCTTATAACACATCAACAGAATGCCTTACAACACACCGAGATTTTCTTTTCCGTAGAATTCATTATGAACATGTTTTGTGCTATCAATTTCACCCCTCATACTGCCTCCACATTTACACCAATGGAGCACTAAACAAAGCAAAGTGACTCAATTGCTTCTAATCTTAAACAAAGAAAATTTTGCAGATTTATTTTGTTAATATCAAAAATATTTCCTCTGGAAAACAAGCTGTTGCATAACCTTAGTTAATAGCTGGAACTAACTGTAAATGACAGGCAGAATCTGGACCCCAGATGTTTTTCATGATTGTATTCATACTGGATACCTGACATAACTGGACACAAACAGATTCAGAAAATATCCCCCATCCTTTGTGACTGAGGGAGCAGAGCCTAGAACACAGCAACCTACATTCAATAAAGTCAAAAGACTAAATGAACCTTAAAATTCCTTGAAATTCTTTTCCAACTTTATTTCCAAAGTTTGATTTTGCTATCTGGTTTACATTTGCTGTTACGTTCTATAGATATTTTTTATTTTAAAGTAATGATTGGATTTTAAAGGTGGGCTAGCAGCTCAAGTGGTTGAGTGCTTGTGTCCCAACCAGAAGATCACAGAGTTCAGATCTCAGGCTGCCTGCCAGGGCTGCCTATCATTCAGACTCACTTGCCCTGGCTAAGTGAGAGGTGACAGTTCTCAACTGGGGCCCCTGGGTGGAAAACTAGGTTATCGTGAGGGAAGGAAAAAAAGTAGGCAAAACACAACTAACCACTGCTAGGATTGCATGTTCTGTCAACAACAATCACACAAGATCAAAAAAAGAAATAGATGTGAGAATTTAGTCTCCCTGTTATTAACCCTCACTCTGCAATAATGTGGGGAAGTGAGGACGTGCATTTGGTAGTATAACAGAATCCGATACTGGTATCCGATATTGGTTTTGAATTAGGTTTCATTTTATCCTTCGGCTCATCCGACGCCTCAACAAGAAACTTTTTCTCTTTCTCTCAAGTGCTAAGGAACGCAAGCTCCAACAACTCATCGACACCAACACCCATCTAGGACCCTCCACCCCTGCCTGTCCCTCCGTCCCCACCCTTTCTTCCAGTCCCAACCCCAGCCGTGTATTCACTATACCCCCTGACCTTCCCCTCTCTGATGCTGAACGTTCAGTGCTCAGCAAAGGACTTAGTTTCATACCCTTACGCCCTCACCTCAATGAATTTCGGGCTCGGCATGATACTGAACTCTTCTTCCGCCGTCTTTGTCTCCGGGCTTACTTCTTTGGGCAGGAGTCCTCTCCCAGTTCAACGGATCCTTTTACCCATCTCCAATATTCTCCCTCCACCTGGACCCCTCCCTCTGGATTCTTACCTTCTCTCGATCTTTTCATTGAGAACTGTCGGCGCGACATTAGTCGTCTCAATTTCTCTGCTCCTCTCACCCATTCTAACCTGTCTCTCTCTGAACTTACTGCACTCCATTCTCTCAGGTCCAACCCTGACATTGTCATCAAACCCGCTGACAAGGGTGGTGCTGTTGTTGTCTGGCGCACTGACCTCTACCTCGCGGAGGCTGAGCATCAACTCGCAGACACTTCCTCCTACCTCTCCCTGGACCATGACCCCACCACTGAACATCAAGCCACTGTTTCCAGGACTGTCACTGACCTCATCTCCTCTGGGGATCTCCCTCCCACAGCTTCCAACCTGATAGTCGCCCAACCTCGGACAGCCCGTTTCTATCTCCTACCCAAAATCCACAAACAGAACTGCCCCGGTAGACCGATCGTCTCAGCTTGCTCCTGCCCCACAGAACTCATTTCTCGTTATCTTGACTCCCTTCTCTCTCCCCTTGTCCAGTCCCTTCCCACCTACATCCGTGATTCCTCTGACACCTTACGTCACATCAACAATTTCCAGTTCCCTGGCCCCTACCGCTTCCTCTTCACCATGGACGTCCAATCCCTCTACACCTCCAACCCCCACCAGGATGGTCTGAGGGCCCTTAGCTTCTTCCTCGAATAGAGGCCCGAACAATCCCCATCCACCACTACTCTCCTCCGTCTGGCTGAACTTGTTCTCACAATTTCTCCTTCAACTCCTCTCACTTCCTCCAAATAAAAGGTGTGGCTATGGGTACCCGCATGGGCCCCAGCTATGCCTGTCTCTTTATGGGGTATGTGGAACATTCCTTGTTGCAGTCCTACTCCGGCCCCCTTCCACAACTTTTTCTCCGGTACATCGATGATTACTTCGGTGCCGCTTCATGCTCTCGTCAGGACTTGGAAAAATTTATTAATTTTGCTTCCAATCTCCACCCCTCCATCATTTTCACGTGGTCCATCTCTGACACTTCCCTTCCCTTCCTTGACCTCTCTGTCTCCATCTCTGGTGATAGACTGTCCACCAATATCCATTACAAACCCACCGACTCCCACAGCTATCTCGACTACAGCTCCTCACACCCCGCTTCCTATAAGGACTCCATCCCATTCTCTCAGTTCCTTCGCCTCCGTCGCATCTGTTCCGATGATGCTACATTCAAAAACAGTTCCTCTGACATGTCCTCCTTCTTCCTTAACCGAGGTTTTCCACCCACGGTCGTTGACAGAGCCCTCAACCATGTCCGGCCCATCTCCCGCGCATCCGCCCTCACGCCTTCTCCTCCCTCCCAGAAACATGATAGGGTCCCCCTTGTCCTCACTTATCACCCCACCAGTCTCCGCATTCAAAGGATCATCCTCCGCCATTTCCGCCAACTCCAGCATGATGCCACCACCAAACACATCTTCCCTTCACCCCCCTTATCGGCATTCCGTAGGGATCGCTCCCTCCGGGACACCCTGGTCCACTCCTCCATCACCCCCTACTCCTCAACCCCCTCCTATGGCACAACCCCATGCCCACGCAAAAGATGCAACACCTGCCCCTTCACTTCCTTTCTCCTCACCGTCCAAGGACCCAAACACTCCTTTCAAGTGAAGCAGCATTTCACTTGCATTTCCCCCAACTTAGTCTACTGCATTCGTTGCAACCAATGTGGTCTCCTCTACATTGGAGAGAGCAAACGTAAACTGGGCGACCGCTTTGCAGAACACCTGCGGTCTGTCCGCAAGAATGACCCAAACCTCCCTGTCGCTTGCCATTTTAACACTCCACCCTGCTCTCTTGCCCACATGTCTGTCCTTGGCTTGCTGCATTGTTCCAGTGAAGCCCAACGCAAACTGGAGAAACAACACCTCATCTTCCGACTAGGGACTTTACAGCCTTCCGGACTAAATATTGAATTCAACAACTTTAGGTCGTGAGCTCCCTCCCCCATCCCCACCCCCTTTCTGTTTCCCCCTTCCTTTTTTTTTTCCAATAAATTACAAAGATTTTCCTTTTCCCACCTATTTCCATTATAAAAAAAACCCCACTAGAGCTATACCTTGAGTGCCCTACCATCCATTCTTAATTAGCACATTCGTTTAGATAATATCACCAACTTTAACTTTAACACCTATGTGTTCTATTGTACTATTGTCGTTGACATCTTTTGATGATCTGCTTCTATCACTGCTTGTTTGTCCCTACAACCACACCCCCCCTCCACCTCTCTGTCTCTCTATCTCTCCGCCCCCCACACACACACCTTAAACCAGCTTATATTTCAGCTCTTTCCTGGACTCGAACTCAAGTTCTGTCGAAGGGTCATGAGGACTCGAAACGTCAACTCTTTTCTTCTCCGCCGATGCTGCCAGACCTGCTGAGTTTTTCCAGGTAATTCTGTTTTTGTTTTGGTTTTGAATTGGCTGTTGCAGTTTGGAAACTACAGATCCCAGCAGACCTCAGGCTTTCTGCGCATGCATCGGCTGGAAAAGGGGCATACATGCGCTGTTAGTCTTTTTATGTTCTTTAGGCTGGGAACTGGCCCTGCGCAGATGCATAGAAGAAAAGGAGGCAAAGAAGTGAAATGGGGTGAAACTGCAAGTCAGGTGACCTGGAACCAGAACACCATTCCAGAGGAGCTGACCCAGGGAACAGGACATGGGGAGAGGGACAGGGAGAAGGTCCCATACCCAGAAGAAGGTCCCAAACCAGGGAGTGGGACAGAAAGACATCCCAGGCAAAAGCCTCAGGCAGGGACAAAGACAGGGATCATAGATAGATCCTACTGAAGCGAGATAAATGACAAGAGCAGAGAAAAAGGCTCCAAGTTAAAGAAAGAGCTCTGGGAAACAGACTTGATGCATAGTGGGCTTCAGAGAAGTCCTGAAAATTTGAGGAGACTCCATTATGCAGGCCGTAAGGGCAAAGGTACCTTTTTGGAGCAGTAGTGTTCTGCTTAGGACAGCCGAAGATCTGAATGTGGTTGGAATGTGAAGCGTAAGGATACTCGGAGATCTGGGGGAAAGGAGTCTCAGAAGGTGAGATTGAAACCTGGAGATTAGAAGCCATTGAGTCATTTTGCTTTGATTAGCTAGATCCATTGGTGTAAAAGTGGAGGCAGTATGGGGGTGAAATTGATAGCACAAAACATGTTCATAATGAATTCTACGGAAAAGAAAATCTTGGTGTGTTGTAAGGCAATCTGTTGATGTGTTATGAGCCTGTTTAGACAAATTCCACTCCCCATGTGGCCAGGTATGAATCTGTATCCAGATTCCTTGGGTTAGAAATTCACTTATATCTGGTTTCAGCCACAGAAGTGGCCATGCAACCATAATGTGCATTCAAACTGGCAGCCCATGCCAAGCCTGTCAGGCTTCATCTAATTCAGATTGTCCAATCTTTTCGCTTGAGGGAGGGACACATTTCCATTTTTTTCTCTCTCAAGGGTCTGATGAGCAAATTTTTGGAAAGTTAAGTTTTGGCACAACATTAAACTGAATTTCAAAAAAAAAAGTTGAGGTGTGTTCTTGTTGAAGCCGTCCGAGTGGGGGCCAACATTTGGAGAGAATTCAAAGACAAGTTTTTCAAACATGGGGATTGGAAACCCTTGTGAGAAAGACAGAGTTCCAGTGAGACCGGGTTGGCTCACAGTGTGACAAGCGTCTGGGTGGTTTGTTGAGAAATCCATAGAATCTGCTTTGGTTGCATCTGTCATTTACTTTGGAGTGTGGTGTTTCTGACCACAGTTCATCAGTTGGTTCACATGTACCACATACTTACCCTGAATATTAGAGAGCAAGATAGATTTGGAAATTGTTTTATCTTTCTGACTTTGTACATGTTTGTAAAGATATTGCTGGGTTGAAGGAATAGTGAATATTTAAATCACATTCTTGAGTTTGTATTGGAATCTTCCCAACCTTTTTGTCTGGTGTAATATAGTCCATTTTTCTTGTTTAATAAATATTTTATTCTTTGTGTTAAAAGTTCATCAGCAGATTCCCGTGAATTTGTTCAGTAACTTTCATCCATGGTTTCTAAAAGAAACAAAAAGTTAGGATCTGTCAAGCCAGGTTTCACTCTCTGGGATCTGACTTGTCCAGTATTAACATCAGCTAAGACTATAACTGTAGTAAGAATAGAAAAGCAAAATACTTTTTAAAAAGCATGAAGCTTTTAAATGTTGATGTTCAGAGAGACTTGCATGTACTTATTCAAGGAACACAGAAAGTCAGCATGCAGGTACAACAATCAATTAAAAAGACAAATAACATGTTGGCTGTTATTGCAAGGGGCCTGGAGTGCAAGATCAAGGTAGTCTTCCTCAAAAATGCATAGGGCTTTGATGAGACAACGCCTGGAATATTGTGCAGAGTTTTAAGGTTAGTATCTAAGAAGGGATACACTTGCCTTGAAGGCGATTTGCTACGTTGGTCCATGGGATGAGAAGATTGTCCTATAATGAATGCTTGAGTAAATTGGGTCTATACTCTTTGGAGTTTAGAAGAATGAGAGGTCATTTCATTGAAACATACAAGATTCTGAAGGGGTTTGACAGAGCCGATACTGAGAGATTGCAGAATCTTGAACATGGCGGCACTTGCAGTCTCAGTATGAGGGTTAGATTATTTTAAACTGAGATGAGAATTTTTTTTACTCAGAGGGTTGTGAATCTTTGAAATGATCTTACGCAGAAGGTTGTGGATGCTCCATCATTAAGTATATTCAAGGCTGTGATGGTTTGGTTTTTGATTTCTCAGGGAAAGCGGAGTTGAGGTAGAAAATTGGCTGTGATTGTATTGAATGGTGGAGCAGGCTTGAGGGGTCATATGACCTACTCCTGCTCCTATTTCTTACATTCTTATGATGCAATCTGTCACATTGCCATGCGGAATCTAAAATTTAAAATGGATGCGGACTGTGACACTTAACAGCACTGAATGTACTTGTGGTCAGGAAAAGGAACTCAGGAAGGCTATGCATCAATTAGTGAAAGAAGCTGTACTTATACCCAGTAATGCTGCATGTTGGACATTAATATGGTGCAATCTTTTGCAGTATGATATCAAAAAAGCAACATAATGCTGCACATTTGATAATGTAGTGCCAGTCATGAGATTATCTGTTGATCTCAAGCTCCTATAATACACCATATTGGTGTAGAATAGACTTTTTAAATGCAATAAGTAATTTTTTTAAAGTCCTGAGGTCACTGATCTTTATATTTACCAACAATCCTGTTTGGTACCTAAGAGGGTAAGTGTATAACTCTCAGAAATGCATGCAGCAAGCAGATGGGGGTTTTGAACCAATGGCATTATGGGCAGGCTACAATGACAGAAATGGAGCAATAGTGGTAGGGAATTCTAAGAGAACAGACAGGCATTTCAGGGGACACAGACATGAATCCAGGATGGATATATTGCCTCCTTACCACCAGGGTCCAGGATGTTATTGAGTGACTTCAGAACATTCTGAGGTGGGAAGGTGAACAGCCAGAGGTTGTAGTCCATATGGGTACCAACAAAATGTGTAGAAAGAGAGATGAGGGGCAGAATCTTGTGGATGTGATGGGTGTTTCATCTTGCATTCAGGGTCTAGATGGGTTTATTTAGGGTTTGCCTGTTACCCGAAGGATGCTACCATGTACTGTTATTTGTAAAAACCATTCTTGTTTATTTACAGATCCATATACACCTCAGTATTCTAGGTGAGGTTGTACTTCAGCTTCCCACCAGGTCTCAGTCACTTAATCATGTGACATTGTATCATAGTACATCAGCATCAGGTACTCCTGATGTTAACTCTTTACACCTCAACAGGGGTCTCGGCTGCCGACTAGAGAGCCAACGAGACCCTTGTCTTTTTTTGAGAAAGCCTGCCGCATCTTTTGCCACTCAGGAATTTAACAAGCCAGCAGTGGGTCTTCCTGTGGCATCAAGGACCCTAGGGGCGGAAGTCCCATCTACCAAGAGCTCCTGGCCAGATGCTGGCAGTTCTTCTGTACTCAGTAGTATCACCAGGGAGGAGGTGGTTGCTGTCAGTACAACACCAACCCAAGGCCTCGGATCAGGGAGGAACCCAAAGCTGGTGAGTGATGGCAGGAGGGGGGTTGTGGATTGTGGCGGGGGGGTGTCACAGGGAAAGGGGGGGGGGGGGGTGGGGGCGGGGGGGGTGAGGGAAGAGAAGGGTCAGCAGAAAAGACGTGGGCTTTCAGTGGGCCCTTTATCAATGACAGGTCCCTTGACCAGGCACTGAGTGCCTTTGAACATGGGCCCCCCTCCCCCTCAGGGGCCCATAAGCAACTCTGTACTGCTTTGCTTCTTGTGTTCCCTGCATGGTGAGCCCTCTGCCAGCTGCAGGGTTAAGACCAGCAGCGGTGGGATAATGCACTTAAGTGGGCCTCAACTGGTGACAGGACAGGAAGGCTGTCCATGGGCCTTCCTGCCACAGACTTAATTGGGGTGGAGGTGGGAAGGTGACATGGTCTGCATCCAGGAGTACTCAGGCATCAGACATGATGTTTTGCTGTTTCAATGGTTGTCAGCATCAGGTCACCTGACATGAAAGACCTATGTGAGGTTTGAGCTGAATGATATTTGACTTCAATGGTCACAGAGGAGGACCTTTATCTGGCTGGCCCTCATTGTGTACCCAGCTGCTGGAATCAAGGGAGAATGAGGTTTTTCCTTGCCTCCCTTGCATCCACCTCCACCACTCAGGCATCTGTAGCACGTAGATGCTCTGGTCCTTCTTCCTGAACAATCTCCTCATCCCCATCGTCCTCATCTGATTAGGTTTGTGCTGCCTTTTCCTCATCAGGGTTTGGATGTCTCAGTAGGTGTGGATCATACTGAAGTGCTCCCCTGACCTGGCCAGATAACAAAAACGCATCTTGAATAGACCACTAGTCTGCTTGACGGCCCTCATGGAACGCATCAGTGTTATGTCTTTCCCTGGAACCTGGACGAGAGTTTCTCAAGGGCATTATGAGCCAGGTATGGAGAGGGTGGCCCTGATGCCCTCGGATCTATCCATTCAACTTCTGCTGTGAAATAAACAGCTGTGGTACCCATGAGTGTTGAAGTATGTAGGTGTCATGGCTACTGCCTGGATACCTGCACACACTTGCAGAATATGTTTTCAATGCTCACACTCAAGCTTAATGAGTAGGACCCCATCCTGTTGACGAAAGCTCTGGCAGTTCAAATGGTGCTTTGATGGCATCATGCAGTTGATCACACCTTGCACCCGCAGTAAACCAGCCTTGGCCGCGAAGCCCATTGACCACTCACCTGGCTGTCTTCATCTGTCCAGTGTTTAATGAAGTCACCAGACCTCTTGGTGACCACCTTTATGCAAAGTGAATGGTTGCCAGGGAGATCCCAAACAAGTCCTCGGTCAAACTCTGGAATGAACCCTTGGCGTCGAAGTTCAGTCCGGCTGTCACTTTAAGCACTACTGGCTTTAGATTACTACCATAGTCATTTGGGCACAAGTCATCCTGCATTAGGGCACTAATGTCTCCTGTCTCCTGAGAGAGGCAGAGTCTCCTATGGCACTGCCTCCCTGTCATTTGGAGGCAGGATATGCCAGTGGGGGAGACTCTAGGTTTTGCTGGGTGCCTTTGTCTAACCCCCCTCCCCCCACTACTTGGTCTCTTGACCTTGCCCTGTCTCCTGCAGCCTGCTGCTGGGGGACCTGTTCTGGTGCCTCCACAGCATTGTCTTCAACTTCATCGTGCATCCCTTCAAATGCCAGTGGATTCAATCTTACTCACTGTATGATTTCCCCTTGTTAATTCCTCCAAGCTGATGACGCACAGACCAGGTTGTGGGCTGCCACTTTAAGAGGTGGACCTCTGCCCCTTCAGTGAGCATGGCCACTTTAAGGGCTTGGCCCTCTGAATCACAAAGGACAGCATTCTGTAAGGGGCTCTGCCCCTCCCAGGTCAAGCCCTTACACTTGCAACTTTTTCTGCCTGGACACAAGCTCACAGCAAAAGAGTCAACTATCATGCAGGTCAGCTAAACCGCTTAAAAGTCACTCGGTTCCACTGGGCGTGTTTCAGCACGCACGGGAGTTCCGTGGCTTTTGCAAAGGCAATGGTAAATTGCGGTGGGTTCACTTTTAAATTGCTTTAACAGGCTCATTAATGAGCCTAATTACCTTACTGCCGCTAGCGAGCAAGTTGTACGCATAAACTTCATCCTACCTCCGACTTGAGCGCGGTAGGTTTTCCCACGGGCAGCCCACTCTCGGTTATAACCGCAGCCTTTTGCGTTTTAGTGTCCCCCGTCACCATGAACTCCGCCCCAATATTACTCCATCAAAATGACCACCTACTTCCACCTCTGCACCAGTGTTCATATCTGTTCCTGCCTAAATATAGCTGTTTCTGAAATTCCCACTCATGTCTTTGACACTTCCAGACTCCATTATTACAATGCTCTTTTGGCTGACAGAAAAGTAAAGTGTAATAGAGAAATAACATACATCAAGGTTATTTATGACACTGGACTAACAAGCCACAGGTTGTGAGTCTACTCCCACCAGTTGTGAAATTGAATTCAGTAAATCTGGTAATTTGTGGACTGGCACGAGATAAAATGACGATAAAAGCTGCCAGATTGTTGTAAAAATCTAACTTGTTTACTAATGTCCTTCAGGGAAGGTTCCTTCCACTCCTACCCAGCCTGGCTTACATGGCTGACTCTTGATGTCCTCAGGACAACTGAGAATGGGCCATAAATACTGGCTTGCCCTGTCACCCTCATCCTACAAAGAACAAACAAACAATAAAGCTAGGAAGTGAAGATGATGATTGTGGAAAGGTTGTTTGATTTTTGAAGCTATCCTTGTATCGTTAATAGATCATTAACTATAATAATTAAAAAAGTCAAATGCAACAGCTGTATGTAAAAGTGATCTTTTACTTGTTATTGTTAATGGATTCAACATGTGGCTGAACAAATGACTGATCCTGGGAAAATGTGGTTTGAGCCTGGTTAGTGATAGCCTATATGTATATAACCCTTTGAAGTTGGGAATAAGCATGAAAAGACCCTCAGACTCATTCAAAGTTTAAAATAATATAAAAAATTGCATTATCTACAATAGATTCAACTAAATGCAAAGTGCAGCAATATTACCTCTCCATTGCAGCATTACGGTCAGTGAATTTCCTAATGTTTCTCTGAAAGGCAAATTGAGATGATACTGCTGCCTCTAGAAGCGCTGAGAACAACTTATATTTATATGGCACCTTTATTGTAATGAAACATCCCAAGGCACTTCACAAAAGCATTATAAAATAAAGTATGACACCGAGCTACTAGGAGGTAATGGTCCAGATCTTCCAAGCAGCAGCAATGATCATTCAATTGCCGCTGTGATGGAAAATTCACCCAGCTCGAGGTTGCTGCACCTTTCTACCAGGACCTTCCAAACCCCGCTTCCTCAGAAATGCACAGCGCAGCATCCATCAGAACTCCATCGAAGCAGAGTAGAGTTGGGGGAAGGCAGGACACGCCTCCTTTTTTAAGGCACTGACTGCCGTATGGTAAGGTTAAATCTCCAAATTTGAATGTTAGTGAATGAACTGGGTGAGTAAGTGAATGGGTAGGTGGGTGAGGTAGGTAAGTGGGTAGGAGGTAGGTGGGTGAGGCCGGTAGAGTGGCTGATATGGTAGGTAAGTGAGATGGGTAGGATGGATGAGGTGGTAGGTGGAGTCAGGAGGGGCAGTCGAGTGATCGGGGAGTTAGTTGGGTGGTTGCAGGCATAGTCAAGTCAAGTCGAGTTGAGGGGTAGTCAGGTGGACAGGGGGGTGATGGTGAGATCTCAGGGTTGATTAGGGATGTTGGTTGTGGGGTTATCCAGGTATTAGACTAGGCTTTAATCTGTGCAACATTTCCTGGGAAACTACCGAATTAAGTACTGCCGAACTGTTCCAAGTCTCCAACACTGACACACAGACGGAGAAATTTGTCCAGGGTCCTGGGGAACAGGAGCATTGTCCAGCGGTAGTTTAAACCTCATTGGCAATTCCCACGGAGGCCTGAAGGTCAGGACTTCCACAGAGTCCTAATGCGCATCTTCAGACCATATGCCCGGTCTCTGATGATCTGCAGACCAGAAGATACGGCCCATTAATTCAGATGACCCGAAGTTTGGTCCAAGAGGTAGGTTTTAAGAAATGTCATAAAGGAAGAAAGTGAGGTAGAGAGGCAGAGAAGTCTGCCCAGAGCTCTCCCAGAGAACAATCCCAGAGCTTGGGTCCTAAGGTGCAGTCACCAATGGTGGATCAATTATAATATATACTAAGTCGTACAGTGATTTCCCGACATCTCAGGAGACAACTGAACAGAGAAGAAGTCTGAATGCTTGTCTCCAGCGACTTTGCCATCATTTTACTTTTAATGGCACCTGTCCATACTGACTAGCGATGTGCTTCATTTAAAATAATTGAGCAAATAAATGAATTAGATAGCACACAGAGATACTACCAGGGGGAATTAAGCCCACTCATTCTCCTGTTGCTCCGTGTTATTTTTCAAGGTGGAAGAAATATATGACAGAAAGTCTGCTGCGTTTCCCACAGGTTAACTAAATTTCCAGTCCTCAGTGGACCTATGAAGCCAGCTGCTTGCAGTGTTTGCCAACAGTACCAGCTGTGCTATAACATGTGTGTATGGAACAATTGACTACAGTATGTGTCACCCTCTGTACTACCTAAGCTGAAACAGCTGCATTTCAAAGCAGTGAGGAAAAAGCATTAGGTCAACTATTCCTCTACAACCTACTGCCCTCCTAAAGCCCCACTACACCATACCCCTACCCCCATATTAACACAAGCTTATCCTTGATTTTATTTTTTTTGTAATAATGAAGAGGACATTATTGTTGAAGAGAAATTTTGCAAAGGTCTCTCAAGGCAGCAAGAATGGGGTCATATGCAAAGCAGGGTTTCCTTTATACTCCCAGATTAATGTAACTTGGAGGCGCACCCCACTTGTATCAGTGTGACATTGTAGTTCTTACAGCAGTCATCCTTACAGCTTCCCTGGGTGTCATATTTAATACTAGTCAGAGCAAATTGTAAACACATTTAGGCCATGAGTTCACACCTTCATTGCACTAGTTATAACTGCCCAGGTTAACCCCTTGGAACTTTGACACAAAACAGCGAGGAAACTTTCAGCACATCACTCTGTTCTGGAGTCAGATCCAAATTCCAGAGATAAAGGACAGTGTTTTAACTGTATTGCAGGTTGTCTGCTTCAGTTAATTTCTAGTTTTCACAAACTTTTTAAATTGAGGTTTTAGCCTTCAAGAGGTGTTAGAAATAATTTTGCCCCATGGGTATAGTGAAGGAAATGCCAGTTAACTTTTTTCAAGACGAATTACACCTCATTTCAGAAAACTCTGGCATAACTCAGCTAAAACAACCAGTGAGATGTGGTTTGTGTGAAATAAACCGCTGCTTGCCAGCTCATCCTTTCAACTCAGGGATTGTGTTCATAGGGGTTTATTTTGCAGTAAGTTGTGATTTAATTCGTCATGTTCTTCATCCAGGGCTACAACTTTCTGCTTTTAAAAGTGGCATATTAGAAGATTTCAATTTGCTTCATGGTTCAGTAGTGCTATCCTTTGATTGGGTGAATAGTTCAGACCAGAAAAGTTTTCAGCCTGTATTGAATTGACTAGTTTCATCCTGAGTGGTGATATGTGCAACAACAACAACTTGTATTTATATAGTGCCTTTAGCAGAGAAAAACATCCCAATGTGCTTCATTTCAGTTTGATCAAACTAAGTTTGACACTGAACCACATGAGGAAATATTAGGACAGATGATCAAAAGTTTTGGGAAAAGGAGGTTGGTTTTCAGGAGCATCTTAAAGATACAGAATAGAAGATGTTTAGGGAAGGAATTTCAGACCTTAGGGTCTAGACAGCTGAAGGTACAGTCACTAATGGTGAAATGATTAAAATTGGGGATTGTTAAGAGACCAGAATTAGAGGAGTGCAGAGATTTCAGAGAGTTGCAGGTCTGGAGGAAATTACAGGAAAAGGGAGGGGCAAGATCATGGAAGGACTTGAAAACAAAGATGAGAATTTTAAAATCAAGGCATTGCTGAACTGGGAATCAATGTAGGTCAGCAAGCTCGGGATGATGGGCAAGGTACGAGTTAGGATACAGGCAGCAGAGATTTGGATGAGATCAAACTTATGGAGGGTACAAGGTTGGGGGACAGCCAGGAGAGCATTGGAATAGACAAATATAGAGGCAATAAAGGCATAGATGGGGGTTTCACAAGCAGATGAGCTGAGGATGGTGTGGCGTCAGGCAGTGTTATGGAAATGAGGAGCCTTGGTGATGGGGAGGACATGGGATTGTTAGCTCACATCTGGATCAGATAGGACACCAAGTTTGTAAAAGGCTTGGTTCAGCTTTAGACTGTGGCCAGAGTGAGGAATGGAGTTGATGGCTAGGGAATGAAGTTTGTGACGGGGCCCAAAGACAATGGCTTTGGTATTCCCAATATTTAATCGAAGGAAATTTCTGCTCATCCATCACTTGATAGGTGCACTGTAGCATTCTTGGGTGAGGGGGAGGGGGGTGAAAATCAGCCAGAGATCCCATTCCAGATCACTATCTAGTGACCTCTGCTGAAAATGCAAGTCAGGAAGGATGGGTCCACCTGAACCCTCCTGTGTTAAGGGGGGGACATGGTATGAAAGGTCGCCCAAATGAACAAAGTTCTGATTTATCTTGCTAAATTCGTTAGATTTACGTACATTCACTCAAACAGGCATCTCCAGGTTCTCAGTCCTGGAACAAGATTCCACTAGAATCAGTCTACTGGTATTTTCATGGGAGACTGCTGTATGTTCACAGGATGTCATTACCATGATGGGGACTTAGCTGCTTCATCCGAAGATCATGATTGATGTCACTGTTTATCCTTATCGGCTGTTCATTTATCCGTGGAGTTAAGAGTGTCTTATGGAGCATACATGCCCCAATCACCTGTTCAGGATAATGGAGTTAGAAGCCATCACTGGTGGAAAAGGTCACAGTTGGGTGATCTCATTGCAGTTGTCTGGCTAGATTTTGTGCTAAAATGTCAGGAGTGGGACGTATTAAGTGATGTGAACCTGAATGGCAGAACTCAGCAGATTTATCTAGGAAAGTATGTCACACCCCATAACAAGTTATTGGTGGAGTACAGTTTTGAACTTGTTCTCACATTTTATCAGATCATCAGAATCCTGTTCTGGTGATGCAGGCATGTACAGTAACATGCTCTGGACAGCTGTCATTCACCAGATATCACATTACTACCTGATAAGGTAACAGATGCTGCCACTAACTTTGTTAACTACAGATGACTGTGTGCCTGAAAATCTGGTCACAAGATGAAGACCCTCACCTCACCCGACCAAACACATGGGCCAGAATTTTCTCGTCGGTGTGTGGGGGTGGGACTGCACATCAACGCATAAAATGCCGCACAGTGATGTAAGGTGAGCGTCCCGATGTCACCGCGCACCATCGCGATATTTAGGTGGGCGGGCGTGTGATGATCTCCAATGCGCACCCGCCATTAATTAATGGGCCAATTAAGGCCCTTGAGGCAGCAATTGATGCTGATTTTTCAGGGCCTGTGAGATCTTCAGGTTGTCGCACAAGTGCAACGGGCAAGCGGGTAGGCCACATTTTTATAAACCTCATCCATGGGTGGGATAAGAGGGGCAAGTGTGGGTCACGTGTTATTTCTCAGACATTTAATGCTTAAAATTACTGGTACTTGCCTGTGTGAGCAGGAATACTTCAAAACTCTTCACAGCTACTTGGACAAGAGTAAAAAGCTTCAATTCAGGACTCTACAGTAAACATCATTTCTGGGGCCTTGCTGGTTTCAGGAATCCTTCCCTTAGCCTGGGAATGGGAGTTGTTCTCTCCACTGGAGGCACCTCCTCTGAGGAGGAAAGGACAGCCAGAAGGGGGAGGAGGCCAGTAGTCCACATTCAGCCTCCAGTGGAGCCATCTTTGGGAGGAGAGGTGCAGGCACAAGGGGCACAGGGCCAATAGGAAGTCCAAGGCTGAAGGGGCCACAGAACATGCCACTATCCTGCTGCCAGAGTATAACGGCGACGATGCAGCTCAATATGTCTGAGGTGCAGTGGCGAAGGAGGCTCCGTCTTTCAAGGGAGACAGTGATCTCCTTTTGTCAGATAATAGACCCTGAAATCTGTGCCAACTATGTGAATGGACACCCCATACCAGTGGCATTGAAGGTCACGGCTGTCCTCAACTTCTATGCCTCCGGCTCTTTCCAGGTGATCTTTGCGAAGTCCCCAAATCAGCTGTCCACACTTGTGTCAAGCAGGTGACAGACGCTCTATTCAGGCGAGCATTGACTTTCATCCACTACCTGTGGGACGAGGCCAGCCAGACAGAGCGAGCCAGAGGCTTAGCAACGATTGCTGAGCTCCCCCGCGTTCAGGATGCTATAGACTGCACACATGTAGCCATCAAGGCGCCAGCAGGTGAGCCCGGTGCCTTCGTCGACAGGAAGGGCTTCTACTCCATGAACGTGCAGATAGTGTGTGATCACAGATTGCAGATTCTACAAGTCTGTGCAAGGTACCCAGGCAGCTCCCATGATACTTACATCCTCAGATGGTCCCAGATGCCGAGACTCTTCAGTGCTCCAGCCCGGCTGGATGGATGGCTGCTGGGTGACAACGGCTATCAGTTCAAAAGGTGGCTCATGACGCCTCTCTGCCATCCAAGAACAGAAGCTGAGCAGTGGTACAATAGGAGCCATGACTCCACAAGGGCTGCGCTGGAGAGAACCATCGGTCTTCTCAAGATGTGCTTCCGATGCCTGGACCATTCAGGGGATGCATTCCAATACCTCCCAGATCGTATGTCACTGATAGTGTTTGCATGCTGCGCTCTGCACAATCTGGTGCTGGAAAGGGGGGACGCACTGGACGAAGAAGATGTAGGCGCAGATACTCTGTATGCACATGATGAGTCCAGTAGTGAGTCCAAGGATGAGCACGCACAGGAGTACGCTGAGGGGGGTAGATGCTGACCCGGGTATTCTCGAGGAGGCAGGTACACCCGGCAGGTTTTAATCCAACGAACCTTCAGCTAGCACACCACAGATGTCCCATACAAGCCAGAGCTGGAGCTCCCATACTCGATACCTGAGCAAAATCTGCCTGGTTAGGAACATTAACTATGTGCCTTGTCAATAAAGCTGAATGACAAACAAGTCACTTGTAACATCATGGGTTCCCGTCCACCTGCAAAAGTAAGGAATCACCCTGAGCCATGCTCATGTATCAAAATTTAATGAATTAACAAAATGAAGCAGAAAATAAAATGAATGCAAAAGTGTTATGCATCACACCACCTTGTCATCAATTAATAGTGGGCCAACATAAAACCACCAGTGAGAAGCCCCTGGTGTGCCTAGGGTGCCTTAAGTTTATGTTTCTGGCTGCTACATCGAGCTGCTCCCCCTCTCTGGCACTGGCATTTGAGACAGCCTGCTCACTGTGCTATCCTGTTGGCCTCAATGACCTTAGTGGATATCCTCTGGCTCGTGGAGCATTTGATGGCCCCGCCTGGGAGGGAGCGGCCAGTTCCAAGATTGGCATCTCCCCAATCACTGCAGTCTCATCAGATGCCACAGTCACTGGCAGAGGGGCGGAGGAGCTGCTGCCCACATCCGGAGCACCCTGAGAGGAGCCCGCAAAGTCAACAGGCAGCTGCTGCGCTGACATGAGGTCGCTTCAGACCTCCCTGCTCACCATTGATGGATGGGCACTGAGCTGGGATACTTGGTGCCCCATCCATCTCCCACACTAGCACTGACTGGCTGAGGTCAATGCTGCTGTGAGGGCTTGCAGGTCTGAGCGCAACCCCAGGAAGCCCTGATTGTTCTCCTGGAGGACCCTCTCCACGACAGTCACCACTCTGTCCATGGAGGGAGCATGGCACTCGGCCATGAGGCTCATTGCCTTAGTGATGTTCTGTATGGACTCCTCCAGCACAGAGACCATGCCATGCATAGCCTCATGTATCTCCACCAGATCCTCTCGCATACCCTACTGGACTTACAGCGTCCACTACCTCAGGGACGACTCCAGAGGCACATCATCAGCCACTGACTGAGCATGTGCCTGGTCCCCAGCAGTCGTCTGACAGCCGTGGGCACTCTCTGTCTCCACCCACACCTCAAGTGAGTGTGAGTGCCCTCACCGCCGTGCCCTGGGACACTAGCCGACGATCTAATTCCCATCGAGGTGCTAGTATCTGTGCTGGTGCCTGCCTGGCTGAGATGGTGTGATGCTGATAGGTGGATTTCCTCTGGGCCCTTAGGGGTGAGAGGTAGGCCCTCTGCCTCCTCCTCCCGGCCCTGCTCCGGCAATGCTGAAAGGAAGAACAAGGATATTTGATTAGTTTAAGTGGAGACAATGTTCCCCCAGATCATTTTGCACTCTTCCTTCCATAATTTATGGTCAACCCATGTTGCAAGCTTCAATCGCTGAACATTCAGCAGCGTGATGGCTGCTGGGACACATATGGTGACCTCAGTGCACTGCAATCTTACCCCCCTCCGTAGCACCCCAGCCTCACCACCACCAGTGGACCTGGGTGCATGGCATCTCTCCAGATCCATCACCTCCTGCTCATATCTGGTGCTTATGGCCAACTGGGCCTGGCCTCGGCCAGTCCATATCCACTCGGTGGCATTGTGTGCAGTCTTCTCCTGAAAAGGACAGAAGAGCATTGATTAGTCCACCCTGTACCTGGATTCCCATTGCATTCCTGCCACCTCAGCCAGAGTGGGACATTGCAGGGCTCCAGTGACTCGTCACCCCGATGCTGCTGCACACTCACACCAAGAAGCCAGGGTTAACCCCCCCTTGCCCACATGCTGCCACCACACAGTCTAACCTTGCAAAGCAAGGAGGCACAAGCACATGGAACACCAAGGGTAGCAGATGGATTGGTGCCCCGCCACCTGGAAGCTCATCTCCCAGCATGTCATCACCTTGACTTTGACACGTTTTGCAGTTCCAGCCCTCTGCCTAGGTGCAGATTCTTGAGGTTGCCCCCAAAACTATATTCTGGGTATCAGTGTCACATATGCTATGGATTCAGAACACATCTCAGCACAACCCTCTCAGGGTGCACTAGGCATGGGCAATATCTGCTGGCCCGACCAGCGAGGGAAACATGCCATGAAGGATTCAATGTTGTAGCTACACTCAGAGTTGCCGGGCGGGGGGTGGGGTGCACGCTAGGGGGAAAGCCTACCTGCTGTGTTAAGTGACCTCTGCTAACACGGTACTCACCCTTCCCTAATGCAAGAGGTCATTGAATCTCTTGTGGCACTGGACCCATGTGCGTTGCACCATGTCATGGGAGCTGACTATCTCTGCCACCCCCTCCCAGGCACGTTTGGTCAGGCGGGCAGGGGGGGTGGGGGGCCTCCTCCTCCCATCCCTAGGAATGAGGATCTTGCGCCATCTGCCACCTCCTCCAGGAGGGCAGCCAGGCACTCATCAGAAAACCGAGGGGCACAGTGCCCTGCTGCCGTACCCTGCCTGCCTGGCCTGCTCTCCAGCAATGCTCTGGGGAGCCCTTCTATTGGCCATGGTGAACAGCCTTTGCAGGGCTGCCTGCGCTCTATTTGAACAGACCATCGGGTCACCATTCGACCTGGCAGTCATTGCACTCCTGCTGCTGCCCGCCCGCTCCTGCTATCCTCAGGAACCATGCTTCATGCTGGGCAAGCCTTAACTGGCCCATTCACGTAAACTGTTGGCGTGGAGCCAATCGAGGGCAGTGATTGGCTCCACGCCCACCCGCACGCTCTCCCGAAAGGTCTGCGCGATGGGCAGAAAATTCTCCCTGTGCAATTTCAGGGTACTTGTGTTTGAAATTTGTGTGTGTGACCACTTCTCAGGCAGGGGTGCATTTGGACTGAGGGATCATAGTCAGCCATTGAAGATCGAGGAGATTTAAGTGCATTGTATACTCACATGCAACTCATGTCCACCCAAAATTCTGTACTTCTTTGGGCTGCATAATTGATTTGCATTCCAATTAAGCATCTCTAATTCTGGCCTCCTGCACATTCTCAATTTTCTTTGCTTCACCAATAGTGGCTGTGTTTTAGCTGCTTAGAATCTAACCTCCAGAATTCTCTCCATAAACCTACTTCTCGTTCCTCCTTTAAAATGTTCTGTCAATTCTACCCTTTTGATCCACTGTCCTAATGTCTCTTTATGTGTCTCAGTGTTGAATTCTGTCTGATAATGCTTCTTTGAAGTACCTTAGATTTTTTCCTGTGTTAAGGTGCTGTATAAATGCATGTTGTTAAGAACAGAAAAACTAGGAGCAAGAATAGGCCTTTGAACTTGCTCTGCAATTCAGTATTATCATGGTTGATCTTTTATTTCAATTCCACCTTCCCATGCAATCCTCGTATCCCTTAATTCCAAAAATCTGTCAACCTCTGTCTTCAATATACTTGAACAAAAGCACCACAGCCATTGGGATAGAGGACTCCAATAGCCCATAGTCCTTTTCATGAAGAAATTGATTCTCATTTCCATCCTAAAGTGTCAACCCCTTATTGTAACCCCTAATTCTAGACTTCCTAGCCAGAGGAAGCATACTTCCAGAATCTAAAGCCCTCTAAGAATTTTATTTGCCTCAATGAGATTACTTCTCATTCTTCTAAATTACAGTGAATATAGTCGCAAACTATTCAATCTCTCCTCCTGGGACACACCCATCATCCCAGGCATTAGTCCAGTGAATCTTTGTTGCACTCCTTCCAGTATATTCTTCCTTAGGTATGGAGACGGGAGCAGCTGCGAAACCAAGCGTTGCTCGTGATTGGGCCCTGACCACGATTTCACTCTAGATGGCCAATCAACGGCCAGCCAGTGTGAATCGTGCACTGCAATGCTCAGCACTGCCGGGGTGGGGGCGGGAGAAGGGCCAGCGCAGAAGTTTGCACATGCGCGCAGGTATGTGCGCTGGAAGCCCCCTGAAGGCACAGCGCTGCCTCAGGGAGCTGAAGATTTATAACATTGCAAATAAGCATTTAAAAAATAAGGTAAACATGCCCCCTCATGTGACTCTGTCACTAGAGTAGGGACATGTTATAAATGAGATTTAAACATTTTAATTTTATTTTTAATTAACATCGGAAACCTCATCCTGCCCGTGTATGAGGTTTCCTCAAAAATCCAAAGGCCGCTTGGCCTTTTTGCCGGCCTGCCAATCGTAAGGTTGGACGGGCAGTGAAAAATCCGATTTAATTAATTAATTTAATTAAGGGTCTTAACAGGCCTCTTAATTGACGGCAGGTGCTCTGCCACCTCTCGCAGCACCTGCTGAGCAAAATATCGCAAGAGTGCGCAATGACATTGGGACTCTTGCCCAACGTCATCATGCACTATTTTACTCTTGTTCAGATCTAGTGCATGCCCACCTGATGAGGGAAAAATTCTGCCCCATGTGTGGTCTCCCCCACGCCCTGAGCAATTGCAGAAAGGCTTCTTCATTCTTAGGCCTGGATTTTCATGGAGTCATGGAGACCCCATGGTCCTTTAAAAATGGCAGGCAGGGCCTGGATGTGGAAGTCACTGCCCCATTTCTGACAGATGCTATTTTTGCCAGCAGGGGAAAGGGGGAAAAGCATGATCCACATGATAGCCCCAGCTATGCCTGTCTCTTTATGGGGTATGTGGAACATTCCTTGTTCCAGTCCTACTCCGGCCCCCTTCCACAACTCTTTCTCCGGTACATCGATGATTACTTCGGTGCCGCTTCATGCTCTCGTCGGGTCTTGGAAAAATTTATTAATTTTGCTTCCAATCTCCACCCCTCCATCATTTTCACGTGGTCCATCTCTGACACTTCCCTTCCCTTCCTTGATCTCTCTGTCTCAATCTCTGGTGATAGACTGTCAACCAATATCCATTACAAACCCACCGACTCCCACAGCTATCTCAACTACAGCTCCTCACACCCCGCTTCCTCATTCTCTCATTCCATTCTCTCAGTTCCTTCGCCTCCGTCGCATCTGTTCCGATGACGTTATCTTCAAAAACAGTTCCTCTGACATGTCCTCCTTCTTCCTTAACCGAGGTTTTCCACCCACGGTCGTTGACAGGGCCTTCAACCGTGTCCAGCCCATCTCCCGCGCATCCGCCCTCACGCCTTCTCCTCCCTCCCAGAAACATGATAGGGTCCCCCTTGTCCTCACTTATCACCCCACCAGCCTACGCATTCAAAGGATCATCCTCCGCCATTTCCGCCAACTCCAGCATGATGCCACCACCAAATACATCTTCCCTTCACCCCCCCTATCGGCATTCCATAGGGATCGCTCCCTCTGGGACACCCTGGTCCACTCCTCCATCACCCCCTACTCCTCAACCCCCTCCTATGGCACCACCCCATGCCCACGCAAAAGATGCAACACCTGCCCCTTCACTTCCTCTCTCCTCACCGTCCAAGGACCCAAACACTCCTTTCAAGTGAAGCAGCATTTCACTTGCATTTCCCCCAACTTAGTCTACTGCGTTCGTTGCTCCCAATGTGGTCTCCTCTACATTGGAGAGACCAAACTTAAACTGGGCGACCGCTTTGCAGAACACCTGCGGTCTGTCCGCAAGAATGACCCAAACCTCCCTGTCGCTTGCCATTTTAACACTCCACCCTGCTCTCTTGCCCACATGTCTGTCCTTGGCTTGCTGCATTTTTCCAGTGAAGCCCAATGCAAACTGGAGGAACAACACCTCATCTTCCGACTAGGCACTTTACAGCCTTCCGGACTGAATATTGAATTCAACAACTTTAGGTCGTGAGCTCCCTCCCCCATCCCCACCCCCTTTCTGTTTCCCCCTTCCTTTTTTTTCCCAATAAATTATAAAGATTTTCCTTTTCCCACCTATTTCCATTATTTTTTAAAAAAAAATTTTTTTTTTAAATCTTTTATGCTCTCCCCATCCCCACTAGAGCTATACCTTGAGTGCCCTACCATCCATTCTTAATTAGCACATTCGTTTAGATAATATCACCAACTTTAACTTTAACACCTATGTGTTCTTTTGTACTATTGTTGTTGACATCTTTTGATGATCTGCTTCTATCACTGCTTGTTTGTCCCTACAACCACTCCCCCACTCCACTTCTCTCTCTCTCTCTCTCTCTCTCCGCCCCCCACACACACACCTTAAACCAGCTTATATTTCAACTCTTTCTTGGACTCGAACTCAAGTTCTGTCGAAGGGTCATGAGGACTCGAAACGTCAACTCTTTTCTTCTCCGCTGATGCTGCCAGACCTGCTGAGTTTTTCCAGGTAATTCTGTTTTTGTTTTTGATTGAAACCTGAACTCAGCAGGGCCGTTTGAACTCAATGCTGAAGGGCACCTTCTTTAGCCCTTACCACTAGCATTAACATTCCCTTTGTTTTGTGCCCATGACATCTTTGTCAATCTCTCCTTAGCCCCCTATCACTGACATTCTAGCTAGCTTTGCCTGCTCCAACCCTTTAAACAGTATAAATTCTATCACATTTCTACCTCTTTTTAGCTCTCAAGAAGTCATACAGACTTGAAATGTTAACTCTGTTTCACTCTCCACAGATACTGTCAGACCTGCTGAGTTTTTCCAGCTTTTCAGTTTTTATTTCAGATTTCCAGAGTCAGCAGTATTTTGCTTTTATTAAAACATTAGCTGTCTTTGATGCTTGTTTGTTTTCATATGGGATTAATCATGTGAGGGGGTTTAAAAGTTTTGAATGGGCTTTCATGATGGGATTTTTTTTTTAAATATAGTGAAGGCTGTAATAGATATTTAGAGCATTATTTTATTTCATCCCAACAAGGCTCCAAGGGTCTGGCATGATGGATACTGGGTGAGTTGACATGGAGGGTATAAGGGCCAACGGTGGTGGGTGGGTTGGCATAAGTTGGCACTAAGTTGGCCTGGGAACTATAGGGGCCATGGGGAAGTTGGGGGGGCATGATAGAGTATGAGGGCTAGGGCTGGAAGGTTGCCCCCACTGGCCTGCCTCAGCACTCATCAGCCCCTGGGTCCACTTTCAATCTGCGTCCAGGGGATTTGGGCCTGACTGTATCCCACACACACACCCACCTCCCCTGAAACAAAGATCATGTCAGTTGGGTGAGTTGCACCCGAGGCAGGTGCCATGAACTGGGAAATTTCCTGACTCGCACTACTTGCCTCCGGAGACAAAATTTAGCCCTTGTACTCTAATCACTTTGTAATAAAGGCTAGCATACCATTTGTGTTTTTAATTGTTTGCAATGCCTGCATATTAACTTTCTGTGATTCATGTACAAGGATACCCAGGTTCCTTTGAATACCATTATCTCCCAGTCCTTCACCATTTAAAAAATATTCTGATTTTCCATTTTTCCTACCAGGATGGATAACTTCACACTTTCCCACAGCTGCCATACTCTTGCCCACTCACTCAATCTTTCTATATTTCTTTGCGACCTCTTTGCATCCTCCTCACAGCTTACGTTCCAACCTAACTTTATATCATCAGCAAATTCAGATACATTACCCTCGGTCTCCTCGTCTAAGTCATTGACATATATTGTAAATAGCTGAGGTCCAAGCACTTATTCTTGTATTACCCTGTTAGTTACAGCCTACCAACCCAAAAATGATCCATTTATTCCTACTCTCTCTTTTCTGTCCATTAACCAATCTTCAATTCATGTTAATATATTACCCCACAATCTCATGAGGCCTAATTTTATATAATAATGTCATGTGTTCTACAGTTTTGAATACTTTTTAAAAATCCAAATACACCACATCCACTGATTCCCCTTTATCTATCCTGCTAGTTACAACCTTAAAAAAACTCTAAGTTGTCAAACACCATTTCCCTTTTAAAGAGCCATGTTTGATTTTGCCTAATCATATCATGACTCTAAGTGCTGTTACTACAACCTTAAAAATAGATTTGAGCATTTTTCTTACCAATGATGTCAAGCTAACTGGCTGATACAGTAATTCTTTTTTTTTTATATCTCCTTCCTTTCTTTTTGTTTGGTACCTTCTAATCCATGGATGGGGAGAGGACTGTCAATTATCCCAGATGGCTAGAGGATGAGAGCATGGTTCAGGATAACACTAACAGTGTGGGTTCAATCCCCACACTGGCTGGAATAGTTATTGGGACCTACCTCCTTGCCTTGCCCACAATAATTTCATGGCATGAGCCATGACTAGCAGCTGTTGGACAATGAGGATGCTACATGGAGCGGGAGTATCCATAAGACTGTTTTAAATTTAGGAAATTCTGTAATATCAAAACCAACGCATCTACTATCTGTGTAGTTATCATTTCTAAAACCCTGGGATGCAGGCCATCGGGTCTAGGGAATGCATCAAGTTTAAGTCCCATTAACCTCTACAGCATAATTTCTTACATAATAGTAATATCCTTAAGTTCTTCATTTCTACTAGACCCTTGGTTTCCTACTATGTTTTTGTGTCTTCTGCTGTGAAGACAAATACAAAGGGCAGAATTTTCTGCACATAGTCCCTGCCAGAACAATGGGACCATTCCTGGGTTGGGGACCTTTTTCACAAATTGGTGGGCTTTCAGAGGCTCTCTCCCTGAGCCACAACGGTATCATCCCATTTCTGGGTTCCCTGACCAATCAGGGAGGGTGGGCGAGATGACACGTCCATTCTGTCAAAGCACAGATTTCTAAGTAAAAGGACAAGATGAGTTACTAGGGCTCACCAGCAATTGGACTTTTGAGGCTGTAGCAACCACAGGAATGGAGAAGGGACCTGGGAAGGCTGCTCTCTGGGTCTCTGACTCTTACCTGAAGGTCCTGCAATTGGTTGAACTCTCCCAAAGATGGGAGGCAGAGGATAACCTCTCCAGTCAAGCAGCCATGGATAGAATTGACCGAAGAAATCAGCCACAGACAAGTGGTTCCCTCAAAACTGGAGACAGTGTACCAAAAGAATCTGGGGCCTCAGGAGGTTAGGACAAGTGAGTAGCATAACAACACTTCTAGGTGCCAAGCTTCACACTCTGACTTTTCCAGCATTCCCCTATGCAGCACTCCGTCAGGACAACACACTTTGTGGCTCCACTCATTCCTCACCTTCTCCAGGCACCTCACATTCCATTTGAACAGCCAACACTCACACTCAGCCTATTGCCCTCTCCACCTATGCCTCATGGTCACCTTCCAAAATGGTGTCCTTCTCTCTATTCTACACAAACAATTACAAACACTGACACCTCTCTGCTTTCTCCCCTTCAAGGGGAAGAGAACTTGATAGGAAGCAGAGAGCAGGGGAGGGGGGAGGGAGTGGTGAGGGAGAGGGTGTTTATGTCTCCAGTGACAGGCACCTTCTTGGGCAAGGCATATCCACCTGCTCCAGGAGGTTGCAGATGTCAGCAGTGACTTGCCGTGAGAGCCAGAGCTCTTGAGGTTCCTGGTGCTTGGATATGTCAGAAGGACTGATCCTCTGCTTGTAGACCCTGTGTTGGGAGTCTGATCTCCTTCCATCTGGATCTCAGTTTCCATCCCCTCTGCCTTGTGGAGGGGCATGTAGCTGAGGAGAAGGCAGCTGGTGCTGCTGTTGGTGTTGCTTCTGCTGCTGTGGAGTTTTTAGTGCTGGTGCTGTTTCTCCTCTTGTCCTTCTTCAATATTAATACTAATTCTTTCGATGGGCCGTAGCGTACCAATAAACACGAGGAATACAACAGTTCCTTTACTTTCACAAAGGCTTTGTTCTGTTGTGAATTCCATGACTAACAGTGGTTCTTTTTTAACAACAATTATAATGGTGCTAACACAGCTGATAAGTTTGGCAAGAAGCAGCTATAGTAATTGACCATAGCCAGGAAAGATTTAAGATTGGTTACATTGGATGGTGAGGGCACAACTTTTATTGCCCTAACTTTCTCTTCTACTGGATGCAAAATCATGGCATCCACCCTGTGACCCAGGTGCGTAACTTCTAGCACTTGGAATGTACATTTTTCTTTCTTTAATCATACGTCGGCTTCCATGAATCTTCTTAGCACCTCCTCCAGGTTGGCCAGGTGTTCGGTCTCAGTTGACCCTGTGATCAGAACAGCATCTGGGTAAATTACCAGTCAGGGAAGTCCTTGCAAAAGATTCTCCATTGTCCTTTGGAAGATTGCACATGCGGATGATACTCCCAAGATTAGGCGAGTATACTGATAAAGACCTTTGTGTGTGTTTTTCGTCATGTATCCTCTAGACATGCTGTCCAGCTCCAATTGTTGGTAAACATGGCTCATATCCAGTTTTGTATAGCATTTGTCTCCAGCTAGCTTTTCATATAAGTCATCTATCCTAGGAATAGGGTATTTATCTAATTTGACTGCCTTGTTTACGGTCAATTTATAGGACCCACAAATACATATGGTTTGGTCAGGCTTAACCGCTGGAACTATGTGTGCTGCCCATTCTGAGGATTGGACAGGTTGGATGATGCCCAGCATTTCTAACCAGCACAGATCTGCATCCACCTTCTCCTTCAATGCATTAGGCACAGGTCTGGCCTTAAAGAAATGTGGTGTCCCCTGAGATCCACATACATTTTGCCTGCAAGCCTTTTAACTTCCCTAAATCGTCCTGAAATACACTGTCACATTTCCTTAGCAGTTCAGGAACTCCACCTGTTTTCAGGTGAAATATTTCAGACCAGTCAAGCTTGATTTTCGGTAACCACTCCCGCCCAGAAGACTAGGCCCTTCTCCTGTCACTATAATCACTGGAAATTGAGCTATCTGTTGCTTATAAGACACTGGTGCTGTGGCGATGCCCTTTACTTGTGTAGATTTTCCAGGTTATGTCTTCAATTTAGCAGTTGTCCACTCCAGATTCTTTGGCTGGGTACCTTCTTTTAGGTGTTTAAATGTGCGCTCTCCCACCACTGTGGTTGAGACCTCCATTAGTAGTGGCTTCCCAGTAACTTGGATTGTGATAGCGATAGGTTAGGTTTTTATAACGGTGACATTATACAGGGAATAGCTGTCAGTATTGACAGCTTCATGTTCTTCTGTATTTTTCAATTCAATCATGCTGATTTGCTGATTTACTGGCTGTTTTGACTTGGCCCTGCATTGCCTTACTACGTGACCTTCCTTATAGCAGTAATGGCATTCTGTCTCCTTAAATCTGCAGGTCCATGGTCACTCCATGTCTGTAACAAATGAACCTTGCAGTTGCTGCTGAAATGTTTATACTGGGCCTTTTCGTGTTTCTAACAGTGGATATTGCCTCTCGATTCGCTGCTGTGTCTCTGGTTTTCACGCCATGCCCTGCGGTAGGTTCCCACCCCACATGAAGAACAGCGCCATGTTGTGTGTGTTGCAAAGCCTGCTGGTCTCTCGCAGCACTTTTCACGGCGAGGGATATTTCCAGGGCCAGAATTTTCCTGTTGGCATGTGGGGGTGGGCCCCGCACGACGACACGTAAAATGATGCACGGTGATGTCGGGCGAGGATCCTGACATCACCACGCGCCATCGCGATATTTAGGTGGGTGGGCCCGTGATGTTCTTGGATGCGCACCCACCATTAATTATTCATGTACTTAAGGCCCTTGAGGCAGCAATTGTCTGCAATTTTTCAGGGCCCATGCGATATTCAGGATGTTGCATGGGCACGACATGCAGGCAGGTAGTAGACGTTTGTATAAACCTCATCCACGAGCGGGATAAGAGAAGTGAGTGGGGTTGCGAATGTTATCTTTCAGGTAATTAAGTGTGAAAGTTACTGATACTTGCCTGTGTGAGCAGGAATACTTCAAAACTCATACCTGTTGCTTAGACAGGAGTAAAAGCCTTGGTCAGGACTCTACAGTAAAGATCATTTTTGGGGCCTGCAGCTTTCAGGAAGCCTTCCCTTAGCCTGGTAATGGGAGTTGTGCTCTCCACTGGAGGCACCTCCTCTGAGGAGGAAGGGAGGGCCAGAAAGGGGAGGAGGCCAGGGGTCCACATTCAGCATCTAGGGGAGTCGATTTTGGGAGGACAGTCACAGGTACAAGGGGCGCAGGGCCAATAGGAAGTCCAAGGTGGAAGGGGCCGCAGAAGACGTTACTATCGTGCTGTCAGTGTTTACAGGCAGCAATACAGCTACTTCAATATGTCTGAGGTGCAGTGCCGAAGGAGGCTCCGACTCTCAAGGGAGACAGTCATCTCCATTTGTCAGATGATAGGCCCTGAAATCTCCTCAAATGGTGGGCACCCAATGCCAGTGGCTCTAAAGGTCACAGCTGCCCTCAACTTTTATGCCTCCAGCTCTTTCCAGGGGTCCGTGGCTGATCTTTGCAGAGTCTCCGGAGTCCACACTTGTGTCAAGCGGGTGACAGACGCTCTGTTCAGGCGTGCATTGACTTTCATCCACTACCGCTGGGACGAGGCCAGGCAGATCGAGCCAGTGGCTTTGCAACGATTGCTGACTTTCCCCGCGTCCAGGGTGCAATAGACTGTACACGTGTGGCCATCAAGGCGCCAGCAGCTGAGCCCGGTGCCTTTATCAACAGGAAGGGCTTCCACTCCATGTACGTGCAGATAGTGTGTGATCACAAGCTGCAGATCCTGCAAGTCTGTGCAAGGTACCCAGGCAGCTTCTATGATGCTTAGATCCTCAGACATTCCCAGGTGCCGAGGCTCTTCAGTGCTGCAGCCCGGCTTGATGGATAGCTGCTGGGTGACAAGGGCTATCAGTTCTAAAGGTGGCTCATGATGCCTCTCCGCCATCCAAGAACAGAGGCTGAGCAGCGGTACAATAAGAGCCTCCACAAGGGCTGTGGTGGAGAGAACCATCAGTCTTCTCAAGATGTGCTTCCGATGCCTGGGCTGCTCAAGGAGCACGCTCCAGTAGCCCCCAAATTGTGTGTCGCTGATAGTGGGTGCATGCTGCACTCTCCACCATCTGGTGCTGGAAAGGGGCGACGCAGTGGACACGGAAGACGTAGACACAGTTGCTGCGGATGCACACGATGAATCGAGCAGCGAGTCCAATGATGAAAATGCACAGGAGAATGCTGAAGGGGTAGACGCTGACCCGGGCTTACTCCAGGGAGGCAGGGACACCCGGGAGGCTTTAATCTAAAGAACCTTCAGCTAGCACACCACAGATGGACCTTCAACGCACGCCAGGGCTGCAGGGTCCATACACGATACCTGAGTGCTAAACCTGCCTGGATAGTAACACTAACTATGGCCCTTGTTAATAAAGTTGAATGTCAAACAACTCACTCATAACATCATGGGTTCCCATCCACTTGCAGAAATAAGGAATCATCCTGAAGCATGCTTACATATCAAAATTTATTGAGAGAACAAATGTAACTTCATAAATAAAAAAAAAAGGTGTTGGACATCACACCAAGTCTTCAATAAACTACTATGAGTCAACATTAAAGCACCAGTGAGAAACCCGTGGTGTGCCTAAGGTGCCTTAAATTTATGCTTACGGGTGCTACATCTAGGTGCTGTCCCCTCGCTGGCACTGGCATCTGAGACAGCCTGCTGACTCTGCTGTCCTGTTGGCCTTGATGACCTTGGCGGACGTCCTTTGGCCCATGAAGCTTGTGTTGGCCCTGCCTGGGAGGGAGCGGCCAGTTCCACAGCTGGCATCTCCCCAGTCGCCACAGCCTCATTGGACGCCACAGTCACTGGCAGAGGGGTGGAGGAGCTGCTACCCTCATCCAGAGCGCCCTGAGAGAAGCCCGCAGAGACGACAGGCAGTTCATGCGCCAACATGAGGTTGCTTCGGACCTCCCTGCTCACTGTAGATGGATGGACACTGAGCTGGGATACTTGGTGCCTAAACCAGCTCCCACATGGGCAATGACTAGCTCAGGTCAATGCTGCTGTGAGGACTTGCAGGTCTGAGCGCAACCCCAGGAGGCCCTGATTGTTCTCTTGGAGGAAGCTCTCTACTAGAGTCACCACTCTCTCCATTGAGGAAGCATGGCGCTCGGCCATGAGGCTCGTTGCATCATTAATGCTCCACATGGGCTCCTCAAGCATGGGCATGTTGTCACGCACAGCCTCATATATCTCTGCCAGATCGTCCCACATACCCTGCTGCACTTCCAGCGTTTGCTGCCTCATGGACGATACCAGAGACACATCATCAGCCACTAACCGAGCAGGTGCCTGGTTCCCAGCAGCCCTCCGACAGCCAGCGCCCTGGGCACTCTCTGGCTCTGCCCGCACCTCAAGCGAATGTGAAGTGCCCTCACCGCCGTGCCCCGGGACACTAGCCAAAGATTTAATTCCTACTGAGGTGCTAGTATCTGTGCTGGTCCCTGCCTGGCTGAGATGATGTGATACTGGTGAATGGATTTGCTCTGGGCCCTCAGGTTTGAGGGGTGGTCCCTCTGCCTCCTCCTCCTGGCCCTGCTCCGGTGATGCTGAAAGGAAGAACAAGGACATTTTATTAGTTACAGTGCAGACAATGTCAGTGTGCATGCTGCTCCACCAGATTATTTTGCACTCATCCTTCCATAACCAATGGTAAACCCATGTTGCAAACTTCAATCACTGAGCATTCAGCAGTGCCATGGCTTCTGGGACACACATGGTGACCTGAGTGCTCGCCAAACATACGTCCCCATGGCACCCCAGTCTCACCGCCACCGGTGGACCTGGGGTCATGGCACCTCTCAAGATCTGCTGCTTGTAAGTTGTTACGGTGGCCAACTGGGCCTGGCCTCGGCCAGTACGCATCCGCTCAGCGGAATTGTGCGCAGTCTTCTCTTGAAAAGAAGAGAGGAGCATTGATTAGTCCAGTCTGCACCTGAATTCCCATCACATCCCTGCCACCTCAGCCAGAGTGGGACATTGCAGGACTCTAGTTCTTCGTCACCCCGCAGCTGCCGCACACTCACACAAACAAGCCAGGGCTGACCCCTGCCCCCATTGCCCAACTTCTGTCTCCTTCACATGTGGCACCACAAGGCATAACTTTGCTAAGCAAGGAGGCACAAGCATATGAAGTGCAAAAACCAACAGATGGATTGGTGCCCCGTCAAGTGGAAGCTCCCCTCCCAGCAGGTTAGCACCCTGACTTTAACATGCTTCCCAGTTCCTGATCTCTGCCTAGGTGCAGATCCTTGCATTTCAACCCCATCCTATACTCTGGGTGTCAGTGTCACACATACTGCGGGTGCAGAACCCTCTCAGGGTGAACTAAGCATGGGCATTATCTACTGGCACACCCAGCAAGGGATACATGCCATGAAGGGTTCAATGCCATTACTGTACTCAGAGTTGACGGGGAGGAGCTGGGGGGAAAGGGTGACGGCTGCATTAAGTGACTTCAGCCAACATAATACTCACCCTTCCCGAGCGCAGGAGGTTGTTGAATCTTTTACGGCACTGGACCCGTGTGCGCCGCACCACATCATGGGAGCTGACACTCTCGGCACCTCCTCCCACACACGTATGATCAGGTGGGGAGGCCTCCGTCTCCCGTCCCTCGGAATCAGGACCTCCCGCCGCGCTGCCACCTCCTCCAGGAGCTAGGCACTCATCTAAGAAATGAGGGGCACACTGCCCCACTGGCCTACTCTCCGGCCTGGCCTGCCCTGTTGGCCTACCCTCCGGACTTGTGTGATGCACAGTAGCCCTCTGCTGTGCTCTTCACCTGGCCATCGTAAGCAGCCTCGCAAAGGCTACCAGGCCTTCATTTAAACAAGCCGCCTGGTCACCATTGGTCTTAGCGGCCTGCGCACTCCCACCACCGCCCGTCCACCCCCGCTATCCACAGGAGTCGAGAACTACACTGGGTGGGCCTTAATTGGCCCGCCCACATAAAATGGCGGCGCAGACCTGATTGCGGGCGGCATTCGGGTCTGCGCCCATCTGCATCCACTCCCGCTCAGCCCACCCAACATGGGGAAAATTCTCCCCCAGGGCACACTTCAAGTCAATGTCGACCTCTGCGAGTAAACGGTGCTGAATGGCGTCACCCTGAACTCCACTAACTAATCGATCCGCAGCATATCATTGAGTGTGTCCCTGAAGTTGCAGTGTTCTGTCAATTGATTCAGCTTCGCTACATAGGTTGTGATGGACTCCCCCGGGGCCCTAACTCTGGAAATAAACTTAAACCACTGCATTATTATGGATGACTTTGGCTAATTCATTAAAGGTCATTTGGGGCCACCAGGCTGTGGATAAGGTTGTATGTCTTACCACCACATACAGTCAAAAGGATTGCTTTCTGCTTTTCCTCTGCGGTCATTTCATTAGCTATGAAATTAAAATCAAGGCACCTACATACTGGCTCCAGTCTTCCATAGTCACGTCGTAAGGATCAATTTTGCTGAAGAGTGGCATGACTGGTGAGTAGTCTTTCCTTTTTTCTTGAGATTTGATGTACTCACGGTAACAAGGCGAGGTGCAACGCTGGATCTATTTTACCCTCGTTGCCAAATCTATTGACTTGATGGACTGGACAGGATGGACTTCACTTTCAACAAGAAACGGGTAAGCTTTATTAGAGAGAACTTTTAATATAATACATGTTCGATCAGGACCCTCATGAGGAAGTGCTGCCCCCCCCACCCAGATTACCCACGCTTCAGGCTCATTGGTCGGAGCCTTAAAGAACATCACGTGATCCCAGATAGACAGCAGGAGAGGCTATACCTTCAGCTACTATAGTATTCATTTAATGGATCTACATTTTCTTATTCTCCATAATAATTGCTCCTGTAAGGGACCCATATTTACTTTGGCTAATCTCTACCTTTTTACATACTTAGAGAATCTGTTTTATATCTCTTGCTGGTCTACTCTTCCATTCTATTTTTCTCTTTGTTTACCAATTTCTATTGAATTTTAAAATCTTCCTAATCCACACGTTTACTACTCTTTCTGGAGTAATTATAATCTTCTTCCTTTAATCTGATACCATGGGACCAGTTTTCCCATGGGGTTTTTATTCTTTAAGAAAATGCATGTGTGTTAAAAATTATGTATTTGTTTACTAAATGTTTGCTATTGCTTAACTACTTCATACCTTCTAATCATTTATTAATCTATTTTTGACAACTTGCCCCAAAACTTATGTTGTTTGCTTTATACTGATTTAAGACCCGTTATAGGCTTGACTAAACAACTCATAAATTGAATAAATAAATTATGATCACTCTTCCCTAGAGCTTTCTTTATTCTAGGATTACTAATTAACTCTTTTTCAATTCACAATACCACAGGGCCTGTGGATTCCTATGCCACTACAGGTGTATCTTAGGCACCTATCTGTGCCAGGTGCCTGCAAAATACCACCTTGCTAGCCAAGTCATTTGGAGCTATGGAGGTGTCCCCTACCTCTAACCCACAGTACAGAACTGCCTGGATGGTTGAGACCCTGCCAAATTTTGCACCCAGCCAACTCAGCACTATCATAAAAATGGCATAAGGACAAGAAAAACATTGTTTAATAAAGTTCATTTTAATACAATAATTTGTGTTTAATGATAAAAAAAAGTTGATGCTATTCTTGAATAGCCTGTCAGACTGTTGCCACATACACTTACAGGATCCTATCATGATAATGCTCGAGTGGTTTAGATGAAAGAGACCCAACAGCAGCCTTACTCCACAATAATTACCCAGTGAGATTTGTTAGTTGAAAATAAAATAGGTGGTGGAAATACCTGTGTCTACTGTAAAAGAAAAAGCACAGCATGTACAAAGTGGAACTTCTCTTGATCTTTACCAAAAAGTAAAATTTCTTACAATTAGGTGCCTGCCTGGTTGGAAGTGAAGCAATGATTTCCAGAGGGCGAGCAGAAGCAGGCCTCTTGTCTGTGCAGTTGAATAGATGGAATAAACTGTGTGAATGTAACTTGGTGCCTATGTCCAGCTCTAAAGCAGCGGTAATAGATTGTCAATGCATTGGAACAATTAAGTGCAAAGTTCCCACTGATGTTTTTTGTCAGTCACAGTTTTTGAGGTTGTCCTTTTGATTGCACTACAATTATCCAAAATCTTGTATTGTAAATTTGTATTTTTTTTATGGCCATGTTTTGAAAATTGATCTATAATATCTAACCAGTATTGAGTTTCCCACAAATCAGCAGCAAATTACTTCTTGATGAGTTTCCAGTAATGCTGTCTTGATGGTTAATCCTCCAATGTGAATATTGTGGTGCATTGATAACACAGGGAACACAACAGCAGCTGCTGTGGGTGCAAAATTGGTCCAAATTGACTCAGATCATCCCCAACAAAGTAACAGCATGGATTTCAGAAAGTAGCTGACTTCCAGAGTTAACGCCCAAGCAAGTAACAAAATGGTTACTAACCAGTTGTGATAAACATTTGTGGGTTATGAAGTTTCTTAAACTCATAAGAACTGGCTTGTACTCACACTGAAGTTATCTATCAAAATCTATTACAATTATCATTTTTAAAGGCTTAGTATGGGAATTCACTCCATTAACAGATAAAGAATTATTTCATCATTTAATATCCCAACATCTCTGTAAGGTGAAAAGATGATTGAGTTTAATCTTGGTCCTGCCCTTCTCTAATACTTATTTCTGGAATTTAGATTGGTGCCTACTCTTAACTCTGCTCTGCAGCTTGAGTGAACATTAATGTAACCTTTAAGAGCATCTGAATTGTTTGGGTAAAGCAGGAAACCAAAATAGGAGCCAAAGCCAGCATCTGATAGAAATGATCAATGGATCATTTTTATCAACCTGGCCAGCTGGTTGGGCTGTAAACTGGCAGCTCAGTACCAATATGAAGTTCTTCCGTTGTCAACAGACATCAAGGAAATTTGAAAAAAAAGAGTCGCAGCTTCACGCCAGTTGACATCCTCCTGCATAACAGCACAATGGCTGCCTGAGAGCTCACACACAATTTTGCTCAGCAGGAACTAATGCAGAGATTTTTTTTTTTTATTTTGTTAGTCCTAGAAATTGTACGACTCTTTTCCTTTTCTAATTTAGTGAAATGATATTGCCAGTGTTTAACATCATACTTGGCAAAACAATGAAGTTGCTGCTTTAAAGTGAAGTTGGCAAAAGTACAAGGTCAAGTGCTTATGTGGAAAGGAAGGACAAAAATTGTGGAAATATTTTTTTCTTAACTGCTGTAATTGTTTTCAGATTAAAAGGGTTACCCCCTCAATGAAAGTACAGAGATTAACCTCTTTAACAAGAGCAAAGTACTGTAGATGCAGTAAATTTGAAACAAAAATACAAAATGCTGAAACAAGCAGTCAGCAACTGTGGAGCAAACAGTAAAGATGATGTTTTGGGTGTAAAAAAGGTCCATTCATTTGGTTGTTCTCTCCACACAGGCTGACTGACCCTCAGTGTTTCCAGCATTTTCTGTTTTCTTTTTTACCTTTTTAATGTTTTGGAACAACCAGCCACACTGGAGAACTTGTGTTACAGTCACAGCACAAACATGGTTTGCTGCATGAATTTGAGCCAAAGGTAAAATTGGATCATTTTTTCCCATTTTGGTCTGGGGTTGTCAAATCTGTTTAGATGTATTTCTGGAGGCTTCATCACATGACCTATTGTCTTCAACCATCCCACCAAGTCCAACAGTCATTTCCCCATCTCCAATATTTTTTATCACTAATAAATAAATTGTTGAATGGAAATCAGAAAAACACACAATTTTTAATGCCACTATGATTTTTAGCATGGGTGCTTGCAGTAGTGTCTTTGAGGCGAATTGTTAATTTCAGGGCCAGGATTTTACAGCCCTGTCACTGCGTGTCTTCCCGCGGTGGATGTGGTGAGCCATTTAAATCTCCATTCAGTTCGATGGGACTGTAATACCCCACGGGGCGAGAGGGCCTGTAAAACCTTGGCCCAGGAGACTTCAGGACAATCCTGGATGATTGTCAATCCTAACTTGGCATCCTATTTCATAAATAAAGTCATGACAAAGAGTTTATTTGTAATTGTTATTTCATTTCACTTGTATGTTAGCTGATGATTTGAGTTTTGATAGTGGCTGATTCTTTCTATCCAGTAACCTTTAGAACATGTAAATGTCTGTGCTATGATATTCTGGAAATGTTAGACAGCTTTGCAGCCACTGTTGATAAACAGAATGGAAATTACACTCAAGTTATAAGTGAAAAATGTTTTCAGGCTATATGGAGTGAAGTGTCTTTTGTATGCCCTCCATACCAACAACCTGGACATATGTGATTATGTTAATACAATGAAACACAATTTATAGCAGTGACTTGGATGAAGGGACCGAATGTATGTTTGGCACGTTTGCTGATGACTCAAAGATAGGTAGGAAAGTTAGTTGTGAAGATGACATAAGGAATCTGCAAAGGGACATAGATAGGTTAGGTGAGTGGGCAGAAATTTGGCAGATGGAGTAAAACGTAGGAAAATGTGAACTTATCCACTTTGGCAGAAAGAATAGAAAAGCAGCATATTATAAATGGAGAGAATTTACAGAACCCTGAGGTACAGAGGGATATTGATGTCCTGGTACATGGATCAGGAAAAGTTAGTATGCGGGTACAGCAAGTGATTAGGAAGGCAAATGGAATGTTGTCATTTGTTGCAAGGGGAATGGAATTTAAAAGTGGAGATGATTTGCTACAGTTGTAGGGCGTTGGTGAGGCTATAGTACTGTGTACAGTTTTGGCTTTATTTAAGAATGGGTATAAATGCATTAGAAATAGTTCAGAGAATTCACTTGACTGATACCTTGTGGGGGTTATCTTATGAGGAAAGGTTGGACAGGCTGGGCCTGGGAGTTTAGAAGATTGAGAGGTGATCTTGTTGAAACATATAAGATCCTGAGGAGACTTGACAGGGTGGATGAAAGGATGTTTTCTCTTGTGGGAGAGACTAGAACTAGGGGACACAGTTTACCAATAAGGGGTCTCCCATTTAAGACAGAGATGAGAAGAATTTTTTTCTCTCAGAGGGTCAGAGGCACAAAGAACTAAGCACTGCAGATAGCCTAGATGAATATAGGAAGTGCAGGGACGAAGTAAAAAAGGAAATAAGGAAATCAAAGAGAGGGCATGAAAAAAGATTAGCAAGTAAAGTTAAAGATAACCCAAAATGTTTTACCAATACATTAATGCTAAAAGGTTAGTTAAGGAAAACATGGGACCTAGCAGAGATGGAGATGGAAACTTGTGTGTAGATGCAGAGGCTGTGGGAAGGGTTTTGAATGAATATTTTGTCTCCGTGTTTACAAAGGAAAGGGAGGATGTAGATATAGCAGTCCAGGAGGAACACTGCGAGATATTGGATGGTATAGTCAAAGGGTTGAAATCCTTGAAAATTGATAAGTCACCAGGACCAGATGGATTGTTTCCGAGGCTGCTGAAGGAAGTCAGGAAGGAGATAGCAGATGCTCTGAGGATGATTTTTCAATCTTCACTAGATACAGGGGAGGTACCGGAGGACTGGAGAAATGCAAACGTAATTCCATTGTTTAAAAAGGGATCAAAGGAAATGCCAAACAATTATAGGCCAGTTAGTCTTACATTGGTAGTGAGCAAATTAGTAGAATCAATCCTGAGAGACAGGATTAACTATCATGTGGAAAGGCATGGACTAGTCAGGGATGGTCAGCATGGATTTGTTAAAGGAAGGCCTTGCCTCACAAATTTGATTGAATTCTTTGAGGAAGTGACAAGAAGGGTTGATGAAGGTAGTGCAATGGATGTTGTGTACATGGATTTTAGCAAGGCATTTGACAAGGTCCCACATGGCGGATTGGTCAGGAAAATAAAAGCCCATGGGATTCAGGGTAATATGGCAAACTGGATAAAAAGTTGGCTTTGTAACAGGAAACAAAGGGTAATGGTTGATGGATGCCCTTGCGAATGGGAAGTTGTCTCAAGTGGTGTTCCACAGGGTTTGGTGTTGGGACCCTTGCTGTTTGTGTTATATATTAACAATTTGAACGTGAATGTGGGGGGCATGATTGGGAAATTTGCAGATGACACAAAGATTGGCTGAGTAATGGATAGTGTAGAGGATAGCCATAATCTCCAAAACAATATAGATGGGTTGGTGGAGTGGGCGGTAAAGTGGCAGATGGATTTTAACATAGGGAAGTGTGAGGTCATACATTTAGGGAGGTCAAACAGTTACAGGGATTACACAATAAATGGGAATATACTAAGAGGGGTAGATGAAGTGAGAGATCTTGGTGGACAAGTACACAGGTCCCTGAAGGCAGCAGTTCAAGTAGACAAGGTTGTAAAGAAGGCATATGGAATGCTCTCCTTCATTGGCAGAGGTATAGAATATAAAAGTAAGGATATAATATTGGAGTTGTATAAAACACTGGTGAGGCCACAACTGGAGTATTGTATGCAGTTCTGGTCACCACATTACAGGAAGGACGTAATAGCTCTGGAGAGAGTGCAGAGGAGGTTTACAAGAATGTTGCCAGGGTTAGAAAAGTGTAGCTACGAGGAGAGACTGGATAGGTTGGGGTTATTTTCCTTAGAACAAAGAAGGCTGAGAGGTGACTTGATTGAGGTGTACAAAATTATGAGGGGAATAGATAGAGTGGACAGGATAAAATTGTTTCCCTTGGTGGAGAATTCTAGAACCAAGGTTCATAGATTCAAAATAAGTGGCAGAAGGTATAGGGGGGACATGAGGAAGAACTTTTTTATGCAGAGGGTAGTGGGTGTCTGGAATTCGCTGCCCAGGTTGGTGGTAGAGGCAGAAACTCCAAACTCTTTTAAAAAATACCTGGATCTGCACCTTAAGTGCTGTAAGCTGCAGGGCTATGGGCCGGGTGCAGGAAGGTTGGATTAGAAAGGGCACCTGGGTGTCCTCGGGCTGGCATGGACAAGATGGTCTGAATGGCCTCCTTCTGTGATGTATCTTTTCTATGGTTCTATGTTTATGAATCTTTTGAACTCTCTTTCCCAGAGAGTGATAGAGGCAGGGTCATTGAATATTTTTAAGGCAGAGGTAGATAGTGTAGAGGATAGCCATAATCTCCAAAACAATATAGATGGGTTGGTGGAGTGGGCGGTAAAGGATCAACAAGGGATTTTTGACCAACAAGGGAGTCAAAGGTTATTGGGGATAGGAAGTATTGTGGAGCTGATGACAAATCCAATCAGCCATGATCTTATTGATTGGCAGAGCAGGCTCAAGGGGCCAAATGGCCTACTCTTGCTCCTAATTCATATGTTCTTATGTTTTCAAAACAGCCGAAGGTACTTCATAAGTTCAAAATAACTTGATACGATGTAGTGATAGGAGGATAATTAGTGGTTGTCACTGAAAAGGTTTTGACAAGACTTTGAAGAAAGATAATGTGATGGATGGTTCAAGATTGTTCCAGGCTGTGTGGCAGAGATGGTTGAAGGGTCAGTAACTGAAGGTGAAATGGAGATGGGTTGAGGTGGTGAGGTGGAGGGGGGGTGAGTTGCAAAAGAGGTCAGAGTTGCGAGAGCAGAGAAACATAGCATTGAAGACGTTTGCAGAGCTAGAGAAGGCTTGAGGCTGTGGAGAGATTTATGGTTGAGCAAAAAGATTTTGAAATTGATGCAACAGGGTAGAAGAAGGAAAATAGGTTTGATGGCGGCATGTTTGACAGAAGAGTGGGACATAGTACTGAGTTTAGGACAAGTTTCAGTTCACAAAGGGCAGAACTCATGAGGTCAACAAGGAGAGCATTGTTGCAATGGAGTCTCCAATTAAGAACAACAGGTCTCTCAGTGGCAGTGGGACAAGTTGGGGGCAGAGGTTAGTGATGGAAATAATGGAAATCGGTGGTGTTAGCGGTGGTTAGGATGTGAGGTTTGCTGCTCAGCTTAGGGCCAAACAGGATGCCAACAGAAGCCATTACAGGAGTTGAATGAGTAGGTGTAGAATTAATCTAGGCTAGTGCTATGTGGTGGATCATAAAGGAGGCACAGAACAGGAGGTTGGAATGGTCAAATGTGTGGAATGTTGCAGAGTTCGAGGAGGACTAGAAGGAAACACACAAGCATACAATCAGAAAAGGTGTCTTTGGTGAATTTAACCAGGTCGTTTTCAGCATTGTAACAGGACAAAAACTGTTCTGAAGTGACTTAAAGAGAAAACCATGAAAGGAATGGGCATGGAGTTGGGTAGCAATGATTGAAGGACTTTAGAGAGCACACCAAGGTTAGAAAACAGATAGCATAGGGATCAGGGTGAGACTTTTGAGGAGACAGCCTTGAAATGTGAAAGATGGAGTCTCATGAGAGTGACATTCATTGCATCATTGAGTGTTGGTGACTAAAAGTTGTGCCAGGAGCTGGGTAAGGAAGGAGTCAAGGATGCAAGGGCTCATGAGATAGTTAATGGTAATGAGAGCCTGGGAGCAGATGGAGGAGCAACTACAGAATGGAGTTAAAGAAAGATGTGGGGGTTGGGGAGACTGGGACCAGGTATGAAGCAACAGAGACCACTGAGTGAATGGTCTCAAACTTTGAGGTAAATAAGATTCATGAGCTCCTCACCTTTGGTTTGGAGGATCCTGACTGTTCACAGAACAGCAATTGAGTAGCCTCAGCCAATAAGCATTTCAAGCCAAATGTAGCCCAATTTTTCTTTAAAAACCCTCCAAAGATGCTGTGCCATCAGGCTTTCTGTCTTGCAAGTAAATCTTCTGTAAGGTCTGTTTACCATACATGATCTGGTGTCCATTGTATCCAGAATGATAGTTTCTCCCTCCCATTTTATACTCGCACACACATAGGGCAGAATTTTATGTTTGTTGGGTGAGTGGGCCCAGTGGGCCCGACCCAATCGGCGGTGGGTGTGGAGCCGATCACTGCCAGCAAAATGGGTCGCGCCGCCATTTTGCGCTGGTGGGCTAAGTAAGGCCCACCCAGCACATTGCAGACTCCCGAGTACAGTGGGAATTTCAAATATGTGGCAGGCGTGTACATACCACCGGTTCCAATGGGGAACTGGCAGTTTGTATAAAGAAAGGCCAGGCAGCCTCCTTTAGGCTGTTCACCATGGCCAATGACCAGTGCCTGGGTTCTGCACAGCAGGCTCTAGAGGAGGGCAGGACAGAGGAGGAGGGCGGCAGGCTGCAGGGTAGGCCAGCGGAGGGCCAATGTGCCCCTCGGTTCTCTGATGCTGGTCTAGCTGATGAAGAGTCATATGGACTCGAAATGTCAACTGTGTTCCTCTTCACAGATGCTGTCAGACCTGCTGAGTTTTCCCAGCTATTTTTGTTTTTGTTTCAGTTTTCCAGCATCCGCAGTATTTTGCTTTTAGCTTTGATAATCATCTGATGGGGTTACACTCTGACCTGCAAGCCCTCACAGCGTTAATGGCCACAGGTGGTCATTCGCAATGTGGGAGATGTTCTGGGCACCAAGTTTTCCTGCTCAGTGCCCATCCATCTGCGGTGAGCAGGGAGGTCCAATGTGACCTCACATTGGCACAGCAGCTGCCTGTCGTCGCTGCGATCTCCTCTCAGGGCGCTCCAGATGAGGGCAGCAGCTCCTCTGCCCCTCTGCCAGTGACTGTTCCATCCACTGAGGCTGTAACAACTGGGGAGGTGCCAGTTCTGGAACTGGCCACTCCCTCCCAGGCAGGGCCAGCACAGGCTCCACGGGTCAGAGGACGTCTGGCAAGGTCATCGAGGCCAACAGGACAGCAGAGTCAGCAGACTTAAAAATATATATATAAATATATATATATATAAAAACAAAAAACTGCGGATGCTGGAAATCCAAAACAAAAACAGAATTACCTGGAAAAACTCAGCAGGTCTGGCAGCATCGGCGGAGAAGAAAAGAGTTGACGTTTCGAGTCCTCATGACTCTTCAACAGAACTAGGTGAATCCAAGGAAGGGGTGAAATATAAGCTGGTTTAAGGTGTGTGGGGGTGAGGGGGTTTGGGTGGGGGGAGAGAAGTGGAGGGGGGTGGTGTGGTTGTAGGGACAAGCAAGCAGTGATAGAAGCAGATCATCAAAAGATGTCACAGACAAAAGAACAAAAGAACACATAGGTGTTGAAGTTGGTGATATTATCTAAACAAATGTGTTAATTAAGAATGGATGGTAGGGCACTCAAGGTATAGCTCTAGTGGGGGTGGGGGAGCATAAAAGATTTAAAAATATTTAAAAATAATGGAAATAGGTGGGAAAAGAAAAATCTATATAATTTATTGGAAAAAACAAAAGGAAGGGGGAAGAAACAGAAAGGGGGTGGGGATGGAGGAGGGAGTTCAAGACCTAAAGTTGTTGAATTCAATATTCAGTCCAGAAGGCTGTAAAGTGCCTAGTCGGAAGATGAGGTGCTGTTCCTCCAGTTTGCATTGGGCTTCACTGGAACAATGCAGCAAGCCAAGGACAGACATATGGGCAAGAGAGCAGGGTGGAGTGTTAAAATGGCAAGCGACAGGGAGGTTTGGGTCATTCTTGCGGACAGACCGCAGGTGTTCTGCAAAGTGGTCGCCCAGTTTACGTTTGGTCTCTCCAATGTAGAGGAGACCGCATTGGGAGCAACGAATGCAGTAGACTAAATTGGGGGAAATGCAAGTGAAATGCTGCTCCACTTGAAAGGAGTGTTTGGGCCCTTGGACGGTGAGGAGAGAGGAAGTGAAGGGGCGGGTGTTACATCTTTTGTGTGGGCATGGGGAGGTGCCATAGGTGGGGGTTGAGGAGTATGGGGTGATGGAGGAGTGGACCAGCGTGTCCCGGAGGGAACGATCCCTACGGAATGCCGATGGGGGGGGGAGTGAAAGGAAGATGTGTTTGGTGGTGGCATAATGCTGGAGTTGGCGGAAATGGCGGAGGATGATCCTTTGAATGCGGAGGATGGTGGGGTGATAAGTGAAGACAAGGGGGACCCTATCATGTTTCTGGGAGGGAGGAGAAGCCGTGAGGACGGATGTGCAGGAGATGGGCCGGACACGGTTGAGGGCCCTGTCAACGACCGTGGGTGGAAAACCTCGGTTAAGGGAGAAGGAGGACATGTCAGAGGAACTGTTTTTGAAGGTAGCATCATCGGAACAGATGCGACGGAGGCGAAGGGACTGAGAGAATGGGATGGAGTCCTTACAGGAAGCGGGGTGTGAGGAGCTGTAGTCGAGGTAGCTGTGGGAGTCGCTAAGCTTGTAATGGATATTGGTGGACAGTCTACCACTAAAGATTGAGACAGAGAGGTCAAGGAAGGGAAGGGAAGTGTCAGAGATGGACCACGTGAAAATGATGGAGGGGTGGAGATTGGAAGCAAAATTAATAAATTTTTCCAAGTCCCAACGAAAGCATGAAGCAGCACCGAAGTAATCATCATGTCTCACAAGCCACTCCAAGCGATGAGGTGGCACCTAGACGTAGCACCTGCAAATGTAAGTATAAGGCATGTTAGGCACTCCACGGGTTTGTCACTGGTGATATTGTGTTGGCCCTAGATTAGGGAATTTTTGATTCTCAACGTTAGAGCGATGTTTGTTCATGTTTTTGGTGGCAATAAAGTCCACATTTGCGACCATGGCTGAGGGTGTCTCCTTTGTGCTGCATTTGTCTGTTTCACAGACATATCATGAGTGTTTGAGTGGACATTGATGTTTATTTACTAAGCCCTTAGTTGCAGCTGAACAGGTGGAAGATGTAGCACCTAAGTGACACGTGTGGAAGCGCCAGGCAAATGCTGGTCCTGCAGATCCATATGTGTGGAGCTAGCTGAAGGTTCATTGGATTAAAAGTGTCCTGGATGTCCCTGCCTCCTTGGTGTAGTAGCGGGTCGGCGTGCTGCCCCTCATCATTGCCCTGTGCTTCCTCATCCTCTAAACCACTGTTGGATTCATCATGTGCAGCCTCATCCACTACGTCAAGGTCTTCAGCGTCCACTGTGTCCCCCCTCTCCAGCGCAAGATTGTGGAGAGCGCAGCATGCTATCACTATCACAGGGACACGATCTGGGGGGTACTGGACTGCGCCCCCTGAGCGGTCCAGGCATTGGAAGTGCATCTTGAGAAGACTGATGGCTCTCTCCACCACAGCCCTTGTGGAGCTGTGTCCTATTGTAGTGCTCCTCAGCTTCTGTTCTTGGATGGTGGACAGGCGTCATGAGCCACCTTCTGAGGGGATAGCCCTTGTCACCCACCAGCCAACTATCCAGCCGAGCCAGAGCACTGAAGAGCCCCAGCACCTGGCAGTGTCTGAGGATGTAGGCTTCGTGGGAGCTGCCTGGGTACCTTGCACAAACTTGCAGAATCCGCATCCTGTAATCACACACTATCTGCACGTTCATGGAGTGAAAGCCCTTCCTGTTGACGAAGGCACCGGGCTCACCTGCTGGCGCCTTGATGGCCACATGTGTGCAGTCTATAGCACCCTGGACGCGGGGGAAGCCAGCAATGGCCGTGAAGCCTCTGGCTCATCGTGCCTGACTTGCCTGGTCCCAGCGGAAGTGGGTGAAGGTGAATGCCCGTCTGAACAGAGTGTCTGTGACCTGCTTGACACAAGTGTGGACAGCTGATTGGGAGACACCGCAAAAATCACCCACTGAGCCCTGGAAGGAGCCAGATGCATAGAGGTGGAGGGCAACTGTGACCTTCAGAGCCACTGGCATGGGGTGTCCACCCACACAGTTAGGAGAGATCTCAGGGCCAATCATCTGACAGATATAGTTGACTGTCCCCCTTGACAGTCGGAGCCTCCTTTGGCACTGCACCTCAGTCATATTGAGGAAGCTGCTTCGCTACCTGTATACCCTGGCAGCAGGATAGTGGCATCTTCTGCGGCCCCTTCCACCTTGGACAACCTCTTGGCCCTGCACCCCTTGTGCCTGTGCCTGGTCTCCCAAAGGTGGCTCCCCTGGAGGCTGATTGTCCAGTCCTGGCCTTCTTATTCTATCCCTCCATTCCTCCTCAGAGGAGCTGCCTCCAGTGGAGAGGTCAGAGCCCATACTCCTAGGTTAAATGGAAGCCTCCAGAAAGCTGCAGGCCCGATAAAGATTACTGTCTACAGACTGGTGAGCTGAAGCATCAAAGTGCAGAGAAAGCGGTTGGAAATTGATCTGAACTGCTACAGATCACACAGGCAAGTTTAAAACACTTGCTGCAATAAATACTTCAGATAAAACATTAACAACCCCTCTGAGTCCACATATCCCGCCCGTGGATGAGTTCTGTTAAAAAGTCACTTACCCACCCCCACTTTGTGCTCATGCACCGAGCACTTCATCGCACGCCCGCCCAGCTAAATATCGCGATGGCACTTGGTGACATTGGGACGCTCGCCCCACCACGTCAGCGGTGCCATTTTAAGCGCTGACGTGTGGGGTCCGCCACCTGCACGTCATACATAAAATTCTGCCCATATACTTACATGCACACATACAAATGTGCACCCACACATGCAGATTCACACCCACACTCAGAAGCACACACGTTCTTGTACACACACATTCACACACACTAACAACACATTGGCCTGAATTTTCAGCTCGGCAGGTGGGCGCGATCGGTGGGTCCCGGGGGGGTTGGGAAATGGACGGCCAACCCCGATTTCAGGTTGGGAGCGGGAGGAGGGCAGGCGATGACGTGGGCACGGGCGAGTGCTGACAGAAAGCTCCCCGAAGGTGGAGAGCTGCCCCAGGGAGCTGAAGAACAGAAACCCAGGAAATAACGTTTTTAAAATCAGGATAAACATGTCCCAAGTATCACAATCAGGCACCTGAACTTACAGGGCAGAATTTTCAGGTCGACGTGTGGGCGCGCGCCCGACCTGCTCGAGCTAAGATAGCGTGTGATGATGTTGGGTGAGCGTCCTGACGTTATCCTGCGCTCGTGCGATATTTCGGTCGGCAGGCGCGTACAAAAGGCAGCAGTGCACCCACCGACAATTAAGAGGGCAAGTAAGCCCATTAAAGTTGTAATTGTCCCCGATTTTTCATGGTCCATCCAACCTTACGATCGGCAGATGGGGGAATCGGCCAGGCGGACTTCACATTTTTCATGAAACATCATCCAAGGATGGGATGAGGTTTTCGTTGTTACATTAAAAAAAACCTATGCACAGGATTTTTGTAATGTATATGTTCAGGTGACTGTTTCTGATATTTGGACATTTTTGTTCTGATCTTAAAATCTTTATTTAATATTTTTGAAACCTTCAGCTCCCTGAGGCAGCTCTCTGCCTTCAGGAAGCTCTCATTCCGTGCTTGCCTGCACCCACGTTTACATCAGTGCCTGCCTTCCTCCCGTCCCACCCTGGCAATGCTGAGTATTTCAGCCAATAATCGCAGTCGGGGCTGATCGCGGTCGGTGGTCTGTTCCCCGGCCACTTCCAGGCCTGCCAATCGCGCCCACCCGCCAACCTGAAAATTCTGCCCAGATCATCCGATCTCCGGACAGCCAGAGTTCAGGCTAATGCGCTACCTGACCCACCGAAAGTCCTAACGAGTGACTCCGTGGTAATTGCCCGGGAAGTTTGAACTTCCAGTGGGCAATTCCCCTGCTCCCTGGGATACTCTGAAAAAGTCTCCAACTCTCAGAGTTGAAGACTCGGGACGGTTCCAAGTTCCTTACCTGAATAGTTACATAGGAAATTTTAGAGAGAAAAATCCTAGTCTAACTCCTGGGTAACTATACAACTGGCACCTCCCCACTGCCCCCTCGACTGCCCAACTCCACCACAAAACTTCAATTTCCCCCACCACCCAACTACACCCAAGCCTTGGACTCCCCCCTAGACTCCCTGGCTCCCCCCTGATCTGAACTGACTAGCCCCCACGGCCTGACTCTCCAACTGACCCACCTGACTGCCCTGACCCCCTGACTCGCCCCCCCGCCCCCTTGAGCCCACAACTCACCCTGACCCGACCTGACTAGCCCTTGCCACCTGACTACGCCTGACCCTCCGATTCCCTCCTGACACCCCCAACTCCCTCAACCCGACTTGACTAATCCCCACCATCTGACTACTGCCCGACACTCCAATTCCCTCCCGACCCCCCATCTCCCCCAACCCGACCTGACTAGCCCCCACCACCCAACACCCCCACAGACCCACTTACCCTACCAACCCCACAACTCCCCCCCTGACTGACATGACTTGACCTCACCAGCCTATCCATATACCACCTTAACCAACTACCATCCTACCCCCTTAACCACCCTACCCCCTTATCCATTTACATTACCCACTTTACCCCCTTACCCACTGACCTCTCCGTAGCTTTTCAAAGAAGCTTTGGGACATTTAAACCTTTTACTTAACAGAAGATAGTGGCTGTGCCGTAAAAAGAGGGTATGGCTTCTCCGCAGATTTTCTCCACTGATGTCTCCGAGATTTCCTGTGCTGAGTCAGTCTGGAATGATCCTCCATTGGAAGATTACCCAGAAAAATTGGAGGAAGATAAGTGTGTATTTTTTGTCTGATCAGCTTTGGAAATAAAGATTTTGACCCTGAACAGAAGATTTAAGACTATATTTTTAAAAATGGACACAACAGCTTTTAAGATGACGAGCAATCTATCATGTGACTTCGGCTTCAGACAGAGCTGAAACTCAAGCAGATACTTAATTAAAGTATGGACAATCACAGCCACTTGTGAAATTCACAAATCCCTTTGGTAAGGATGAACCGTCAACAGAACTAAACTATCACACCTTTCTACTTCAACCTGGGCCATGGAGACATTGAAACTCAATGCCTTTTCTGAAGGCATTCAAAAGGCTAATTTAAATTGAATGGGGTGATTCAATTAAAAATGCCGTGGCTATCTCAAAAAGTCTCAACATGTGAAAGGCTAAAACACAGGATGTGATTAAAAAAAAACAACTCACTACCTTTTATGGAAGAAGGTCTTTGAACTCTAATTGGTCACATGATTAAGTCAGCCATGTTTGTTACCTGTCCTTTTAAAATATAGCAGTAGAAACAGTTCAGATCAGAAACATCAGAAACTCTACAACCAAAGCATCATCCGAAAAACCATTGAACAAGCTACAAGCCAACTACGCAGCCAAGGTAAAACAGCTATACCTTGAAAGTGGGGGAAGAATTCGCCCCCAACCTGTTCCATCTTCAAGTTCACCTAAGAGCTGACTTCCTGGCAATTCAACAACAAGAATTCTCACGGATTACTAAGAATCCTCTGCTTTACAAGATCTCCACTCCTCCCAAAGCATTAATTCATCTAAGAAACTACTCTTGCCATTAAAGGGGCTGAAATAACTACCACTTGTAATCATAGTCCTTCATCAGAGTTTAATTTTTGTGTGTGATAGTGGGCAGAATTTTATGTTCCTTGGACTGGCATGCACCTGACCTGATCAGGCATAAAATAATGTGCAATGACATCAGCCGAGCATCCCGACATCATCGTGCACTCACACAATATTTTGCTTGGCAAGGCCGAGCTGTTGCCTAAGCCGTGCTTGCCACTAATTAAGGGACCCATTAAGGCCATTAACAATCCAATTGATGGCAAATTTTCTTCGCCCGTGCGATTTCATGCTCATTGCACAAGCAAAACGGGCAGACGGCCAGCCGACATTTTTAAAAAACCTCATCCACGGGCGGGATAAAAGGGGTCAGCAGCATTGTCAGTGTGAGTGGTGAGGAGTTTTGTACATAATTTATTGCTGGTGACTTATTGGTACTTGACATCTTCATCTCTGTCCGAGGCTTGATTCTTAGCATTTCCAGGCTTCATTTCAGGTCTCCTTGGTATCTCCAAGAACTCTGGAGGATTCAGAGCGTGTGGACCCATCCAGGTATCAGACATCCTTCTATGACCCTGATAATGGGGATTGTGCTCTCTGCTGGTGGCACCTCCTTTGAGGAGGAAGAGAGAGGGAGAAGGGAGAGGAGGCCAGGTGTCCCAATGCAGCTTCCAGGGGAGTGACCTGAGGGAGGAGAGGTGCAGGCACAAGGGGCACAGGGCCAGCAGGAAGTCCAAGGTGGAAGGGGCCACAGAAGACACCACTATCCTGGTGCCAGAGTTTACAGGTGGCAATGCAGCTACCTTAATATGCCTGAGGTGCATTGCCGAAAGAGGTTCTGCCTCTCAAGGAGACAGTGATCTCCATTTGCCAGGTGATTGGGCCTGAGATCAGATCTGACTGTGTGGTTGGATACCCCAAGCCCGTGGCTTTGAGGGTCACAGTGGCCCTCAACTTCTATGCCTCTGAATCTTTCCAGGGGTCAATGGGGGTTGGGGGGGGGTGGTGGGTGGGGGGGTCTGTGTGGAGTCTCCCAATCAGCTGTCCACAGTTGTGTCAAACTGGCGACAGAAGCTCTGTTCAGGCGAGTACTAACCTTTATTCTTTACCGTGCAGGCGAGGCCAGCCAGACACAGCGAGCCAGAGGCTTTGCAGCAATTGTTGGGTGCCCCCACGTCCAGGGTGCCATCGACTGCACACGTGGCTGACCAGCGGATCAGCCGGGTACCTTCATCAACAGGAAGGGATTTCACTCCAACGTGCAGATAGTGTATGATCACAGGATGCAGATTCTGAAGTCTGTGCAAGGTGCCCTGGCAGCTCCCATGATGCTTACTTTCTGAGACACTCCCAGGTGTCAAGGCTCTTCAGTGCTCCAGCCCAACTGGATGAATGGCTGCTGGGTGACAAGGGCTATCCATTGAAGAGGTGACTCATGACGCCTCTCTGTCACGTAAGAACAGAGGCAGAGAAGCGTTATAATACAAGCCATGCCTCCACAAAGGCAGTAGTAGAGAGGACGATAGATCTTCCAAGATGCACTTCTGATGCCTGGACCATTCAGGGGGATGCACTACAATACCCCCCAGAGTGGGCGTCACTGAGAATGGTTGTATGCTGTGCTCTCCATAATCTGGCACTGGCAAGGGGGGACCCACTGGAGGAAGAGGATCTTGATGCAGCTGCACAGGCCACAGGTGATGAGTCCAGTAGTGAGGAAGTAGAGGAGCACGGTGAGGAGAACATTGGGGGCATGGAGGCAGACCTCTGTATCCTCCAGGGAGGCAAGACAGCAGGGATGCCTTAATCCAACACTTCTTCAGCTAGACTATCAAAGATCAGCTTCAACCACATGCCAGGGCTGCCGCCTCCATCCCGGATGTCTGAAAGGACCTTTTCATTTGAAACAAGAACACTTAGTGCCTGTGCAGTAAAGTTCAGAGCAACTTACATCCAGCATTACATACTGGCGTACCCTGCACCAATAAAATTAAAAGGTGAAGCATACTCAGACCATGATGACATAAACAAAATTTATCTAATTTTGACAATTCCAAACTATTTACATAACTTGCTCTGGTCTTCATTCCCAGGCCAGTATAGATAAAGCAAACATAAATGAACATCAAATCACCTGTGAATGGTCCCTCATGTGCTCATGGTGTCTTTAACTTATCCTTGTGAGTGCTATGTATTGGTTCTCCCCCCTCACAGGCACAGGCATTGAAGACAGCCTGCTGACTCTGCTGTCTTGTTGGCCTTGATGACCTTGGCGGTCGCCCTCTGGCCAGCAGAGCCTGTGCCGGCCCCGCCTAGGAGGGAGCGGGCAGTTCCATGACTGGCATCTCCCCAATCATTGCAACCTCATCAGATGTGACGGTCACTGGCGGAGGGGCGGAGGAGCTGCTGCCATCACCCAGAGCGTCCTGAGAGGAGCCTGCAGAGGTGACAAGCAGCTCCTGCACCTACATGAGGCTGCTCTGGACCTCCCTGCTCACTATTGATGGACAGGCAGCTAGCTGGGACACTGGGTGCCTCATCCATCTCCCACCTGATTCTGTCCTGGAGCTACCTCTCCATGAGAGCCACCACTCTTTCCATGGAGGAGGTAGTGCGCTTGGCCATGAGGGTCAATGCAGTGCTCACGCTCCGCATGGACTCCTCCAGAATGGAGACCATGGCATGCAGACCCTCATGGATCTCCACCAGATTCTCCAGCACATCTCACAGTACATTCAGCATCTGCCGCTGAATAGACGACTCTAGGGGCTCATCATCTGCCTTCGAGTGAGCATCATCCTGATCCCCAGCAGTGTTCTGACTGCCGGCACGCTGGGCACTCCCTGTCTCTGCCTGTGGCTCAAGACAGTAGAAGTGCCCTCACCAATGTGTACTCAGATCCTAGCTGCTGATCTAGTGCCCACACATGTGCTGGTATCTGCACTGGTGCCTGCTTCAGAGAGCTGGTGTGACGCATGTGCAACTGAAACTCAGTAGTCCTCTGGGGTCAGAGGTGGCCCTTCAGGGTCCGCAGAGTGAACGCTTGCTGGCGAATCTAAAGGAGAACAAGGACATGTGATTAGTTAAAGTCATCACATTGTTACTGTGCACGTCAGACACCCTGGTGTGACAATGGAGATTTGTATCACGGTGCCATCATCTTTCAATGATCAATGAGGACTCCAGGTTCGAGCCTCAGGTCAATGAGGAAACTACACTACATTGATTGCACAATCTGAAACTTACCTCTGTGCACTGCAATCGTACCTTTGTCTGGCACCCCCGCCCCAGCATGTGGAGTGTGCTGGCTCTCAAGCTCCAAGGCATCTTGCTCGAACCTGCTGTGCAGTGGGAGGTTGGTCGGCCCTCCGCCTGTACATGCCCCCTCTGCGTGGTTATGGCTCGTCTTCTCCTGAAAGGACAGAGGAGCTTTGATTAGTCCACTCTCTACCTGCAGCACCATTGCAGTCTGGCCAACCCCAGCTGATGAACACCTCACAGGGCACATTCGAGTCGTGGCCCCCGAGACACAAGGCACTCTGTCCAAGTAGTCAGAATGCACCCCCTTGGCCAGCTCCAGCGTCACTGACAGTTGGCAGTCAGACTCTAGCACCCCTGAGGTCCGCGGGTGGGATGGCCACACCTTAACACTCTGCACACTGACCCATGCCAACACGGTACTCACCCTTCCTGATTGCAGCAGGTCATTGAACCGCTTCCGGCACTGCACCCATGTGCGCCGCACCACATCACGGCTGCTCACCAGTGCTGCCACCTCCTCCCGTGCTTTCATCGTGTGGTGCGGTGGCCTCCTTCTTCCATCTCTGGGGACAAGGGTTCCCTCCTGGCAGCCACCTCCTCCAGGGGGACGGCTAGGCACTTATCAGAGAAGTGGGGGGCTGAGTGCTCACCTGACCTGGCCTCCTGCCTGCCATGTCCAGCCACAGGCGACTTCATAACTTCGGTTTGCGAACATAAAGGAGACATCCTTCTGTGGCAGCCTTTCAGGGGCTGTCTGGGCCATTTTTAAACCGGTTGCCAGGTTGGACTTGGCAACTGACAGGCCCCCGCCCCTGCTCGGCCCTTCCTGACCAGTACGGGGCCCCGTTTCAGGCTGGGCGGGCCTTAGTTGGCCAGCCACCGTGAAATTGCAGTCGGGGGCTGATTGTGGGTAGTGGAACGTTTCCCAGCTGTTCCCAGGCCCACCCGCTGTGCCTGCCTGCTGATCTCAAAATCCTGCCCAGTGTGTGTGAGATGTCGCATCAAACCTATGGGACAAGTGTGCGTTAATAAATAATCTTCTTTATTTTAAATATACAAAAAGCTTGCTGCTGGAATCATTTAAATTGGGACAAACCACTCTTGAGGGTAAGAAAACACACAAACCTCACATATTAAAACCCTTTGATCATGACCAGCAGTAAAACACATAAACTCTATTCATGACACTTGGAAGTTCTGCTCTCATTGTCAGCAAGGAAGAGCTGTTCTGGCAAAATTTGATGGACACATAACAATATAGCACATAGCATGAAGAAAACTAACATTGTTCAGCCTTCCTCACTCATGGATAAAATATTGTTTTTACACCATACAGTGTCTGCAAAAATGTTACTGCATGCTGTAATGTCTCACTCCTTCAAGATCTCCTTTCTTCCAGTTTCTCAACAGGACATCACGTCTTTTATAATAACTGTCAGTATTATGACAGTAAGCTGATCATACTTAAATCAAAAGCAAGATTACTGACAATCCTTTGGCAAAAATTGGCATATAGTTGTCTGAAAAGAAAGTCCCTTTTTATCCAAGAACACTTTCTCAATAAAATTAGGATAGTGTAATATTTACAATGCTACATAGATAAACCAATGTGTTTAAATACCTTCAGCTTATCTCATTATCAAACTGTTGTACTATCTGGTTGTCATGGGCAAGTACTTTACAAAGCGCTCTGTGTATGTGTCAAAATAATGATAGTGATGCTGCATTTTATAACATGCAACAGATTTACTCGAGCACTTCACCTGGTTTGATTGGAATGCGATTGCATTTAAGCAGCAGCTCTGGTTTATTTAGATATGAAAATGAAGATGAGAATGCCTGTGTGGAAAAGGACAGCTTGTCGATATATAAACTAGTATTCACTCAAAGCAACAGCTAAAAACAAAAGGTCTTGCCAGCTTTTGTGCTATTTATCATTTTCACGCACCATATCCCAACGTGCCTTCTTTCATGGGTATTAGCACAAGAGGAATGCAGTGCAGTAGGTGATTGTATATGCGATGATTCAGAACAAATAGATAAATTGCTTACGCTGTAAGTTAACGCATACTGGCATCAAATTTCACAGCAATCAACTGTAGTTTATTTGCAGTAATGGTGCATAATCACTGCTGTTGAAATAATGGGCGGAATCATCCCAGATTTGCACTAAGTGCGCTAGTGAGCGGGTAAAATGACGTTTTACTCATCAGCCGCGATGGTGGGTTTTTATGCCATATCATCCCAAACCCGCAATGTTAATTATGCATTCCTGGGAAAGATGCCGTTTCCATGCTGGGCGGGCTCTCATTCGTCCACCACATCATCATCCAGGCTCTTCATCATGCCGGGTGCCATATTTAAAGTCCAGCCACAAGCACACAACTCGGTGCTTCCAGTCCACGACTGCTGAATGGAAGACAGAATGGCCCCGAAAGGCAAAAATACTGCAGCTCCCCATTTCAGCGACGCGTCTCTGGAATGCCTTTTGGATGCAGTGGAGTCACTCCAGGATGTCCTATACCCCCGCCTGGCTGAAGGATGGGCAGCGGCACCACCAAACAGGCTTGGGAGGCAGTGGCAGCAATGGTCAGCACCAAGGTCCTTCAAAAGTGATAGCCACTCAGTCCGCAAGAGGATGAATGATCTCCTCCGTTCCGTCAGGATCAGTCACTCTTCTCATCATTCTCAACTCACACACTCACAAAACCCATCACACATCCACAGGGATATCACTTACTGCCAGTTCAGGGGACATCACCATTCACTCTCTCACACACACCTTAATTATCGTCATCCTGCCCATGCGAATACTCACCACTCACACAAGCCAGAGTGCTCACCCACACCCTCCGCCAGCGCAGAGACACACACCTCAGTGGGACCTAGCTTTAGAATAGCCTCAGGCTCACAATCTGGCGAGTACATCACACTGACTGATCCACAGCAGGTGGTGGCAGGGACTTCCCAGGTCTCTGGCACTCAGGGGAGGCTGGAGACCAGAAATTTGCTGAGTCCAGTCAGATGATGAGCCTATGCATTCGGTCATGTCTCAGTTGTTGGAGCTGCAAAGGCAAGCTTGGGAACATCAAGAAAGGATGTCCGCTGCACTCCTCAGGCTGCAAGGCATGATGGGAGAGTCCATCCACCTTCAGTCTGAGATGACAATGCCAGCATGCCAACTCTCTGAGGTCAACACTGGTAGGATGGCAGCACCATGGAGCCCACACCTCTTAGAATAGGGTCATCTGTTTTGGTCAGCAGTGAGGGACAGGAGGATGTGACTGTGAGTGAGGCTGGTAATGGGACCAAGCAGACAGTAGGGGAGGAGCCTCAGAGTTTGCAATTGTCAAACAGGTTTGAGATGCTCACAACCTGTGTGGATGAAAGCGAAGTCTGCATGGTGGATGAGCAGGCTGGCCATGGCACTGTGGTACAGGAAGCCGTTCAAGCTGAGGGAGCAAAAAGGAATGCAGTGGTAGTAGGGGACAGTTTAGTGAGGGGGATTGATACTGTTCTCTGCAGCAAAGAGCGAGAGTCCAGATGGTTATGTTGCCTGCCCGGTGCCAAGGTTCCAGACATCTGCTCAGGGCTGGAGAGGAACTTGCAGTGGGAGGGGGAGGATCCAACTGTTGTGGTCCATGCAGGCATCAACTGCACAAAGAGGTTCTACAAAGTCAGTATGAGGAGTTAGGTACCAAATTAAGAAGCAGAACCTCAAAGGTAATAATCTCTGGTTCTGGTTTGTGGAGCACTGACATCAGTACTGGGGAAAGTGGGGACTGTAACATTGGGACGGTTTACACCTGAACCGTGCTGACACGAGTGTCCTCACAAATCGCATAACTAGGGAAGTAGAGAGGGCTTTAAACTAAATAAGAGGGATGAGGGATCAAGTTTGGGTGGAGGTAGCAATTCAAGATGTAGAGTCAAAACAGGAGAGCAAAATAGTAATATGAGAAATGAGGGTCAGAGAATGGCAGGAAGGGACAGAGATTAAAAAACCGAAGAATATATCAACAGTCATGATTAGATGTTACAAAGGTAACAAAAAGACAAAACTAAAGGCTCTCTATCTGAATGCACGTAGCATTCATAACAAAATAAATGAATCGATGGCCCACATTGAAGTAAATAAATGGATCCCTAATATTGAAGGGTACATGACATTCAAGAAGAATAGGAAGCTAGGTAAAGGTGGAGGGGTAGCACTGTTAATCAAAGAGGGCATTTGTGCAAAAGTTAGAGATGACCTTGGTTCAGGAGATCAGGATGTAGAATCGGTTTGGGTGGAGATGAGGAATAATAGGGGAAAAATTCATTAGTGGGAGTGGTCTACAGGCCCCCTGACAGTAGCCACAGTGTAGGACAAAGTATTCAAGAGAACATATAGTGTGCTTGTGATAAAGGGACGGTAATAATCATGGGTGATTTTAATCTATACATAAACTGGAAAAATCAGATTGGCAGTAGTAGCCTGGATGAAAAGTTCTTAGAATGCTTTTGAGGTAGTTTCTTAGAGCAGCATGTTCTGGAACCAACCAGAGAGCAGATTATATTACATTTGGTATTGTGTAACATGACAGGATTAAATAATGACCTCAGAATAAAGGCACCACTAGGTAGCTGTGACCACAAAATGATTGAATTTTGCATCCAGTTTGAAAGGGAAAAGAGCGAGTCTGAGACTAGTATCTTAAACTTAAATAAGGGCACATGTGTGGGGATGAAAGCTGAGCTAGCTGAAGTCAACTGGGAAACTAGGCAAGAGGATAGATCAATAGAGAAGTAGTGGCAGACATTTAAGGGGATATTTCAGAGCATTCAGAATAACTACATTCCTACTATAAAAAAGATTCTAAGTGGATGACCCACCATCCGTGGTTAACTAAAGATGTTAAGGAAAGCACCAAATCAAGGGAAAGAGCATACAACTCTGCAAAGATGAGTGGCAGGACAGATGACTGGACAGAATATAAAGAATGGCAAAGAGTGACTAAAAGGTTAATCATAAGAAATAAATTAGAGTACGAGAGGAAGCTAGCTGTAAAATGGATAGCAAGAGTTTCTACAGATATTTAAAAAGGAAAAGAGTAATTAAAGTGAGTGTTGGTCCTCTACAGAGTGACAGTGTGGAGTTAATAGTAGGTATTAAGGAAATGGCAGAAGAAATGAATAAATATTTTGCTTCTGTGTTTACTAAAGAGGATACAAAAAATATTCTAATAATAGCTGCAAATCAGGAGGTGAGCAGGAGAAAGGAACTTGGTGAAATTGAAATCGCTAGGGGATCAGTACTGAGCAAATTAATGTAGCTGCTGGCTGGCCAAGTCTCTGGGTCCTGATGGATTACATCCTAGGGTCTTAAAAGAGGTGACTAATGAGGTAGTTGATGCGCTGGTGTTAATTTTCCAAAATTCACTAGATTCTGGAAAGGTTCCATCAGATTGGAGAGTAGCATATGTAATCCTTCTATTCAAGAAGGGAGGGAGGAAGAAAACAGGAACCTATAGGCCAATTAGTTTGATCTCTGTTCTGGGGAAGTTATTAGAATTAATCATTAAGAAGGTTATAGCTGGGCACTTAAAAGAGCTCAAGGCAATAAGGAAGAGTCAGCATGGTTTTGTTAAAGGAAAATCATGTTTAGCCAATTTATTGGAATTTTTTGAAGGAGTAACATATGCAGTGGATAAAGAGGAGCCTGTAGAAGTGCTGTACTTGGATTTCCAGAAGGCATTTGATAAGATGCCACATCAAAGATTATTATGTAGTGGGTAACACATTAGCATGGATAGAAGATTGGCTGGCTGGCAGAAAGCAGAAAGTATGCTTAAATGGGTCTTTTTCTGATTGGCAGGATGTGATGAGTGGAGTTCTACAGGGGTCTGTACTGGAGCCTCAACTTTTTAGGATTTACATCAATGACTTAAATGAGGGGCGTGAAGACATGGCAACTAAATTTGCAGATGACACAAAGATAGGTAGGAAAGTACGTTGTGAAGAGCACATGACGAGGTTCCAGATGGATATAGATAGATTGACTGAGTGGGCAAAGATCTGGCAAATGGAGTTTAATGTGGGGAAATGTGAAGTTGTTCACTTTGGCAGGAAGAACAAAAAAGAGTATTACTTAAATGGAGAACGAGTGCCTAATTCTGAGGTGCAGAGGGATCTAAGTGTTCTAGTCACAAAAAGTTAGTATGCAGGTACAGCAAATAATCAAGAAGACTAATGGAATACTATCCTTTATTACGAGAGGCATGGAACACAAATGTAAGGATGTTATGCTTCAGTTATACAGGGCATTGGTGAGACCGCACCTTGAATACTGTGTGCAGCTTTGGTCTCCTTATTTAAGGAATGCATTGAAGGTGGTTCAAGGAAGGTTTACTAAATTGATACCTGGAATGAGTGGTTTGTTTTATGAGGAAAGGTTGGACAGGTTGGGCTTGTTTCCACTGGAGTTTATAAGAATGAGGGGTGATTTGATTGAAGTATACACAATCCTGAGTGGTCTTGACAAGGTGGGCATCGAAAGGATGTTTCCTCTTGTGGGTGAGTCCAGGACTATGGGGCACTGTTTTAAAATTAGGGGTCACCCTTTTGGGATGGAGATGAGGAGAATTTTTTTCTCTCAGAGGGTTGTGTGACTTTGGAATTCTCTGCCGCAGAAGATGGTGGAGGCGGGGTCATTGAATATTCTTAAGGCAGAGGTAGATAGATTATTGTTAGGCAAGGGAATCAAAGGTTATCGGGGTTAGATGAGAATGTGGAAATCGAAACACAAGAAGATCAGCTATGATCTTATTGAATGGCGGAGCAGGCTTGAGGGGCCGAATGGTCTACTTCTGTTCCTATTTCTTATGCTCTTATATTCTTCTGTGAAACCTTTCTGCACAAGATAAAGGCAGGTGTCTCAGTCCAGGGCCTCTTCCCTGTGCCCTGTGCAGCCTCTGGACCAAAGTGATGGCCCAGCTTCATACTGCCTAGAAATATTACTGATGCCTGCGCTTCAGCGGTGCTTGTCATTACTGCCAGAATGTAGTGGGCAGGCAGCACAGAGTTCTCTCATTCTCTCTGTGTGTCCTCAGCACTTTTAAGGTGGGCTGGCCCCCACCTCTTCAGCATCTTGACCAGTGACACTGTGCTCCTGAAGGGCTCAGCTGCTAAAGGCGGACAAAGGATCAGATGCTTCTAAAGTTTCATGGCTGTATCTCTATGATATGACCTTGATCACAGAGCGCAAGATAGCTGCCCTCGGCCAGACAGGAGTCAGATATTCTCAGAGGCTGTGTGAAGATCTATGGAGTGTCCTCCCTGCACATCATCATCCACCTGCGATCGAGCGACAATTAGGGCCTCCTCTGCATCACCCTGACAGGAGCATTCTCACAGAGGATTGCCATAAACCAGACTGGAATCAAAATTCACAGGTGTAATGTGAGGATCCATGGGGTCACTTCACTGCAAGTCATCATCACCCTCGGCAAATCTAACAGCTATGAGGACCTCCCAAGCGCGCCTGTCTCCTTTAGCCAGTGTGAGGGCCTCAGCCCCATTCTCTTTGCCTCTGAGGACGTCCTCACCCTCATCCCTGTTGACATCCTCTTCATTGGAGGAGACCTCCAGCTCCTCTATCTCCTCCTCAGCCAGCTCCTCTCCCTGTTTCAGTGCCAGTTTATAAAGGGCACAGCAGGTGACGATCATGCGTGACACCCTCTGTGGACTGTATTGCAGGGCTCCACCAGACCAGTCCAGGCACCGGAACCTAATCTTCAGCATCCCAATGGTCTGCTCCACCAAGTTGCAAGTTGCAGCATGAGCCTTGTTATACCTTCAATCTGCTGCAGTCTGAGGCCGCCACATGGGTGTCATCAGCCGCAGCCTCTGCTGGTATCCCTTGTCCCTGAGGAGCCATCCCTGCAGCTTCTGTGAACCCTGGAAGACTGCAGGGATCTGTGACCGACTGAGGGTGTGGACATTGTGCACACTCCCTGGAAACTATGCGCACACTTGCAGGATGCATTTCTGATGGTCACGCACCAGCTGTACATTCAGCGACTGGAATCCCTTACATTTGTTGTAGTTGACAGCGTGTTGCGACAGAGACCTGAGCACCACATGAGTGCAGTCGATTGCACCCTGTACCTGTGGGACACAGTGAGTTCTGGGTGAATCCAATCACTCTTGCATTCTGGCTGTCCAGGTCCCCGGCAAAATGCTCAAAGTTGTGTGCCCTAGCAAAGATGGCATCTGTGACCTCATGAATGCATTTGTGAGTGAAGGCTTGTGAGAGCCCACAGATGTCATCTGTGGAGCCCTGAAAGGAGTCACTGACATGTACATTGAGTACCAAGGTCACTTTCACAGCCACTGGCAGTGGATGCCCTCCATGTCCCTGTGGACAGTAGCTGGCAGATGTGATGACCAGTTCTCTAGACATGTGCAGTCTTCGGCGACATTGGTTCTTGGCCATCTTCAGGAATGAAAGACGGCGCCTATAGGCCCTGAATGTCGTTAGGCACCAATCAGTGACGGCTCTCAGTGGCTCTTCAGCAGTGTGTGCTGAATCACTCTCTCGTCCATCGTCATCACTCTCTGTAAGCCATCAGGCATTCAGCTAGCTCACCAGGCTCCATGATCCTGATGTAGTCCTCCTGCAGGATGGAAGAGAGAGACACATAGTTAGCATGAGTATACTAAGAACCTGTCCTGGTTGAATCTGAAGGCCCCTTAATGATTCCTGGAGAGTGCTGGCCACTAGCCGGATGGCCAGGGATTAGTGCGCTGCATGGCTGTCCGAAATCCCACCCACCTCCGCCCCATTCCACCTGACAGATTGGCGGCAGCTTTGCCCAATGGACTGCAGGCTATGCCCTCAGCTCAGGCGCAGGCATTCTCCTAACCCACACTGCAAGGCTGCACTGTTAGCTTGAACCATAGGAGAGACTGGTCCAAACTGGGATGCTGACATTGCAAGGAGCTATGAGCTCCTCCACCAGTAATTGCTCCATGGCCAGATTTAGCGAATAGATCACACAACACGTGCAGTCATCCAACTGTTCTGCTGTCCACTAAAATACTCATGACTTTTCAGTCTCTGCCGGTGGGGGTTGGGGGGGGCGGGGGGGGTGGTGGTGGGGGGTGGGGGGGTGGCGCGGGGTGGTGGTGGCAGGTGTGGTGGTGGGGGGTGAAGGGTGTGGGGATGAAGAGCTTTGGTGGGCAGATAAGCTAAAATTGCTTGAATGGGCAGATAAGCTAAAAGCCCAACTCCAATAATATCAATGTGGCTGCACCTGAACTGTCTGAGTTGCAGAGGAATGGTCACTTTATACTGGTTTTCCTAATGTGTCACCACTTCCCGCGCTCACCCTACCCCCCCACCCCGAATGCTTGTGCGCTATATTCAACAGTAGGCCCTTGCCCCACTCCTCCCCACCATAAATTGCCTCAACGGCAAGGCTGTGCTTGCCTCCTCCTCACAAGCCACCTCAATGGCAGGGCTTCCCTTAACGCCTACCTCCCAGCGCCCCTCAAGCTTGAAGTCCAGTAGGCACCCTGGCAAGCACTGCACAATGTCACTGTGTACTCACCTCCGAGTTCCCCTCAAGCTGGAGCCTGCCAAGCGCACGCTGATTATTTGCTATTGGGAAGCACACCGGTGTGTTTTCCCGCCGACGTGGACAGACAATCCAGCAGTGGGGGGGACGATTCTGGCAGGCAGGCTTAGTAATGATATGCTGATGTATTACAATGAGTTTCCTGACATCAAATGGTGGGAAATGCGGCCCACCATTTGCGGGTTGAGCAGACAATTGTGAATTGGTTTCACGCTATCTTAAAACCAATGGCGCCGTGTTGTCCGCTCACACCACTAAACATGCACAACGCCAGTGGGTACAGAAAATTCTGCCCCATTTCATGGTAAGGACATAGAGCACAATGATAGTTATGCTTACGTGCATGACTCACAGCAGCACACCACTTCATATTTAATAAAAATTCTGAAAGAGAAACCATTACAATTAGCCTCAGGCCCACGGATTAGGCAGGAGAAAAATTCAGCTAAAATTCATGCCCCTAATCACTTTCCAGTGACGGTTCCATGTGTTTTTTTTAATAAAACAGTCCCTGCGTTTTGTAAAAAAGTAACTGAATGTGAAATAGTTTGAGAAATATAATGAGGTGTTAGATAACTTTATTTTCATTTCTTTACCTGGGCATAGTTAGCCTGAAGTGATATTGATTGTACTATAAAACTGTATAATCCTCTATTTCCATAATCCTTTATCACTCTGAACCAAAATTGATAAATGCATCAATTAGTGGCCAATCTGTGGTCTGCACCTTGACCTGATCTCAGTGGAAGTGGCGGTACGCATGCTACGAGTGGCTTCAGTATTCCTGCACGCTGATTCCCATTTCTGATTGCTATCAGTTGGCCTATACCTCCTCCCACTTTGTAAGTGTACATGTATACATGGGTAAGGACTGGATCAGGTTTGGGTGTGACTCTCTCAACCACATGGTAGAGTAGCCAGCTGAAAATCACTGCCTAGGCTTAGAGATGAAAAGGTCTATTTGCAAGGAACAGAAGCCCTGTTTGTACTCATTGAACTGCAGTCTAAGAGGAGAAAAATCCAAAGAGATGCAAATATAAGTGCTAAAAGTTTGAAGGAGTGAAATGATAAGCTGGTAGGAATTAAGTGTTAAAAATGTTGCATTGGTTAGCTAACGTATGCCATGGAGAAAAAGGGTTTGTTTGATGGGATGGGGTGTGGGGTATCAGAGTGGCATCCAAAATGGGAGTGAAGTGCCTTTATAGTAACAGAGAGAATTTCTAGGTCTTCATCGTCAATCTCTTACAGCTTCTAGCAGCTGATTCAAATATAGCACCATCAAAGGCCTGGGGGCCCTGTGTGTCATGATACATGACAGAACTCAAAAGAACACTTGAAAATTGGCATGCAAAATGGAGGGCAATTAAAAAGCATGTACAAATAAGATAAGGATGTACAGCAAACAATAAATCAGCCAGTGCAAGTACGTTGAGCTTAGTTTTAACTTAAATCCATTCTGGCCAAAATTCAAGTGGATGGTATAATTAATACAAGGAAAATAAGTTGGCTTTCATAAATGAAGGAATGGCGTGGGTGCAGCTTTCTCAAATACAATATCACCAAATATGATATCATACATCATCTGTGGCAGTCAGATGCCTGATCATGCAATAGTATCTTTTCAACATCATTTTCCGGCAAGATTCTGACTCTCATTTTAGGGAATGAAGTCTGGGTTTGAACAAACTCAGCTGCCAAGCCAGTCTTTGACAAGCCTAACTCATTGCAAATGTGCACCGTATCTCAGCATTTTCAGCATTTCTGATACAGCACAAATTCTGGAACAGCAGTAAATTCTTTCTAATTTATGACTTTTCCTTTCGATAAATTTCCTTGTAAGATCACTTCAAACAGTCAGTGGGAGGACTATTTTCCTCTCAAGTGTAAAACTGATTTTCCATAAGTTCTGTACTTAGCTGAGGTATTGAGGTTCAGACAATGCACAACAAAATCTAATACTAAAACAAACTTGATTAGCAAAAATCTCTTTCATATTTGCAATAGCTGGACCATTTAGAACCCAAACGCTGGCTAGATTCAGGTACAAAATTATTATTAAAGGAATTTTGCATATTTATTTTATTTCCTTCTGTTTGGTTCCTTTCAATATGTATTATTCATGATGTAGTGGAGAGACAGGTAACCTGCTCCCAGGATAGATAAGGGACCAAACTTGGGTAAACTGCATTTCATGGCTGAGTATTATATCTAACCTTTTTATAATATTCTCTTGACTTTGGGCGAGATTTCCCCCTCAGTGCACCAAGTGCAGTGGCAGGCAAGCAAATCAGTGTTTTACCCGTTAGCCACAATGGCGGGTTGTTGCACCACCTCATAAAATATGCATGCACAGGAAACATGCCAGATCACTGGCGTCAGCCTCTGATTCACCCGCCCAGTCGTGACCTTACTGCTTCCTCACTTTGGGCACCATATTTAAACTGCAGCTGCGCACAGCATTCTCAATGTCTGCAGCCCAGGACTGCGCCACTGAAGACATGGCCTCGAAAGCCAAGAAGACGGCAGCCCCACATTCAGCGATGCCTCACTGGAACGCCTTTTGGACGCAGTCGAGGCCCATTGTGATGTCCTCTATCCCCGCTCTGGGCACATGAGGTCCAGCAAGGTCACCAATTCAGCTTGGAAGGTGGTGGCAGCAGTGGTCAGTGCCAATGCTGCACAAAAGAGGACAGTGCAGAAAGAGGATGACTGATCTTATATGGACCGCCAGGGTAAGCTGACCATCTAATCATTCTCAGCTCACACACTCACAAGCCCATCACACATTCACTGGCATCTCACTCACTGCCAGCTCAAGGGGTATCACCACTCACTCTCACACACACCACCATATCTCCATCTCCTCTGGAGATCATCTCCTCACCCTGTCCATGGCTCCCCTCATCACCCACACATGCCAGGTGTCCTTGTCATCTGCCCTGGCATGCATCCTGCTCATACTCTCTCCATCTGTCTTTATGCAGGACAAGATTGCGCACAATCACAGGGAGAGCTCTCAGACCAGGAAGCGAAGTGGTCAAAATCAAGGTCCTCTCTCAGTTCAAAAAACCGAGCCACTGTGCTGGCCAGAGAGGACGTAGACTATGCCTGCGGCGATGGTGAGGTCTACGGCAAACACCCATGTGAGCACCTGCACTACTTCATCTCTCAGACAACCATACTGTGAGTTCATTGTCCTGTTTTAGAGTTGCCTGCCATGGATTAATTATCTCTACTTGCTTTTATAGGAACCTCAGCCAAGTGCCCGACGGCCTCAACCAGCCAAGCCCTTAGGTCGAGCTCCAATGACACCTCGGATGAGGATCCTGAAGACACCATAGCAGAAGACCCATCACAGCGCTCACCCACACCCTGCACCAGCGCAGAGACACACACCTCGGTGAGACCTCCTTCTAGAGCAGCTCAGGGGCACAATCTGGTGAGCATAGTACACAATCTGGTCCACAGCAGGTGGAGGCAGGAACATCCAAGGTCGTGGGCACTAGAAGGATTCCTGATGGCCAGGATTCTGCCAAGTCCGAGTCACATGATGAGTCTCCGAACTCGGTCCTAACTGAGTTGGTGGACCTGCAGCGACAATCACGGGAACATCAGGAATTAATGCCAGGTTCATTCCTCAGATTGCAACAGAAGATGGAGGAGTCCATCTGCGTTCAGACTGAGGTGATAGCGCCGGCATACCAATGCACCAAGATCAACACTAGTAGGATGGTGGCTGCCATGGAAACCTTGGTCCAGGACATCAGCCCTGCATTAGTCATAGCTGTACTCGATTGCTATAATCATTGGTAACATCCATCAGTGGCCATGCGAGAGAGGGGAGGGGCACCTCAATCTCACTCCAGCTGTCTCTTCTCTTCAAGGAGTCAGCCAGGGGCCCTCGGGCACCCATAGGGAGAAGGATCAGCAGATGAACACCCTGGGGTCATCCACTCAGGTGACTCCAGAACTGTCCGGCCAATCCCTATCCCTTCTTCCTGTGACCCCATCAGCTCCAGCTCTACAGGCTAAGGAGGGTGCACCTGTCCCACTGCAGAACATCCAAATCAGGCTGGGGCCTTCTGGGTTTCAGCCCTCCAGAGGGCCCCCGCCAAAGTCATCACAGACAACAGGTTGTAGCAGTCAGCAGACTGCCCCCACCTCCTCTGTGGATGTCAGGGATGCACCAAGGTGTAGCGGTACGGTTAAGAAAGTATAAAATATTTAGGAACACAACAGTGGCATATTTCACAACATGTATATAACATTCATGACTGTAAATAGAATCACACCCATTTCACATTTCCTCTTGTGTATGCCTCCTTTTTATGATGAGTTGTGTTGCTGTCAATCAGGTGTGATACCTTCATCCCTCCCACCACTTATCTCAGACAGCACTATCACAGGCCTTCCATCTATGTAGTGTGCTTCCATATCACCACAGTATGTGGCCTTTTTTCAGATCATTCTCAACATCAGTGATACCTCAACCTTAATGTTAAGTGTGCTTGTGGAAAAAACCTTGTTCACATGGTCTCCAGGGTCATATTATATTTATTCTTGGCTGTGTAAGATTGAGGCAAAGGTGTTCCCCTATTTCGTCTGCATTCTTGAAAGATGAAGGTGTTGTGTACAAGGAGAGATGTGTTTACGCATGGAGAAGGATCAGGTGGTGTGTAGCTCTAAGTGCTCTCTGTCTTCCAGCAGGGTTTTCATGCTATGAGCTCATATTCAGAGCTTGTGTGCGCTGCTGTCTGACAACCGCGTTTCTGACTTTCCGACTGTACATCTGCTAAGCTCACCAATAAGCAGGAGGACCTTGCCACCTCAACATGCCAAAGCTCTGCCCCTCTCAGCCATATTATTGCCTTGATGCTCGAACCTACAACCTTGAGTGTTTCTCAACCTGTAATTGTCTGTGTTGCGGCCACAAGGCTCTTGTCACAATGCTGGGATGCAGCGCTGTGCATTCCATCACCTAAACACTCGTCAAGATGTGTGATGTTAATTGCAAATGGAGATTTTTGGCAGTCAACAGAGCCTTTGAGTGTGCTCTAGAAATGCATGACAATGTTGAGGGGAGCAATGGGATAGGAGTGAGGAGGTACTGAATCTGAAATCTGCTCTTTATTAGCAACAGCTCATCACCTTCAGGGCTTCATAGTGTCTGAGCATTTTGAGTTTGCAAGGGCCAGGGCTGGCCATCAGGACACAATGTGTGCTTTAAAGAGGAGCCACTTTAATGTCTGGCACACATGTGGTTGAAAGTTGTCATCCTCAGGTGTTCCACATGCCTAGTAAAGTGAGGAAAAAACTGGGCCAGCATCACTAACTGAGAGTGCTGGATGTTAATGTGATAGAGAAGAAGGCGACACAGGGGATTGAGTCATCTCAAAATAGATGCAGACCTGCAGAACATCCTCGGCTGCTTTGGTCAAAGTGTCACCAATCAGTTTCACCATCGTTGTTCCAATTCCTGGAAATTGTGGAAAATTTGAGTCTCCAGATCCCTGGACATGTGGAGGCATTGGCAACATTGGTTCTTGCTCATCTGCAGATAAGACACGTGGGCTCTGTACGCTGTCAGTCTTGTGAACCGCATACGCACAACGTCAATGTGTCCGGAGGAGGCCCTGCTGGCCCTTGGTATTGAGGGTTTTGCTCCTCCCTTTGGCGAGACAGGCACCTCCACCACAATCTTCTCCTTCATCTCTCCTGCCTGTGTGTGATTATGCAGCAGCAATAAATCCAGACTCCATCTTCCTGATGCTCTCCCCTCTGCAGCATCAAGAGAAACACAAGATTCAGAATCGGCCTGCAAAGGTTCTTGTTCTGTCAATGACTCATCAGTGAATATGGGATCAAGGGCTTTGTTCCAGTGCTGGAAACGAATCACCCCAAAAATTCAGGCCAGCGCTGGGTTCATTTCAAGATGTGGCTACACCACCCGCTCCCCCCACACCCCCCACAAGCGCCACGGCCTTAACATACCAACTGCTATGACATTGCTTTGGCCAGGTGCTTGGATTTGCTGCTTTCAGACTGGGTACTGGGATCCTCATTCACTGCACTCTAATACTACACTCTCTGGAATAAACAGGAGGGAAAATGTTTAGTCAGGATCTGAGATTATTTGGTGGGGGGGGCCTGTGACGCTGCCAGTGCCACGATTGTAACATGCATCTGAGGCTTTTCCACTCGCCCAGTTAACCTGGAATTCATTACCGCTCTGGGGAATCTCCACATTGTGAAGAAGGGGTTAATACAAGGAGATCAATTAGTGCCACATTGCAGGATTAGTCTCACCTGAAATCACATCATAGATTCACTTTCCTATTTCCCTGCATTGTCATTGAAAGTCTCCTAACATGTCTCAGCTGTACATCTCCCATCATTTGGGAATGCACAGTTCAGTTGGGTGCCTCTTTAATCGGCCCGCCCCCGGTACATGCACCCGCCCTCCAATCGGCCCACAGAGCCCTGAGAAGTAGAGCTTCTCCTCATTTTAATTTTGTACTGCGCCATCGCTGCAGGTTGGAAGATGGTGGTACTGAACTCTCACTGCCAGAATGGACCCTCCTTGTGTGAGAATGGAAACCCCTCTCATTGTCCTGCAGGAGCATAATGCTCAAGTTTCCCTCCCTTCAAGAACCTCTCAATTCTCCCCCCGTGATATCCTTTTGTTAACCACACCCCCACTCCCCCCGGGCCACCCTGCGAAACATGGTGAGGTAGATGTGCCTAAGCCCATATGGACCTCACCCCTCCCCATCTTGAAGACACTTGCACAGGCTGACATATACCGCCCCCTTCCAACACCCTTAAATGCCCCCACAATACCTTTTCCCCATCTAAAGGCTGCAGATGCCTCCCTTGACGAAGTGTGCTATCTGTGGCCTAGTCTGATGCCAGAAAACCCTGGGCTAAGGCGTGTGACATTACAACAATGCCCCGTACACAACATCCTGGGTACAACTGAGACTGGACTGACATGCCCTCCACCTGCCTGGACTGGGACAAGGATAGTCTTTGAAAAATCAACATTGAAGTGCTTCTTCACTCAGCAATCCTCCCATTCTGGCCCAAGGTTGTTTCTGTCATCCTGTAACCGACTGTCTCCCCATCCTGGCTCTGCAGATACTTCCTCACCGTGCCCCCCTCAGTCATGCACCTGAGTGCAACTTTGCCCATTCTTACCACTGAGCTCTTGCCCAGCAGCACACTCCCATGCCTCAGGCCACTTTCCCCCCTTCCCCAGTGGAGCCCTTGCCCTGCAGCCCCAGCCCTTCATTCAGGCCAGTTTCCGACCTTCTCCAGTGGATGCCTTACCCTGCAGCACATTACAAGCCTTACCGCTGGTCTGGTAGGTAGATACTTGCCTCTGATGCCCCCCTGAAAGCAACACAGTGCTGCCTGAGAAGGCTGGCGCTGATTCCAGTGAGCACTGCACGATGCATGGTAGACAAATGAACCTTGAAATCATGAGCAAAGTGCAGATCGCCAGGTGCACGTCACTTATATACCGTTGTGAAACTCATGTTCTAATTCGATGCAGACGTGCCCTCTTGATCTAGTGTGGGTGGATGATTCCAGTGAGCAGCCCTTATAATGAGATGCAAATGTATTCAAATGATGTTCCCAACGTGCCGTGGAGGGAAACACGGCCAGCCATTGATGCCTGGAGCAGACGATCCCGGACTGCTTTTACGATGGTGGTAAACCAATTTTTCCAATTTTGTGATATTTTCAGCTTCCATCTGCCATGATGCCCGCCAAAGATGGGGGCAGAAAATCCCACTCTTTATACTTGGTGAATTATTTTGCTGATCAAGGTGCAGGATAGGTGACCAACTTCAAAAAGTACCCACTACAGCACCAGTGCAACATATCTCCATTTTCTCCAGCAGCTTTCCTGTGGCCTTTCTGAGTGAGATGAACAACTGAGTAGCAATTAGGCCTCGATTTGGGGCAGTTCAGATCTGTGGGCCCATACCCACTAGGAACTAGATTGCGACTGCCTAAATTTATCTCACACATGACCCTTACAGACAAAAGACTATGGTGATTTTTGACCAATATTTTAGGTCTAGATTTGAACCCACAGAACCCCACATTTTTCCAATTTTTCGATGTGTGCTAAGAACTGAGACATCTGATGCAATCAGTGTATTCTTCCACAGCTAACCCTGCCAAATTTCTGTTCATAACACTTAAAGAAAGAGGGATGTACATTTATATACCACATTTACAAACAATTAATTACTTTTTGAAGTGTAGTCACTGTTGTAACATAGAAAACGCAGCTTTCAATTTGCACACAGCAAGATACCACAAACAGCAAAGAGATAATGACAAGATAATCTGCTTTAGTGATGCTGAATGAGGGATAAATATTGGCCAAAGCATCAGATGAATTTCCCGGCAATTCTTTGAATAATACCATGGGATCTTTTATGTCCAACTGAGAAGGCAGAGAGTTCAATTTTGTGTCTGAAAGAATGCATCTCCAGCAGCACTCCCTCAGCTGAGGCAAATATCACATATTTGTTCTCTTACAATTCAGTTCTTAAACTCATAGGAATTTGTTTTCAGTAGAATTTACTCCAGTAAACTGAAGTGTATTAAAAATGGAAAATGCTTGGAATACTCAGCAGCGCCTGTGGAGAGAGAAACAAGTTAACGCGTGGAGGTGACAGCTAGGGGTCTCGGTCACTAGCTGGAGAGCCAGCAAGACCCCTGTGTTGCATCTCTTTGAGAAGGCCCTTGTGTCACTCGGGCACTTTACAGGCCAGCAGCAGACCTGCTGAGAGCTGCTGGCCAATCAGAGGCTGGCAGCTCTTCTGTAATCAGCAATGCCACCGATGAAGTGGTGGCTGCTGCCAGTATGACACCCACCCAAGGCCTCAGATCGAGGAAGGCCTCAGGCACAGGTCAGTGATGGCAGGAAGAGAGTCACGGAGGAATGGGAGGTGCATGGTGGTGAGGGGGGTTGGCAGCAGAGGAGGGGTGTGGCCTTCAACACCCCTCCACCTTTCTGATGCCAGTTCCGAGTGCCTTTGATCAAGGGACCCCTCCTGGGACCCCTCGAACAAACATGTCAGGGTTTGGTGTTGTGCTCCCCACATGGCGAGCCTCCCCATCTGCCACTGGGTTGATACAACGGTGGCTGAATGAGGCCCTTAAGTAGGTATTAATTTCCCACTTAAGAACCTTAGTTGGCAGGTGGGCGGGAAGGCCATCCATGGGACTTAATCGTGCTGGAGGCGGGAAGGTGGCAGGGTCCCCACCTGCCATTCTCCTGCCCAATTAAATGCTCACCCACCACCAAACTCACCAGAAGGGAGGGCACAGGATTCCACCCAATGTTTCAGGTCAATGACCTTTCAAGAGAAACTGCAAGTTCTTATAGTCTTTTGATAAATGTAATGTAGCAATGTCCTCTTAAGCTTTTCAGTCATTACCTGCACCAATGTCGTAGTACCAATGAAATTTTACTAATCATCCGCCTGGCTGGTATTTATAAATAATTTGATTAAATCTAGTGTCAAGATTTCAAATGTGAAATAGCATTTTTTCAACAAATGTGTAATTTTATATGACCACATGTACTATTTCGCTTTGGTGAAAATACTGCAAAAAAAAATGTCATGTGCTTGACAAATTGATGAATTCTGAAATTTGGTACATGTAAAGTTAGTAGCTACAATGCCCTGTGTCTTGCATAGCGATACACTGCGCAAATGTCTACAATATTATGCTGTCCTTGAGTTATTTTATCCTGTTAGTTTGAAATGATGTACAAGCAGATGAAGCAAGTATGCTTAGTTTAAGCTGACCAAATTCAAAAACCATCTTTCTGGAAAATGATTCCACTTTCTCATGGAAATCAAATATTGGCATTTACGTAATAATGGACATGGATACATTAATCTAATGTCTGCCACATGCGTGCATAGTTGTACTCTTCAAATGTTCCACTTATGTTCATGGCAGACTTTGAAGTTTATCAGAGTTACATAAAGCTTTTGGCAAGTGACCAGTCAGCATTAGCTTCCAGACCATGTAATGCTTTGCAGATCTTCTCCAGCCTCTAGGATTCTGGTCAACCGGGAATATATTCTTACTAGGAGTCTGATTCAGTTCCTTTTTCCAAATGATTATTTAAAAAGATGACTTTCTTCAAAAGGCATGAAGTAAAAATGAACAGTGGCTCCCAGCTGGTGCAGACTGAAGTATATTCTGATAGTCGTAGTGTTATCCAAATTTGATCAACAAAGAGCAAGAATATCGCATCCATACATGTTTCAATTCTGGACTTAAGTCTAATTTTGAGAGTTCCCTTGTAAGTTCACAGATCACTTCAAGCCTGTAAGGCTCATAACCTTACTATTTACTTCAGAATGTGTTGATTTATCAAATAACAGCTTATAGAAAAAAAATGCTTGCATGTTGCTCAGGACAGCTGCAGGTTTGGTAATAATAAATGAAAACAATCTCTTCTTGTTCTTTCTTTCACAGCAGTCCCCAGTCAATATAGGCCTATGGTAAAACATGATTAGTTCAAGCTTGAATAATTATCTGTTTAATATCCTATTCACAAATGGTAATGCTTTGTATGCAGAGACATGCAAAATGAAGAGCATCTTTTTTCAGCATGTTTCCTGATGAGCAATGTCTTGTGAACCAAGGTATTAATCATACAACAAAATATGCAAACAGCAATGGCACCAATACTTTATCGAGAAGAATAAACATCTTTGTGGAGTAACCAAGTATTATTATTATTGATGATAAATTTTAACACACTGACTGCTTCTTTGAATAACCAGCCAAGCCTCTGGCTTTGTGCACTTCAACTAATCACATTCTATTTACACATATTGATATATTGATGGAGAATAGACAAGTTATCCCGGAGTACATCTTTGGCAGCCTTCTGTCTCGTAAGACCATGGTTTGCACTCGGGTGATCCACTCTGTGTTAAGCATCACCTGCTATGGAGCCCTACTCTGGCATGGCAATCTCTGCTGCATTTGCTGCAGAGGAAGATGGTGGGCTGAGAAGAAGGTCCATGATTCGCTGGCCAATGTTTTCTCTGGACCCTCTTCTAGGCCAGCTGAGCTTTCCATTCCGGAAGTCCCAGAGTACCTAGCACACCTCCAATCAACATCCAAATCAACAGGGTTACATTCCATAGAATGAGAATTTTTCCAAGAAACAGGTCAGGCCAGTTTCCACATATACACACACAGGGCAGAATTTGTGCCCTCCCACTGGCGTGTTTGGTGACGGGGGTAAATTAGTCGGGAGGGAGGGTGGTGGGTGAGGACCCCGCCGCCTCCCTGCCTCCAACCCAATTAAGTCCAGGGTGGGATGGCCCACGGACAGCTTTCCTTCCCTGCTGCCAATTGAGGCCCAAAAATGGGTAGTTAATGTCCACTTAAGGGCCTTATCCCACTGTTGCTGATATTAACTCAGCAGTAGGTAGACGCCTCACTATGCGGGGAGCACGGCAAGCAAACTCAGAGTTGTGGAGTTGCTTGCAGGCTCCTCGGGGGGATCCTCACCTGGTGCCTCAGGGTCTTCTTGAAAAGAGGTGTTGTGACTTTCCAGCCAGTGGCCTTGTCAAGACTCTGTCCACAAACATAAAAAATGATAAATAAAACAACTTTTGGAGTCTTTTTGTTTTTAACGATGACTGGATCTTCTCTTTCTGTCATAAAGCTCAGTGTTGTGAGGGCTGTATCAAGGCAACAGTGGATGTGAGGAAACCAGCCAGTCCACACCAATCCTTCTCCTCCTCCACATTTGGCCTGTTCCTTTTGCCTTTAGAAATACATTTTCCTCTTAAGGGAGCAATAAAATATATGAGCAACATTTTACTTTCCATTTGACTACATTTAAACCAGACAGAAATTTTGAAATAAATGAGAATGCAAGTAAAAATTTACCCCACAGGGAAATCAGACAATTATATGTGATGACTGGTTCCATGTGAAACTTTGGGCATTTCAGTGCCCCCACAGACTGTTGACATACAATAATGGCTGAAGTAAGTTTTAATTCAAAGCAGGTAGTTATTTACAGTAATACTCCCTGCAAGCAGATTGGAGTTGAATTCCTTGTAAGGGGCTTATTGATAGGCAGTGGTTTACTTTGTCCACCTGTTGAAGTCAGCAGGAAACCCAAGTAAAAAATGGTAAAAAAAAAGGGCAAAATTAATGGCTCTTTACATAGGATTTGTAACAAAATAAATGAATTAATGGCACAAATAGAGATTAATGGGTATGATCTTATAGCCATTATGGTGACATGGTTACAAGGAGATCAAAGCTGGGAACTAAATATATAGGAGTATGTGGCTTTTCGAAAGGGCAGGCAGGAAGGAAAGGGTGGTGGGGTAGCTTTGTTAGTATGACATGGAATAAATACAATAGCAAGAAATGATCTTGGATCAGAAGATGTGAAATCCAAATGGGTGGAGGTAAGAAATAACAAGGGGAAGAAGACACTGGTGGAGGTGGTCTATAGGCACCCTAACAGTAGCTATGCTGTTGGACAGAGAATAAATCAGGAAATAATGAGGGCATGTAAAAAAGGGAGTATATTAATCACAGGTGACTTTAATCTCCATGTAGATTGGGAAAATCAGCCACGATCTCATTGAAATGGTGGAGCCAACTTGATGGGCTGAATGGCCTACTTCTGCTCCTACATCTTATGGTAACATGTAGCTAGTGAGTGGCCAGCACTAATCTCTAATCACTCACTGATTGGGTGAATGGGAAATCCATTGAGGTGGCTGATACTTAAAGGCAATCTGCAGTCCTTAAAAGAGGAGGTATACTTTTCAACAGTGCTAATAGTAGAAAGGACTTTTTTGAAGTGGGAAGACTTTACCCTGGGCCCTCCAAGTTCTCAGATATAGCTGCAATGTTGCCCATTAGAGCAAGTGAGCAGCATGAAGAAGGATTGTTTTTCCCTTGGAGAGGTGACATATGCAGAGACAAATGAATGAACAGCAATGGAGAGGTTATGGTTGAGCAATCAATACCACCATCAAGGCTCCCGAGACCTAGCTGCAATGTGAAAAGAAATAACCTCATGAGGGCTAATATGGTAAAAATCCCCTTCATAACTGTTTTGTTTCTTGCACAGGCATGCTACTTTAATGCAGCACTATCAATCCTTCCCTCCCCCACTTTTCATGACCCTTCCAGTCACAGAACACAGCTACAGCTGCTTCTGCTTGTCCTCAGATCCTCAAGGAATGCTGCTGCCTTAAGAATCCCTGCTCCTTTGCTTCTCCCAGCCCGCATGCTTCTCCCTACCCTCACGCTTCCCTCTGCCCTCACGCTTCCCTCTGCCCTCACGCTCCTCCCAGCCCGCACGCTTCTCCCTACCCTCACGCTTCTCCCTACCCTCACGCTTCCCTCTGCCCTCACGCTTCCCTCTGCCCTCACGCTTCCCTCTGCCCTCACGCTCCTCCCTGCCCTCACGCTCCTCCCTGCCCTCACGCTCCTCCCTGCCCTCTCTCTGCCCTCACGCTCCTCCCTGCCCTCACGCTCCTCCCTGCCCTCACACTTCCCTCTGCCCTCACGCTTCCCTCTGCCCTCACAATTCTCCCTGCCCTCACGCTTCCCTCTGCCCTCACAATTCTCCCTGCCCTCACGCTCCTCCCTGCCCTCACGCTTCCCTCTGCCCTCACAATTCTCCCTGCCCTCACGCTCCTCCCTGCCCTCACACTTCCCTCTGCCCTCACGCTCCTCCCTACCCTCACAATTCTCCCTGCCCTCACGCTTCCCTCTGCCCTCACAATTCTCCCTGCCCTCACGCTCCTCCCTGCCCTCACGCTTCCCTCTGCCCTCACAATTCTCCCTGCCCTCACGCTCCTCCCTGCCCTCACGCTTCCCTCTGCCCTCACAATTCTCCCTGCCCTCACGCTCCTCCCTACCCTCACGCTCCTCCCTACCCTCACGCTCCTCCCTGCCCTCACGCTTCCCTCTGCCCTCATGCTCCTCCCTGCCCTCACGCTCCTCCCTGCCCTCACGCTTCCCTCTGCCCTCATGCTCCTCCCTGCCCTCACGCTCCTCCCTGCCCTCACGCTTCCCTCTGCCCTCACGCTCCTCCCTACCCTCATGCTCCTCCCTGCCCTCACGCTCCTCCCTGCCCTCACTCTTCCCTCTTGCCCTCACGCTCCTCCCTGCCCTCACGCTCCTCCCTGCCCTCACGCTCCTCCCTGCCCTCACGCTTCCCTCTGCCCTCACACTCCTCCCTACCCTCACACTTCCCTCTGCCCTCACACTCCTCTCTGCCCTCACGCTTCCCTCTGCCCTCACACTCCTCCCTACCCTCACACTCCTCCCTACCCTCACGCTTCCCTCTGCCCTCACGCTCCTCTCTGCCCTCACGCTTCCCTCTGCCCTCACACTCCTCTCTGCCCTCACGCTCCTCCCTGCCCTCACGCTCCTCCCTGCCCTCACGCTCCTCCCTGCCCTCACGCTTCCCTCTGCCCTCACACTCCTCCCTACCCTCACACTCCTCCCTACCCTCATGCTCCTCCCTGCTCTCACTCCTCTCTGCCCTCACGCTCCTCCCTACACCCACGCTCCTCCTTGTCCTCACGCTTCCCTCTGCCCTCACAATTCTCTCTGCCCTCACGCTCCTCCCTGCCCTCACAATTCTCTCTGCCCTCATGCTCCTCCCTGCCCTCTCTCTGCCCTCACGCTCCTCCCTGCCCTCACAATTCTCTCTGCCCTCTCTCTGCCCTCACGCTCCTCCCTGCCCTCACGCTCCTCCCTGCCCTCTCTCTGCCCTCACGCTCCTCCCTGCCCTCACGCTCCTCCCTGCCCTCTCTCTGCCCTCACGCTCCTCCCTGCCCTCCCTCTGCCCTCACGCTCCTCCCTGCCCTCTCTCTGCCCTCACGCTCCTCCCTGCCCTCTCTCTGCCCTCACGCTTCCCTCTTGCCCTCATGCTCCTCCCTGCCCTCACGCTTCCCTCTGCCCTCACTCCTCTCTGCCCTCACGCTTCCCTCTGCCCTCACTCCTCTCTGCCCTCACACTCCTCCCTACCCTCACGCTCCTCCCTGCCCTCACTCCTCTCTGCCCTCACGCTCCTCCCTACCCTCACGCTCCTCCCTGCCCTCACTCCTCTCTGCCCTCACGCTCCTCCCTACCCTCACGCTCCTCCCTGCCCTCACTCCTCTCTGCCCTCACGCTCCTCCCTGCCCTCACGCTCCTCCCTGCCCTCACGCTCCTCCCTACCCTCACGCTCCTCCCTGCCCTCACGCTCCTCCCTGCCCTCACGCTCCTCCCTACCCTCACACTCCTCCCTGCCCTCACTCTTCCCTGCCCTCATGCTCCTCCCTGCCTTCACGCTTCCCCCTGCCCGCAGGCTTCTTCCTGCCCTCACAGTTACTACTATCACACCCCCTTCCTGTAGTATTAGGGTGTTCAGGATGGTAAGGGTTAATGTGGGATTGGGGAAATAATGCTTCCCACATTATGATGTGGGGAGTCACGTGGGGGTAGTGGAGTTGGCACGAAGATAGCACTGGCCAGGACTGTATCCTGTATATGTATATATATATATATATATATATATATATATATAGTGACTTGTTACTAATAAACAGTTATTGTTCAACCATACAAGCCTCTAGACCTCTTCATGAGACACCATACAATCTTACAACATGGTGGTATCAAGTGAAGGACCCCAAAATCCCTAAGAATTAAGAAATAAAGAAACTGCAACCTGACCTGACTAACTTGAAGCCTCACTTGAAGACATTGAATACACAGCTGGAGATTGCCAAAGAAGCTTCATTACAGGCATGGGACACATTAGACACAGGAGCCAGTGACTGTCCTGTTGGACCAGGAATTGTAGCTGAATGACTTCTGGCTACAGACAACAGACACACCACTGTATGCTCCTGGAGGAAGCCAAGTACTGGTCATAGGCATGATTAAAGAGCCGCTCCACTCTGTTATGGCAACGAGCAAATAATCAAAATTCTGTATGTCATCCGCAATCAATCTTTTTCTCTCCTGAGCCGAAATGCCTGTGCTGCCCTCAACTTCCTCAAAACGGCAGAAGACGTCAAAACATCCAGTGTAGTGAATCACACTGAAATGGAGACTCCCGAGATGTCCACCAGTGCTGATGATCTCAACTAGGAATTCAATTCAGAATTGTCCTCCCTCTTTCCAGAGGGAGTTATTCCAGCTCCTTTGCAGACAGCAGAAAATAATCTTCCTCGGACGGACCAGCCAAACCTTCAGATGAGCACTGACATACTTAAAACAGGAGATACAGAGGAGAAGGAGCAGCAGCAGAAAGTTGAGCTGAAACGTCAGAGTCAAACAGCTGCCGTCACAGAACCAGGAAAAACAACAGCAATGAAGCTGGAGCTTTAAGCTCACACACACAACATGAAGTTGATCTTGGAGCAGGAGAAGCAACCACCTACTCACCAAGACAAAATTCAGGGAGGCACAAGTGCACATGAAGTAACAGAGCACAACATTAGAAGTCAAACTGTAGGTTGAGCTCAAGGATGAGGGACATACAAACATAAGGGAGGTAAAACTTCAATTTCCAGGAAGAACATGGTGGACCCCACCAAAAAAGAAAATCTGAGTCCACTCTATGAATGAACAGAGCGAACATTCCCTGCAGAAGGAAAGGGATAAGCCCATGGTATCCGAGCAAGGAAGACAGATTGTTGATAAAGAAAAATACAACATTAAGGAGCACAAGAGTACCAGATATAGAAACCCAAGTAATTGAAACACCAAGTGCAACTTCAACCCAGGCCAACAAAGTCAGCCCAAAGCAGTTGAGACTTTTTAAAAATTCATTCGTGGGATGTGGGCTTTGCTGCTTAGGCCAGCATTTATTGCCCATCCCTTGTTACCCTTGAGAAGGTGGTGGTGAGCTGCCTTCTTGAATCGCTGCAGTCCATGTGGTGTAGGTAAACCCACAGTGCTGTTAGGGAGGAGTTCCAGGATTTTGACCCAGCGACAGTGAAGGAACAGGGATATATTTCCAAGTCAGGATGGTGAGTGACTTGGAGGGGAACTTCCAGGTGGGAGGTGCTCCCATCTATCTGCTGCCCTCGTCCTTCTAGATGATGGTGGTGGTGGGTTTGGAAGGTGCTGTCTAAGAAGCCTTAGTGAATTCCTGCAGTGCATCTTGTAGATGCTGCTACTGTGAGTCAGTGGTGGACGGAGTAAATGCTTGCAGATGTGGTGCCAATCAAGCAGGCTGCTTTGTCCTGGGCGTTGTCAAGCTTCTTGAGTATTGTGGGAGCTGGACTCATCCAGGCAAGTGGGGAGTATTCCATCACACTCCTGACGTGTGCCTTGTAGATGGTGGACAGGATTTGGGAAGTCAGTAGGTGAGTTACTTGTCACAGGATTCCTAGCCTCTGACCTGCTCTTGTAGCCACAGTATTTATATGGCTAGTGCATTCAATTTCTGGTCAATGGTATACCCCAGGTTGTTGATAGTGGAGGATTCAGTGATGGTAATGCCACTGAACAAGTGGCAATGGTTAGATTCTCTCTTGTTGGAGATGGTCATTGCCTGGCACTTATGTGGTGGGAATATTATTTGCCACTTGCCAAGCCTGGACAGTGTCCAGGTCTTTAAACATTTGGAGATGCTTTGGTATCTGAGAAGTTGTGAATGGTGCTGAACATTGTGCAACCATCAGCGAGCATCCCCACTTCTGATCTTATGATAGAAGAAAGGTCATTGATGAAGCAGCTGAAGATGGTTGGGCCAAGGACAGTACCTTGAGGAACTCCTGCGGAGATATCTCGGAGCTGAGGTGACTGATCTTCAACAACCACAACCAACCTCCTTTGTGCTAGGTATGAAACAACCAGCCAGGAACTCCCCCCCGCCGCCCAACTCCCGCCTCCGATTCCCATTGACTCCAGTTTTGCTAGGGCTTCTTGAAGGTACATTCAGTCAAATGCGGTCTTGATGTCAAGGGCAGTCACTCTAACCTCACCTTAGGAATTCAGCTCTTTTGTCCATGTTTGAACCAAGGCAGTAATGAGGTCAGGAGCTGAGTGGCCCTGGCGGAACCCAAACTGGGTGTCAGTGAGCAGGTTATTGCTAAGCAAATGCCACTTGATAGCACTGTTGATGACCCTTTCCATCACTTTACTGATGATGGAGAGTGGACTAATTGGGCGGTAATTGGCCGAGTTGAATTTGTCCTGCTTTATCAATGCAGGACATACCTGGGCAATTTTCCACACAGCTGGTTAGATGCCAGTGTTGTAGCTGTACTGGAATAGCTTGGCTAGGGGCGCGGCAGGTTCTGGAGCACAAGTCTACAGTACAATTGCCGAAATATTGTCAGGGCCCATAACCTTTGCACTATCCAGTGCCTTCAGCCATTTCTTGATATCACATGGAGTGAATTGAATTGGTTGAAGACTGGTATATGTGATGCTGGGGACCTCCAGAGGAGGCCAAAATGGATCATCCACTCGGCACTTCTGGCTGAAGATTGTAGCAAATGCTTCACCCATATCTTCTGTACTGATGTGCTGGGCTCCCCCATCATTGAGGATGGGGATATTTGTGGAGCCTCCTCCTCCAATGAGTTGTTTAATTGTCCACCACCATTCACGACTGGATGTGGCAGGACTGCAGGGCTTAGATCTGATCCATTGGTTGTGGAATCGCTTCGCTCTGTCAATCACTTGCTTCTTATGCTATTTGACACACAAGTAGTCTTGTGTTACAGCTTCACCAGGTTGACACCTCATTTTTAGGTATGCCTGGTGCTGCTCCTGGCATGCCCTCCTGCACTCTTCATTGAACCAGGGTTGATCCCCCGGCTCGAAGGTAATGGTAGAGTGGGGGATATGCCAGGCCATGAGGTTACCGATTGTGGTTGAGTACATTTCTGCTGCTGCTGATGACCCACAGCACCTCATCTTGAGTTGCAAAGAACAAAGAACAAAGAAAAGTACAGCACAGGAACAGGCCCTTTGGCCCTCCAAGCCTGTACCGATCATATTGCCTGTCAACTAAAACATTTTGCACTTCCGGGGTCCGTGTCCCTCTATTCCCAACCTATTCATGTATTTGTCAAGCTGCGTCTTAAACATCACTATCGTACCTGCTTCCATTACCTCCTCTGGCAGTGAATTCCAGACACTCTCTACCTTCTGCGTAAAAAACTTGCCCCGCACATCTCCTCTATAGTTTTCTCCTCTCACCTTAAATCTATGTCCCCTAGTAATTGACTCTTCCATCCTGGGAAAAAGCTTCTTACTAGCTACTCTGTCCATGCCACTCATAATTTTGTAAACTTCTATCAAGTCGCCCCTCAATCTCCGTCGCTCTAGTGAGAACAATTGCGAGATCTGTTTGAAATCTATCCTATTTAACACAATGGTCATGCCACACAACATGATGGAGGATATCCTCAATGTGAAGGCGGGACTTCTTCTCCACAGCAACGGTACAGTGGTCTCTCCTACTGATACTGTCATGGACAGATGCATCTGTGGCAGGCAGGTTGGTGAGGATGAGGTCAGGTATGTTTTTCCTCTTGTTGGTTCCCTCACCACCTACCGCAGACCCAGTGTAGCAGCTATGTCCTTTAGGACTCAGCCAGCTCAGTCAGTAGTGGTTCTACCGAGCCATTCCTGGTGATGGACATTGAAGCTCCCCCACCCAGAGTATATTCTGCATCCTTGCCAACCTCACAGCGTCCTCCAAGCGGTGTTCAACATGGAGGAGCGCTGCTTTATCAGCTGAGGTGGGGGCGGTACGTGGTAATCAGCAGTGCACAGTGGCAGCAGTATGTACTATCCTTTGACAGCACCTTCCAAACCCACAGCCTCTGTAGCCTACAAGAACAAGGATAGCAGATGCATGGGAACACCACCAGCTGCAAGTTCCCCGCCAAGCCACACACCATGCTGACTTGGAACTATGTCGTTGTTGCTGGATAAAAATCCTGGAACTTCATCCCTAACAGCACTGTGGGTGTACCTACACCGTACAGACTGCAGTGGTTCAAGGCAGTGGCTCATTACCTCCTTCTCAAGGGCAATTATGGATGGACAATAAATGCTGCCCTTGCCAGCAACGTTGCCATCCCATGAACAAATTTTTCTAAAAGCTGCTACTCTTGCAGTGACTGTGTCCTCTCTTGGCAAGAAAGGTTGCTTTTTCTCTCTCAAAAGCACAAAATGCTAAGCTGCCTCAGACATATTCAGCAAGATAAGTTACTACTATCAGCCTTGCACGAGAAGCAGCAACCCAAGAGGCAGCTAGAACAGAAGAAGGCCCTGCCTGTGCACACATATGAATCCAATGGAAAAGAGATGAAGCATTGGAGATGGGAAGGCTGGAGGCAACAGACAGCAGATTATCATTTCCTCCTTTTCTCTTCCTGTGTAGTTGTCACAAATATGCACTCAGCATGACAACCTGGTAAAGCATTGCATCCGCTGCTGTTTATCCTTGCTACAATGGCTAAACTGTGCCTGTCTTCCATTTTCCTAGGATCATCAGGCCTTGTAGGAGTACAGATTCACTCCTTGATGCAGGAGGTGACACAATCTATGAAAACCTCCATAGAAAAGTGCAGCCTCCTACTCCTCAGAGAGCTGCAGCTATGTTGCCCTAATCATATAAACTTGTGATGTAAGGGTAAGGTTTCTGTGAGCTCAACCCCTTCTACTCGAGCCCCTTGCAGCTGCAGCTCCATACCTTCTCTTGCTCCTATTCCTGTGCCTCAGAAGAAAAATTCGTGTGAATCCATGATTTGGTCAGTTCATTTATTTCAGGCCAAAATCAGTTGTTTTAGTTTCGGTTTGATTTTTCTCCTGAAATTACACAGAATCATATAAATATACAGCACTGAAATAGGCCATTCGGCCCAACAGGTCTATGCAGGCTTTTTTACGCCATATGAAATGAGAAGCTTGCTTGACCACAGTAGAATACTTCAGAAGATTCCCCAGGAGCTTGTCACCAGCTCACCACTTGCCTCCATCGATTCCAGGATTTTCCACAAGAAATGACGGGAGGATGGCTGGTGATCACAGCTGGGAGCTCTAAACAGCAGAATTTTGGCAGACATAGGGAACTTATCCTTTTTAGCTAAACCTTTGAAGTTGAGCCAAGTTTTCACTTCACCACTAAATCAGCGATATGAGTAGTTATGACTGGCTTTTTAGAAAGAAGGAAAGAACTTTCACTTATATAGAGAAACAAGAAAGGAATAGATGGCCCTTGTCCTAACTTCAGGATGTCCTGAAACAATTTACAGCCAATGAAGTAATTTTTAATGTGTGGCACTAATGTAATGTAGGAAAACATGGCAGCCATTTTCTGTACAGCAAGGTCTCGCAAACAGCAATAAAATATGTGCATTGATAATTTGTATTTAGTGATTTTGGCTGAGGGATGACTGAAGAACGCTGCTGCTCTTCTTTGAGTAGTGGCATGGGATTTTTATGCCCTCCCAAGCGGGCAGACAGGGCTTCAGTTTAATATTTCATCCAAAAAATTGCAGCAACAATGGCACAGTACTCACTCAGTGATAAGTTGAAGTGTTAGCCCCGATTATGTGCTCAATTCTTTGGAATTACGCTTAAACCTATGACCTTCTGACTGAAAGATAAAGTACTTCCACTGAGCCAAAACTGATGTGGGAGAAAGATGATATATAAGATGTCTGAAATGCAGCTATATTTTTTCTGTAGCCTACTGGTATAGCAGCAGCAAAACTAGTTTCATGACATAGAGGCCACAGTTCTGAAGCATTGCTTGATACTCCAGTCCCACAACTCGAACATACCAAATTTCTATCTCTGACACAGTAAATACCCAATAGGCTAACACATCAATTTATTCTCCCTGTTTCTCTAATGTCCCAATGTCTAATACAACAATGTATGCGTTTGTCCTTCAAGTCCCTTAACTCCAACACATGCTGCGTTATCCACATCTCTTCAAGAAAGTACTAATCTATACATACACATTTCAGAGACTTTGGGGTAATTTTAACTACTGGGCATTTTTATCAAATCAGCCATTCCCAATTTAATTTCCACTGACTTCAAACTGCAAATCAGGAGAGAAGTATAATGAGCAGCCAATGTGATATCACCCTGTTTACACTATCGCTAAACTTAAGACCACCTACTAGTGACTGTGGTGACAAGTGAGGAAGGGGCAGGTATGGTGAGTGAAGAGGGGATGGATATTATGCAGAAGTACACATGTCATGGACTCTATTGAATTATTTTGTGACTCTAATGTCACAGAGCCACTAATGAAATGGAGGATTCTGCATCAGCAGAAACCCGTGAGCAAGTCACTTGACTCATTATACTGGGTGACAAGTTGATCTGGATAAATTTTCAAAAGTTTTGTTGGGCATCTGCAGAAAAAACTCCAGTATGCAATTAGGGAGCACAGTTGGCAGAATCCTCAAGAATATTCCCATTGATTTTGTTAAGGCTTTAAGCTCCGTATCCAAACACCAGAGATGTTGGTTACTGTAGTGTATTGAAAATTGCAATGTGCATTTTGTTCACTTGAGGCTACCATATATATTTGTATCAACAGAGGGAGTTTTCAACAAGAGAAATAAAAAAAAGGAAGCCATTGTTTGCTTGTGCAATTATAAGTTATGGGTGTCTCTGGCTGTTTCTGCCTAAGAACTTCAAAATGATGATGAGGTCATGAAAGATAAGAATCATTGCTTCCAGGTAGCAATCTTTTTGGAGGGCTTTGCCTACTTTAGGCAGAGAAGACAACATTTTAAGTTGCAGACTCAGAGGCACACTCAGGCTATGATAAGTGCACACAAGTTTAGATCCCACAAGCAGACTGTACAGCATATCAAACAACAGTTGTTAGTGAGTTGACCAAACATCTATTTTGACCCTGAGAAAACCACCCAGCTAGTTGTGAATGCAAGCCCAGTTGGCTTAGGTGCAGTTCTCAGGCAAAAGGACAAGGCAGGGAACCTATCAATCATTATAATAGTAAGCGGATCACTAGTGCCTGTAGAGCAACGTTATTCGCAAACAGAGAGAGAAGCATTCTCAAATCACATGTGGTACCTTACACTTCCATCTCTATTTGTACGGAAGCAAATTTGAAGTTATAATCAATCATAGACCAATAGTAAGCTTGTTCAACAATCCACAAAGTAAGCCATCTACTCAAATAGAGTATGGGATACTTAAACTACAAGAGTACAAGTTCCATTTTGAGTATCAGCCAGGCTAACTCAACCCAGTGGACTATATTTCACAACATCATTGCCACTAGCCAGTCCTGCTAGTTGCAAGGAAAAGGTTGCTGAACAACATCTTAACTATGTAAGCCTAATTGCTTTGCCAAAGTTGCTAAAACTAGCTGACATCAAAGTGGCAGCAAAACAGACGAGGTGTTACAACTAAGGCCTGAATCTTCTGGTCAGCATGTGGGGGTGGGCCCCGCTTGCCAATGAGTAAAACGACGCGTGGTGACGTTGGACGTGCATCAAGAAGTCACCGCATGTCATTCCGATCTTCATTTCGGCAGGAACGCACCAGAGTCGGCTGCGCGTCCGCCTAACTGTCAAAGGCCTATTAAGGCCACTTAAATAGCAATTGAAACAATTACCTGAGCTGCCCGTTCTACCTTAAGTGGGCAGGCTTTTGCTTTTTTAATGGAACCTCATCTGTGGGCGGGATGAGGTTTCATGAAGGTTTTTAAACTTTAATAAAAATTTTAAATAAAATTCATAGACATGTCCCAGCTCATGTGACATGGTCACATGAGGAAACATGTCCAAATAATTTTTAAAAATCTTTTATTCACTTTTTCACAATGAAATTAAACTCACTGAGGCAGCTCCGTGGCTCAGGGTGATTTCTGTGCTCTTTCACACGCGTGCCCCGACTCAGCCTCCTCCCTCCTTCCACACAGGGAACGCTCAGCACTTCCGGGTGCACATCACGCCGAGCAGGCCTTAATTGGCCCACCCATGTAAGATGGCAGCCCGGACCCAATCTCAGGTGGTGATTAGCTGCGTACCGGCCCGCGCACGCTCCCACTCAGCATCCCCCCCCCGGCAGGGAGAAAATTCTCCCCTTATGTGTGACAGTTATGGAATCACAAAACTAGAAAGATAACATCTAAAGAGCATCTACAAACAAAATCACTCACACACAAGGGGCATAATTTTACCCTTGGCATGCAGGCGTGTACCCGACATGCCCGTGCATGAAATAAAGCGCGTTGATGTCGGATGAGTGTCCCGACGTCAACACGCACTCTCACGATATTTCATTAGGCGAGCACCCAGTGAAGACGGAGGCGCGCCCTCCATTAATTAAGTGGCCAATTAAGGCCCTTAAGAGACCAACTGTCTCCGAGTTTACCTAGCCATTTGTGCGATTTTCAGGCCACCACACGGGCAAAACGGGCAGGCCACAATTTGCAAAACTTCATCCACGGGCGGGATAAGAGGGTTCAGTGGGCTTCACAAAGCGAATAGTGAGTGGTTTTGGATATCACTTTCCACTCGTTGCTTCTGTGAACAGAACAGCTTCATTTCACTTCAGAGCTGCATTCAGAGCACTTAGAGGCTTCAGTTCAGGACTCAGTGTTGTCTCCCAGGACCCCGGAGGATTCACACCACGTGGGGCCTTCCAGGTATCAGACAGCCTTCCCTTACCCTGGTAATGCCACTGGAGGCACCTCTTCTGAGGAGGAAGAGACGGCCAGAATGGGGAGGAGGGCAGGTGTCCCTATTCAGCTTCCAGGGGAGTGACCTGTGGGAGGAGAGGCGCAGGCACAAGGGGCGCAGGGCCAACAGGAAGTGCAAGGCAGAAGGGGCCACTATCCTGCTGCCAAGGTTTACAGGCGGCGATGCAGCTACCTCAATATGTCTGAGGTGCAATGCCGAAGGAGGCTCCACCTCTCAAGGGAGACAGTGACCTCCATCTGTCAGAGGGTCGGCTCTGAGTTCAGCTCTGACTGTGTGGGTGGACAGTCCATGCTAGTGGCTCTGAAGGTCACAGTGGCCCTAAATTTCTATGCCTCCACCTTTGTCCAGGGCTCAGTGGGGGATCTGTGCGGAGTCTCCCAATCAGCTGTCCACAGTTGCATTAAGCTGGTGACAGAAGCTCTGTTCAGGCAGGTATTGACCTTCATTCATTACTGCTGGGACGAGGCCAGCCAGACACAGCGAGCCAGAGCCTTCTCAGCCATTGCTGGCTTTCCCCGTGACCAGGGTGCAATAGACTTCACATGTGGCCATCAAGGCACCAGCAGGTGAGCCCGGTGCGTTCGTCAGCAGGAAGGGCTTCCACTCCATCCCACGATGCCTTCATCTTCAGACACTTCCAGGTGCCGAGGCTCTTCGGTGCTCCAGCCCAGTTGGATGGATGGTTGCTGGGTGACAAGGGCTATCCCCTCAGAAAGTGGCTCATGATGCATCTTCACCATCCAAGAACAGAAGCTGAGCAGCTCTACATTGGGAGCCACAGCTCCACAAGGACTGTGGTGGAGAGAGCCATCGGTCTTTTCAAGATGCGCTTCCAATGCATGGATCATTCAGGGTGCGCACTCCAGTTCCCCCCAGATCGTGTGTCACTGATAGTGGTTGCATGCTGCGCTCTCCATAATCTGGTGCTGGAAAGGGGGGACGCTGTGGAGGAAGAAGGTCTTGACACACCTGCACAGGCCACAGATGATGAGTCCAGTAGTGAGTCTGAGGATGAGTATGGTGAGGAGAACGCTGACATGGGCAACCTCCAAGGAGGCAGGGACACCCGGGGCGCTTGATTCAATGCTCCTTCAGCTAGCCTACCAAATAAGAACCACCACTATATGTCAGGGCTGCAGGTTCCTTATTCAATCCCTGACAGATCCAGTTCCTTGGTCAACAACATACACTTACATGTCCTTCATAGCATCGTGGCTTACCCCGCACCTACAGAACAAATGAAGCATCCAGAGGCCAGTTGCAAAAAATAAAAACTCATTTTCTTCTGAGTGGCAAGCATTGCAGAAATTAACATTCACTAGTGTTTTATATCACACCATAAAAAAACCCCCAGAAAAATGGGGGAAACAAATATCAATAGTGAGCAGGGAGGTCCAGAGTGAACTGATGTTGGCGCACGATATGCCTGTTGTCTCTGCGGGCTCCTCTCAGGGCGCTCCAGATGATGGCAGCAGATCCTCCACACCTCTGCCAATGACCGTGGCATCTGATGAGGCTGTGGCAACTGGGGAGATGATCAGGCCATGTTGTGCTTAAGGTGATTTAAGTTTTCGCTTACGAATGCTATGTCTAGGTGCTTCCCCCCTCGCTGGCACCGGCATTGGAGACAGTCTGCTCACTCTGCTGTCTTGTTGACCTTGGTGACACTGGTGGGTGTCCTCTGGCCCATGGAGCCTGTGCTGGCCCCACCTGGGAAGGAGTGGCCAGTGGCACGCTGGCATCTCCCCAGTTGCCACAGCCTCATCAGATGCCACGGTCATTGGCAGAGGTGTGGAGGATCTGCTGCCATCATCTGGAGCGCCCTGAGAGGAGCCCGCAGAGACAACAGGCATATCGTGCGCCAACATCAGTTCACTCTGGACCTCCCTGCTCACTATTGATCCATCTCCCACACTGACACTGACCAGCTGAGGTCATTGCAGGTGTGAGGGCTTGCAGGTCCGGGCGCATCCCCAGGAATCCCTGATTGAGTCCCTGGAGGAGCCTCTCCATGAAAGTCGCCACTCTCTCAATGGAGGAGGAATTGTGCTCGGCCAAGAGGGTCAACGCAGTGCTTATGCTTCGCATGGATTCCTCCACAACAGAGACCATGGCATGCATTCCCTCAAGTATCTCCGCCAGATCCTCCTGCACACCCTGCTGTATGTCCTGCATCTGCTGTCTCAGGGACAACTCCAGAGGCCCATCATCAGCCAACAACAGAGCATTGTCCTGTTCCTCAGCAGTCCTCTGACTGCCGGCGCCCTGGGCAACCTCTACCTCCACCTGCCCCTCAAGTGAGTGTGAAGTGTCCTCACCAATGTGCACCGAGATACTAGAAGCCGATCTTATGCTCACCAAGGTGATGATATCTGCGCTGGTACCTGCTTGACAGACAGGGTGTGACATTGGTGTGTGCTCAGCATCCTGGTCCTCAGGGGTCAGGGGTGGGCCTTCAGGCTCCTCACAACAAGGGGCTGCTGGTGAGCCTAAAAGGGAGAAGAATGACATCTCATTAGTTTAAGACTGTCAGTGTGCATGCCTGGCACCCTGATGAGATAGAGATCTGCAACATGGTGCCCTCACCTTTCCATTATCAATGGGAATTCCAGGTTCGAGGCTCACATCAATATACAGACTACCCTGCAATGGTTGCAAAAAGCCATGTTCTCACCTCAGTGCACTGCACTCTTACCTCCCTCTGGCACCCCAGCCTTACTGCGGCTGCTTGACTGAGGTGTATGACACCTCTCCAGCTCTAGGGCCTCCTGGTCATATCTACTGAGGATGAGGAGGTGTGAGGGTCCCCGCCAGTCAGCGGCCTCTCAGCATTGTTACGGGATGTTTCCTCCTGAGAGGATAGAGGAGCATTGATTAGTGTACCCTCTACCTGCAGCCATTGCAGCCCGACCAATCCCACCTGAGGAACACCTCGCAGAGCTCAGCACATTCATGACCCTGGAATCACAAGGCACTCAGTCCAAGCAGCCAGGGCTCACCCCTTGGCCAGATCCTTCCTCATTGACATTTGCCACTCACACCGTAACATCTCTGAGGTCCACAGGGGGATGGGCAGCTCTTACCTGTTCTGTAAAGTACCCAGACCAACTCAGTGCTCACCCTTCTGATCGCAGAAGATTGTTGAAGTGCTTCCAGCATTGCACCCACGTGCACCTCACCATGTCGTGGCTGCTGACCCTGGATGTCACCTCCTCCCAGGCCTTTTGGTGAGATAGAGGGGCCACTTCCTCCTGAGCCCGGGGACTAGTGTTTCTCTCCTCATTGCCACCTCCTCCAGGAGGGCAGTGAGGCACTCGTCCGAGAAACGTGAGGCCAACTACCCCATTGACCTGCCCTCCTGCCTGCCGTGTCCACTCGCTGCGACATCCAGGCCCACAACCTCTTCGTCCTTTGGAGGGTAGCCATTGGATCTGGTGGACATTAAGCCCGTGCCCCTGCCCGCTCATTCGTGTTCATTCAAAGGCCGCGCCTCAAGCTTGCATAAAATTGTGGCGTGCTGCCGATCGCGGTGACGGGCAGCTTCCTGATCGCCCCTGCCTGCCCCCACTGAGCCCGCACGCCAAGAGTAAAATTCTGCCCAAGGTCTTCACAATGTTCAAAAAGAGCTCACTGTTACAATCACACCCAATCTCATGTTGCGCAACAAATGTTTTGTCATTCCACACTGACTGAGGGATTGTGTTGTTGACACTGCACATGAAAGTCACCAGGGAATTGTCAAAAACAATCAACTCCTTAGGAAAAATGTATGGTTCCCGGGAATTGACCGCATTGTACAGCACAAAATCAGTGTTTCCCATGTCAAGCACCCACAATGTCAAATCTTTGTGATTCTCTCAAGGCGTCTGAACCACCTCCAGGCCCACGGCTTGAAGTTTGTGTTAATTTTGCAGATTTGCCCATTGGTGAACACCTACCTGCTTGTTGTCACTGACGACTACAGCAGATTCCCAACTGTGGAAATAGTGACATCAACGACAACAAAAGCAGAAATCTCAAAGCTTGACCAAATTTTCACCTCGTTTGGGATCCATCAAACAGTGAGATGTGACAATGAACCCCAATTCAATAGAAAACAAAAACAGAATTACCTGGAAGAACTCAGCAGGTCTGGCAGCATCGGCGGAGAAGAAAAGAGTTGACGTTTCGAGTCCTCATGACCCTTCGACAGATTCAGTAGTGATGATTTCAGTAAATTCGTGAACCATCTGGGTTTCACTCATTAAAAAATCACACCCCAGGGGGAAGTCGAGAGATTTACGTTTACCTTGAAAAAAGTGATTTGTAAAGCTACAGCTGAGGGCAAGTAATGGTAGAGTTGTGTCATTTTCTTCACAATTACAGAGTTACTTCTTCCTTGAGTACTGGAAAACCTCCAGCTACTTTCATCTTTGCGCATCCTATATGCACATGCCTTTCTGAGCTACCCTGCAGAGTTGATGATCAACATGTATACAAATGCAATCGAGAACTGAAGAACAGAATGAAAATAAATATGGAGTGAAATATGAAATTTAGAGCTACACTGCAGGAGATAAAGTGCTTGTGAAATGGTCATATTGGAAGGCAAATAACCCCTGATGAGATCCAGCTATTGGCTGTGACCAACTCAAAAGGATCAATGATCACTCCTAATTGTGGTCCACAATTCATCACACGAAACATGTCATTCTTCAAAGCACTGAAAACTCCATTCATCCCCCCATGTTGGATCATCTGCCCTCACCAGCGTGATTGTACGGCAACATGTTTCATAACTGAACATAAGTGGCGTGCACCTGGCAAGCTGCACTTCATTCAGGACTTCGAGGTTTGTTTGCCTATCTTGCTTCGGGCAGCACTTGCAGTCATTAGCACCAGGCTTCGCAGACAACCCCAAAGCATTTTTAGGGGGCTTACAGGCAAGTTTCTACCTACCAAATCAGCCAAAAGGTGGAGGTGGCTTTTTACAGCTGCAGGGCTAGGGCTTTCTTGGGGAAGAGGGAAAAAAGACCTCAGGCAAGGAAAGAGACTGCAGGGTGAGGGCTGTACTGGGGAAGGAGGGTATCCCAGGGTGTGTGTGGGGGCACAAGTTGATCTGTGCAAGTGGCCTCAAGATGGTGAGGGCTGAGGAGGAGATGTCTCCAGAGGAGATGCGGCCAGATGGAGATGTGAGGTTGAGTGTGAAAGAGTGAATGGTGAGTTAAGTGGCAGTAAGTGAGATGCCAGTGAATGTGTGAGGGGCTTGAGTGTATGAGTTTAGAGTGATGAGATGGTTGCCGTACCCTGGCGGCACAGATGAGATCATTCACCCTCTATCTGCATTGGATGGCCAACCTCTTCTGTGCAGCATTGGCACTGATCACCACTGCTATCGCCTACCAAGCCGGAATGGTAATGTTGCGGCCCCTCCTGCAGCCAGAGTGGTGATAGAGGACATCACGGTGGGTTTCCACAGTTTCAAAAAGGTGCTCGAGGGACGCATCAATAAACCTGAGGGGCTACAGTCTTCTTGCTTTTTGGGGCTGTTATTTGCCGCAGTCCTGGGCTGGAAACACTGCATGGAGTGCGCAAGGCTATTCTGTAAATGTGGTGCCCAGCATGATGAAGCAGCGAGGTGACGGTGTGGTGGGCATCAAAACCCACCTGCCATTGAAATGGAGTATTTCCTGGGAATGCATCATTAATGCAGCGGGTTTGCGATGATATTTTACCTGCCCGCTACTGCACTCAGTGCAAGTGTGGGATAATTGCACCCAATGGCTCTCATTTCCTAAGAAAGGGAAAGATGTAGTGTATTGAAAGTTATAATGTACATTTTGTTCACTTGAGGCTACCATATACCAGCAGAGGGAGTCTGCAGCAAGAGAAATAAAATGACAAGTCATTGTTCACTCATGCAGTTATAAATTCTACATGTCTCTGACTGTTTCTGACTCAGACACTTTACAGTTCTGACTTTCTTGGAAACACACTAAGCATAAGCATCAAAGAGGGATTCATAAGTCTTGCAACAGGGATCAATGCTTTCTATCAGGATTTGGGCTCTAAAGGTGCGTGTGCACAGAAGCATAGGAACAGGCTTTGGTTCTCAAACGTTACTGCTAGTCCCACGCCAGCCCTTGCCTTTCAGCAAGTGATAGGCAAAGTGCCAAAATTTGTAATCCAGACTTCTTAATGTAAAATTAATGTAAAAAGCAAGGAGATATCTCAGAGAGACAGAGAGCATGGGGAGAGTGGATGAGTAAATCCACAATTGCAGAGAATGGTGAATCATAGTGAATGAAGAGGCAAAGGCTACGAAGTTGGGACTTGGAAAGTATAGTTGTAAGTGAAACAAAATACTGTGGATGCTGGAAATCTAAAATAAAAAGAGAAAAAGATGAGAATACTCAGCTGTTCTGGCAAAATCTGTGGAGAGAGAGAAACAAGAGTTAACATTTTGGTAAGGGAGTGTTGGTAAATTTTAAAGTAAGCAACTTGGGGAGAGATATTTTTCTTTTCACAGATGCAGAAGTCAGTTTGGGACGGGGCAGGGATATCTGCATTGTGAGCAACACAAGGAAGTAGTCAGAGATGGCTTTGTCAGCACAGCTCATAAGAATAGGGAGTGCAGAGTTCACCAAAAGACTCCTCCTTTAAACAACATCTTCTGCACAGCTTATCACTAAACGTCTGTTGTCTCCCTCCAGTACTATATTGCAGTTTCAAATGGGAGAAGTTAGCATACCTCTTCAATTAACACCAAACCTGCAATTTATTATCTCTCAATGCACCATAACATGTACATCAGCTGTAATGCACAGAGCAAATTGGATCTTCCTTTATCCCACTCACAGAGAAATAAAATTAATGCAGAAATTGAATTCATGTTGCTCCTCAGGGAGAGGGTTTGTGTGGGGGTGGAGTGGGGGGATGGGCGGTGGTGTCATGACCAAGGCAGTATGTTACAACAGAAGCGTAAGAGCTTTACTGTATATCTGACAGTGATATACCTGAATTGGAACACTCTGCTGGCACTGGAGGCCTGATTTCAACAACGAGTGAATTTCCATTCAATGCTGCCCTCCTCCTTCTCATAAATATTCTCCCTGCTGCCCTCCCATCTTAGGCATTGTGAACTCACCATACAGAGAATTGTGCGGGAGATTCATCACCTTCTGTTTTGTGTTACCTTACCTACAATTACAGTGCATTTCTTAACTCTGCAAGATGCTAAGAATGAATCTCAGTTCTACTTAGAAGTGGAAAAATAGAAATTCTCCACTCTTTGCAAAGTGATATTTTGTGCCTCAAAACCCCTTCGGATATTGCTGTTTGATCAGAGTGCAGAACAAAGAATCTTTGCTTTGTTTCACAGAGGCACTGTATTCCTGAAGCCTGACATTCTTTTCCAGTAATGCGATGCTTTGAAATCCAAAGCACAAAGTACCTTGGGCAATGGACAAGACAAATGAATTCCTGTTGTCTTCTGGTTGAGAGGCTTCCGGACCTCTAACTTTATCTGCGGCTTCAAGCAAAACAGCAAAACTCTTCTCCTTTCTCCGAGTAATGTTCACATAGGTTTTACTTTCCGTGAACCGAATAGAGCCTGGCACCTGTCCCTGCAGCAGTGGGATCGCATTTCTCTGTGCCTCAATTAATCTGACCATCAGGACTCCAAAGGGGCAAAGCAAATGGCTCCTGAAGAGCGATATTGGCAGTGAAGATTAAAGCTGGGAACTGACTAAGAGAAAAAAGACACACTCGCAGCAAAGATCAGTAGCTGATTCTGACAGCTGACCTTCTTGACCTTCAAACTGCCGAGCCACCTTTTTCTCATTTTGTTTCTGTGGGAAAACAATCAGCTGTGAGCAGGATGCTGGGTCACCACTGATTTTCTTCAACAATTTGGAAACATATTTGCAATGCTTTGCAGAGTTTGCCTGACTCCAGTAAGAAAGACTAGTGATTATCATATTTCGATTAAGCATGCCAAAGGCAGACAGTAATGTAGATTAAATAATAATCCTTTATTCACAGGAACTTTGTGACAAAAAGCCCTTTAATCTTATATAGAACATAAATTAATGAATGTATAAGAAATATTCTATACTGAAATATAAAAAACAAATTTACTATACAAATTTAAAATATATATTAAGAAAACTCACTTTAAAAATATCTCTTTAAATAGAAAGGGCAGTAAGTGTGATACAGTTATGTGTAGTACCATCTTTATATGGATAGGAAGTTATAATATCCCCTTTATATAAGGCATTTTCTTGGTAGGTAAGATACAAAAAAAGACTTCCATCATAAAAATTTAGCAATGCTATACAATGGCCCTGAACCCAGTGGGAAATAGCACAGGGGTTGTTGTATGGTGTTGTATGTCCCTGCATGCCACTGTAATGTAAAGGTGCCTGGCAGAACAAGGGTTAATGTGGGACTGGAGAATAGCACTGCCCACGATATGATGTATGGAGTCACATGGTAATAAGCTGAGTGAAGCCTGCAGAGTTTAAGAGACAGGGAACACCTTTTAGTTGGGAAAAGTAAAGTTTATCAGGAAAGAAAAATAAATTGCTACGTTCTGAGAGTTTGAAACAAATGTTACTGAGAGTGAAAAGAAAGAAAAGAAAACCTGCAGAGGTGACAGTTCGTGGCTTTCAAAAAAGCACACCTAGCGAAGCTTTCAAATTGCAAAGCTCAAAGAGACCTGTAGAGTTTGAAAAGCAAGAATTACCCAGAAAAGAAATGCTGTAGTATTTTCTTTAAAAGAAAGTTTGAAAGAAGGCCCATGATTGTGGGGATCCCAGAAAAGCACGGGAAAATTACTGGGAGAAAACCGGCAGGTTGAAGCCCAGAGTGAAATGGAAAATGGTCAACAAGAAAAGTTTGCAAAATGGTTTGAAAATAAAAGAGCAAACAAATGTTTGGCTGAGATTGTGAAACAAGTGAAAATGAAGGTTCCATTTGTGAAATGTATACGTCAGCAAGAACATGACAGACACCACAGGAAAAGAAAATTCGAGTCCAGTCTAGGAATGACTGGAGTGCACATTCCCCTCGAAAGGATTGGAGCAAACCCACAGTGTCTGAAAAAAGCAGATGGGTTGTTAATAACGAGAAACACAACATGAAGGAATGCAAAAAGCGAATCAAATCGAGATAGTCAAGTACCAGAAACACGGAGTACTACTACCATTCCTCCAAACATGACTGACAGACTGAGGTGTGGAAGAACTGTCAAGCCTCGAGATCATCTGAATTTATAAAGTCAAAGACTTGACATGGGGGAGCAGAGATAGCAAGTAAAGTTTGTATTACAAATAGTTATGCTCCATTTGAACGGAAAACTTTCTTTAGCAAAGAAAGGGGGATGTCGTATGTGTCTGCATGCCACTGTAATGTAAAGGTGCTTGGCAGAGCAAAGGTTAATGTGGTACTGGACAATAGCATCACTCACAATATGATGTAGAGAGTCATATGGTAATAGACTGAGAGAACAATCTAGAAAGAATACTCTGGAAGCAGCCTATCTGCATGGCAACAGCGCCATACATGACAGTAACCTGGGATCTGTAAGTAGTTTAAATATACAAGTCTCAAGATCTCATCATTGAGATATTTAAAGAACCCATATTACAACAGGGGTTATTGGCTTCTTCCAGGCAACCAAAGGAACAGTCCCCAGCTAGCTAGTTGGAGAGGGTTCAAGAAAACCCCAAGTCAAGTGAGGGGGAATGAATCATGGAACAGGAAGGAACTCAGTTTCCCATGTGGAATCCAGAGGAAAGTTTTAAAAAATTAAACAAACCACTTGCCTTATTGGACTTCTTCTGGCTTCAGCATCTTGTGTTACTGAATTGGCCTGATAGTGAAGCCAAAACAGCTTGCCACAGGCCTTAGGACCTTTGATGAAAATTGCTGTTGGGCCAGCCATAATATCACTGGAACTTGATCTACATATTTAGAGAAGAATTTCTTTGTCTTGTGGCAAGTCTTCCTCTTGCATGTTCAGAAGAACAGGTTAAGATTGCAGTGGAAAACAATGGGATTGGAATATCGGTGAGGCCCATGGGCTATTTTAACTGCCCACCCACCTGGCTTCCACTGAGTGGGCAGGATAAAAAGTTTCCCAGAAGGAAAAACCAGTAAAACTTGGGAAATGTCTGGTATTGGTCTGAACTGATCTTGCATACCTTAAAATGGAATTCTTGTTCAGACCAATACTAGTCATTTCCAGGTTTTACTCATTTTTTTGGCTTGTCCTATAACTTACTTGGATTTTGAAAAGATATTTGATTTGTGAGGTTTTGAGAAAAGAATAATGGAAATTCTACCAGCTGAATCGTAAGCTAGCTTTGCATAGAAACAAGATGATGATGAATGAAAAAGTCATTGCCCATCGAAGTAGTGAAGTTCCACAGGAGCTAATCTGGTTCCTTGTTGTTTATTCATATACAATGTAACGAGGAGATATATCTAATCTATTTGCAGATGCACCCATGCCAGGTGTCTAGTGCAAAAGAGATTGATAGCATTCAAAGTAACAGGACATCTCAATTCAAGTGAATGTGCTAAGAAACACATTGATAAATGTAAAGTTGTACACATGAAACAGGAAACATATGAAATATGTACACAATCAATGGGTGTCTGGTGGTAAAGATGGGAAAGGAAATGAATTTGAATGTGAATAATAAGCATTCACTGCAAAGTATTTAGTTATGAAGTGGTGGTCAACAAAGGTAGTCTAGTAATCTAGTGGTGAAGATATCTCAAGGACATTTGATTATAAGTAAAAACATTTTATTTTAACCTTCCCTAAGTCTTTTCTTTAGCTGTTACCACATAGCAAAAATATATTCATTATTAACAGGCTCTGAGGGGAGGCACGAAACCAGTAATTTGACTGCCAATAACATAAAATCTTACTGCGCTTGGAACAAAATATTTCCATAAATTGCCTTGTTCAGTAGTTTGCAGAGTCTGCTAAAATAGATCTAATTATGAGGATTGCCCTGTCTGATTCCATGACGTGTAGTTCTTATGTGTTATGTAACAGTGTCCAGCACTTCATCCTTACCTGTTCCTCCCCCGCCCCTCCCTTCTTGCCATACTTTTACTCATGTTCCTGGCAAAAAGGCCTCAGTAATCTGCTTGATGCGTGTTACAACCAGATGAGAAGGGGCAAAATGGCTCCCCTCTATTTAACCTTCTCCATTGGTCACAACAAAGGTTTAAGTTTCTTTTTCATGAGGATATGCCTTTTCCAATTCAGAATGTATTTAAGTACTTAAGCTGTGAGCAATATGGAGGTAATCAAACAAAGTTTTCTTGAGGTGAAGAAGGAGCAAATTTATTAACCATTAAACTCAAGAAAAATAATAAAACACAACATAAAGCATTTGGCTCTCATGCAATCAATTGGGCACACACACACACACACAAGAATATATGGTTAAGTATCCTTTGATTGTCCTTGTGGCATAGATTTAGACACTGTGGCTTATTTGGATTAGCTGGTTTCGTGGGTGCGGCCAGCTGTAGGAGATATTGCAGTTATTACAAGATCTCAACTTGCTGGTATATTTCTGGTAGAGTTGGCTTCTCAAACCTGGAAGCACACTTATTCCAAAAGAGAGAGAGAGCGAGAGAGAGCAGCCTTCAGCCTTTTCCTTCTGCTGAATATTTTCTTGATACCACCTGTGTCACTTGCAATCTCTCTCTAGTGGCTGGGCAGCCTTGCCTTGAAATACTTCACCCACTGTGTATTCCCAAGAGGTTTTGGGTGTGTCTGTGGCAGCCATGTTTCAATTGAACACATTGCATGATGGTGGAACATGACGAGTTGTCCAGTAGTTGTGCCTAGGTTGGAGATGTAAAGTTCTGGACTGACTGTGGGTAGACACCAATCACCCGGGGTGTAAGTTCATCTGATTTTCCTCAACCTGTTGGAATGCCTCTCCCTCTTCTAAATCGAGGACAGTTCTTGACAGATCCAACCATGCTGAGCAGTGTGCTTGTCGAGGTGATTAATAGCTGGTATAGTGTTGCTGTCACTGAAAGTTTGCCCACAAAGGGCCCTGTATCATAAAAAGCAGCAGCAAAGAGTGAACAAAAAAAATTCAGAGCTACCTCTGCAGAAAGAGCAGTGTGGCAAGTTACAACAAGCTGGAAATGCATCCAGGATTCGCCTGTTCCAGCTTGAAAATTGCCCCATTCTCATGCTCATCACGGAGGCTGCCTAATTCTTATTTTGAATGAGCACATGATGAATGCTGCATCAAACCAAGGACCAAATTTATTAAATTACCTTCAATTTAGAAGCTATAATGAGCCCAGAGGAACTCTCAGCACAGTTACAACTTTTCCTTGCTTGGCCTAAATAGCCAAGTGGTTATGGTACTGGGTTTGTAACCCCAAGATCAAGAGTTCAAATCTCACAATGGCAAACTATGAAACTATGTAACTTCATCTGAAACAGATGGAAACGGGTTTGTACTCGAAAGAGTTACAACTTTTCCTCAAAGTTCATGGCCTTGAAAGTTCCACAGCTATTCTTGTCCGCTCCCATTGTCATTCTAACTGGAGTCTGATGACAGCTGGAAACTGGGCTAGGACATGAGGTCCTGGCCTTAGACAGCATTATTCTCAATGGCCTAATGAAGGCAAAGGTTATACATGGCCCCAAATGAGAAAACCTTTGCAAGGGGCATCAGGAACTTAGGTGGGACCCCTTACTTTGAGAGTTGCTGAATTCTGGGCTTTCACAGGGTTGGCTGAGATACAACCAGATGCACCAGCCTGACACCACCACTTGTGGCATCTAGTGGCGTGGGCCCTCAAAAAATTGGAAGGCTACCTTTTGGAGGGGTTGGAAGGACCAGGGAATTTCTATAGTGAACCCTTTAACAAGGGCAAATCAGATGAACTTACACCCCAGGTGATTGATGCCTACCGCAGTCAGTCCAGAACTTAACATCTCCAACATAGGCACAGCTACTGGACAGCTCGTCATGTTCCACTATCATGCAACATGTTCAATTGAAACACTGGCTGCCACAGACACACCCAAAACCTCTTGGAAATAGGGGTACACTGGGGGCCTCACATGGAAAAGCCATAACTTACTTTCAGGAGGAGCCTAACGCCTGGAATTTCAGGGCTGGTTTTCCTAATCCTGGGACACTCCACTCCACAGCCATTGTGATCAGTTAATGTCTGCATCCTAATTGCATTTGTCAGCTGATCATGACAATCATTGTTTCTTCCATTTCATGCATTTGTGTTATAGTGCACTCACTGAAAGCAATCATAGTCATGTGTTAAGCAGCTTTTTTGACATCCTCAAAAACCAGAATTATTATTAGTTAATCCCTCAATGTCAAACCAATGGCTATTTCTAGGCTTCTTTTCCCTGTTAAAAAATTTTGAAACTATCAGCTATTCTATAAGAAGGCTTGAATTGTTTGTTGTGTTCATATCCTAATCTTGGCATTGAAATTACAAGGTCATGGAGTTATTTGAAGAATAAAACACTGAGGTAAGACCTCCTCTGGTCAGTACGTATTTGAACATTGAACATTGAACACACTTCAATAAAAGTTAACATTGGCTACAAAGTGCTATGGGGTGTGCTAAAATCATGAAAGTCGCTATCTAAGTGCAAGTCTCTTTTTTGTGAAATCCTAAATGCCTGCTAACACAATGGGAGTTACTTTCCCGTCTGTCGCTACAGTGGCAGTAATATGGGGACAAATCTTCACTCCCAAATGGTTTGCCAGATCATCCCACCAATGGGACATTTTCCAGGAGGTGGACAAGGGTCTACTGGCCACCTGCCTGAAAGTGGCCAGTAGTCAACTGAAGGTAATTAATAGCCTATTAAGGCCTATTGTCTGAAGAAGTGGATTTAGAGGTGAAGGTCTGTGAAGGACCTCATCTCCTCTAGGGATCTTCCCTCAATAGCAATTAATCTCATTGACCCCAACTTTGAATAGCCCGTTTATATCTTCTTTCTTTAATCAACAAACAGGACTGCCTTTGTAGACCCATTGTTTCAGCCTGTTCCCGCTCCACTGAATTGATTTCTTCCTATCGCAGCTCTATGTTTTCTCCCCTTGTCCAGTCTCTTCCCACATGCATCCATGACACTTCTGATACCTTTCATCACTTCAACAGTTTCCAGTTGCCTGGCCCTAACCATCTCCTTTTCACTAAGGACATCCAATCTCTCTACACCTCCATTCCCGAGCAGAATGGTCTGAGGGCTCTCCACTTCTTCCTTGAATGGAGGCCCAACCAGCCTTCATCCACCACCACCCTCCTCCACCTGGCTCAACTTGTTCTCACATTGAACAACTTCTCCTTCAACTCTATTCACTTCCTCTAAATAAAAGTGTACCCCACTGAGTCCTAACTATGTCTTCCTTTTGTGGAATATGTGGGACGTTCTTTTGTTGCAGTCCTACTCAGGCCCCCTCCCTCACCCCTTTCTCAGTACACCACTTCCTGAACTGAAAAATTTCATTGCCCTTGTTTCCACCTTTCCCTCAGCTTCACGTGTTCTATTTCTCATTCTTCCCTTCCCTTCCTCAATTTCTCTTTCTTCATTTCTGGAATGGGCTATCTACCAATGTTCACAATAAACCCACTGACTCCCATAGCAACCTTGGAAATACCGCACGTCATTTTATACTGGAGTGTGTCAGGCTCACACCTGCCCGCCCAGTGAAAAATTCAGCCCTATGTCTCCTTTTTTGTTGAAGACCCACGTTACTGAAAAATCACGTCAGAAATGTTTCTGATTTTTATGTGCTATTATCAAGAAAAAAAATGTGACATCAAATCATATATTTCATAAATCATATACCAAGGAAACTCTTGTTAATGCAGTGCTGTTTGCCTGTGTCTATTAGCTGAATCATTCTCTGAATCATTTTGAACATACCTGGTAGACTGTTTAACCTCACACTTGCAATAGAGAGTTTGTATTTTGGCAAAAAAAACACACTATGAGGTAAAAACAACTCACCAACTCTCGAGAGGAAACAAAAGTAACTCAGATGTTAAGCAGGTCCTGTCTGTGTAAGCATAGTAATTGCCTGCCAGCAGACAGCAACTAGTAAATTTGAAACCAGTGAACATGAGGATGCCAATTTAAATTGCTAGATTTGAGTTACTTTCACAATTCAAGGAAAACATCTGAAAAACCTGGTACAGCAGGTTCTTTCCAACTTTCACTCACACTGTATACATTTGGGTCTCATGAAAAAATGTAAAAGGTGTTTAACTACCTTAATAACAACAAGCAAACTTAGTTCCCAAGTGGTACAATTGGTGGATATGTTGCCTGTTCTGGAACTGAGCCATGCTAATCAAGAAAACCCCAGTTTATCTGCCCTGAGATGGTCAATCTCAGCAGAGTAGAGGCAGGAGCCTAAACTGGTCTCAGTTCCTCTGGGCTTGGAGGAGAAAAATATCAGTGTGTGAGCTCTCAGTAACTGCACCTGGAATCATTCTGGAAAATGCATGTGTGAATGTCAGTCACTGTTGTGGTGCACTCTGTGTCAAATAGCTCAGCCCTCATTATTTAGAATCACAAATGCAAAATACCCACTTGGGACTGGAAATAAGGATCCAATTTTGGTTTTTCACTGTTTAGTTATAATGAAACCATAGTTGCAATGTTTCTTATGGACATTGAAATGGCTTTGTTTTGAAATACTTCAGCTTTGAGAACAATGGCAGCTTTGAGAAATGCTATCGCATTTGCCAATTATTTTTCCCAAGATTGAAAAATATTTGGAAGAAAAATATTCGCTTTAGATACACCACATGGAAATTGTCAAAGCAGGTTCACTTTATTTTTGTCACCATTTAAGAAACATTAATAAAGAAAGAAGAGCTTATATTTATAAGTCATATGGCACCTTGCACAACCTCAGAACATCCTAAAGTGGTTTACAGCCAATAAACTGATTCTGAAGTGTAGCCACAATAGTAATGTAAAAAAACACGAAAGCCAATTTCTGCACAGAGCGCATAGTGTAGGGAGTGCTCGAAGACTGGTGGCAGTGTCCCTGACATTTACATATTGGCCCCTGCAGAGGAGGAGGCAGTTGAATTGACTGGGGAGAGGGTTCACGCTCAGTTGCAGACAGCAAGGCCAAAGTGTCAAGACAACAGAGTGAGGATGTCTGCAATCTGGTGTTGAGAACTGGACATACAGTGGACACGCGTGACACTGCACTGGCAAAAGCGATTGTGCATAACCGCAAGCTAATTCTTGTGTTCTTCACTACAGGTCCTAGCAGTCAGGAGTCACGCTGTCTACAGTCTGCAGCCAGCCAGAACTTCACCTCTGGGGATGATGACATGGACCTCTCAGAAGATGCGTGATCATATCATACCCCACGCACGCTCCATCAGTGCAGAGACAGTCATCTCTTGTGATTAGGCTCAGAGTCACAATCTGGTGAGCTCATCACAGACATGTCACAGCAGCTGATGTCCCTGATAGTCGGAGGACTGCTGGAGGCCAGGCTCATTCTGAGCCCTGAGCTGCTGACAGGCCTCTGGTCACAGCCCTGTGAAGCCTTCTACAAGTGCAGTGACAGGCCAGAGATGCCAGAAGTTACGCACAGCCTCAAGCTGGAGGAGGAGTCCATCCAAGCCATAAGTTATGTCAGGCTCTGGCATGTCTTCCATGGCTTCATCCATGGAAATATTGGTGACCACCGTGGAGAGCCAGGTCCAGCAGAACACTTCGTGGTTGCCAGATAAGTGCTCGGATCTGTATTTGTTCACTCTGGCCATGGGCTCTATACGCCATTGGCTAGGCGAGAAGTAGACAAGCACCTCGATCTCTCTCTAGGTTCTTCCCCTGGAATCAGGGGTGTGCCACTGTGCATCGACAGGGAGGAGGAGCACTAGCAATTCACCTGGGGTGGGGTATCACCTCAGGGTGCTCCTAGGGTGCACTGCTGCTCCTCCTCCCCTCTGCCAGTGATCCCAGCGCCTTCAGTTGGTGAGGCTGAGCAGGGTGTTCCTGCATCTGTGGAGCAGACCCTCAACAGACTGGAGCCCCCGAGGCCTCGTACCACTGGAGGATAGCCTCCAAGGACATCTCAGGCTGTCTCCATCGCAGCTGCAGATGTTGGGATTGCACCAAGTTGTAGTGGTAGAAAATGGAAGTGAGAAACCTTTTAACCACGCAAAAGTGTCATGAGTGTCCAATCATTCTCTGACAGAATCATAGAATTGTTACAGTATAGAAGGAGGCCATTCAGCCCATCGTGTCTGCACAGGCTCTCTGAGCATTTTAACTTAGTACCAATCTCCTGCCTTTTCCCCATAACCCTGCAAATTGTTTCTATTTAAATAATCATCCAATACCCTCTTGAATGCCTCAATTGAATCTGCCTCCACCACTGCCTTCCAAGCAGTGCATTCCAAACCCTAACTACTCGTTGTGTGAAAAAGCTTTTTCTCACCTTGCATTTGCTTCCTTTGCAAAACATCTTGAAACTGTGCCCTTTGGCTCTCGATCCATTTACGAGTGGGAACAGTTTCTCCCTATCTACTCTGTTCAGGCCCCTTATTATTTTCAAAACTTGTATCAAGTCTCCTCTCAGCCTTCTCCTTTCCAAGGAAAACTGTCCCAACTTCTCCAATCTTTCATCATAACTGAAGTGTCTCAACCATTGACCCATTCTTGTAAATCTCTTCTGCATTCTGTCCAATGCATTCACATCCTGTTGTGTGGCACCCAGGACTGTACGCAATGCTCCTGCTGAGGTCTAACCAGTGACTTATATAAGTTCATCATAACCTCCCTGCTCTTGTACTCATTGCCCCTATTTATGAAGCCCAGGATACGATATATTTTAGAAACACTTCTCTCCACCTGTCCTGCCACTTTTAATGAATTATGACATTTTAGATTTATGTGTAAATATATAGTTTCGATTCTTCATTCATGTGTGTTGAATGGTCATATTGTTGGGACTGTTGCAACCAAATGGGGCCTTCTAAGGGGTTAGCATGTCATTGAAAATCAATAATGGTTAATGTAGAAGATATGGACACACCATTTATTGTGGCGCCACGGAAGTAGTGGAAAATCTGACCATCTTGACATATAGCGGTTTCTATGTTTGTCAACCTTTGTTAGGTTTGTAACCTCACTGGCAAGCCAACATATTTTGCTCACCCCCTTATCAGCCCTCAGAAACTGTTGTCTCAGCAGCATCTGCAGCTCAGGCATTGCATATTTTGCAGGTGCATGTATGGAAGTCTTTACCAGGCCTAGCCAGGATTGGAGCACGTGTGACTCAATCATAAGAAATCCCTGGGAAGTGAGCGCACACCTGCAGGATTTGTTTTAGTGGTCACAAACAAGCTGCACATTGATGAAACCCCTTTCTGCTTATGCATGCTGCTGGCTGTTCCCAGGTAGCGCTCAGCATCAGTTGTTTGAAATCAATTGCCTGTTGTACCTGGGGAAATCTAGCTAAGCTGCTGAATCCAAGATCTCTGGCTGCCTGGCGTTAAGGGTTTGTGGTGAATCTCACAAAATCATCAACCCTTTTAGATAATGGCATTAGTGAACTCCCTTATGCATCCATGTGGCTGACTGAGAGATGCTACACATGTCCCCTGTGGAGCCTTGGTGGGGGGTAGAAATTCAAGGCAGCGGTGACTTTTAAAGCAACTGGCATAGGGTTTCCACCCATTCCATGGGATCATATGTCTTCCTGCAGGAGCTGACGTAAGTCAGTGACTGACTGCTGTGACATTCTCAGCTGTCTTTGACATGGCCTCTCTGGCATCTGCAGGTAGTTACCCCACATGTGGTATAGTTGGTTATGTGCCATCACTGAGCGTCACATTGGCACCTGGTTACCAGCATCCTGAGCTGCCTGACCCTCTGCTGCAGTCCCTTGTTGTCATTCTGGCTGATGCTGCACTAGGCCATGGACCATCCTGTCGGTTCCTCTCCCCATCCTCCAAGCGTGAAAGAGCACTGTGAACAAGACCCATTCTGCCTGTCTGATGTTAACTGCAGACAGGAGGCCACAAATGTCTCATCAGCATAGTCTACATGGCCTTCCTTGCTGACTTGATGACACGAACCAATGGAGAGCCCACTGCTGTGCATCAACCATACCCTGGCCTCCACCCACACCGCTGTGGCCACCTCCCTCCTTGGTTCAGTATCTGGCCACCTCTTTCTGCTGTCGCAGATATGTCCATAGACACTTCCACTCTGACGCTGGAGCTGCAGACCATCACCCTGAACCTTCACTTCTTTGACCCTCTCTCCATCACCCTTGGCTCTCTATCACCCTTGCCCTGCCTTTGGTGACCCTCAAGCCACCCACCATCACCCTTGATCAACTGTCTGTCTAGAACTGCCTTCTGTCACCATCAAGCTGTCCCCAGCACCCTGGACTTGCCTCTCATCACCCTTGACCTAACAGTTGTCATCCTTGATCCTCCCTCAATCACCCTTGACCTGCCTTTGGTTACCCTCAACTCTCCCATCCTCATTAGTGACCTTAATCTCCTCTTTTTCACCCTTGATCTCATCTCTATCATGCTTGGCCTGCCTTGGTAGAGATTGATCTTCCCAGTGTTGTCCAGCTCCCTCCCTCTGTCCCCTATGACCCTTCTGAGAGCTGCCACGACCTGACTTCCCTCCCTCGGTCAGCCATGACCTGACCTCCCTAGACAGCACTACCTGAGCTCAATGCAACAGCTCAACCATCTCTTCCCTGATCCAAAAAAGTTCCCCATACCAAGAAAAGCAGCTTCTACTCATTCCAAATCCACCAAGAAGACTACCTCACCTGTTGCATGCCATCCTTAACCAGTCATGAATCTGAAGGCACATCATTTTCGTTTGCTGCTAACTTAATTTCAAAGGCACAATTTAATCTAGAGACCATGACCCAAATTTTCTCCACCATCAGGAAGCTGACATTTCCCCTCACACACAATTAAGTGCCCCCACCCTCGTGTTTCGCGCCTCCGGGAGCTGCATTAGACTCTGCCCACTGACAGCAACAAACAATGTCAAATCAGGTAGAGTAGGGTAGGACACAAAGTAAAGAAACTCCTTTTTTTTAACGAACCTTAATTTGAAACCTCAGAAGAGCTCTCCTACTGGACTGCTGTGGCATTTCCATCATTTACACCGGACTTCCTCCTGAAAGTAGTGGCACTTTTGTGCTGTGACCTCACATCCACTAGGAAATAAATGGAGACTATTTAAACCCATTTTGGGTTTAGGGCATCTACAGTATTTTGCTTCCGCATTCTCAGTCGAGACAGGATTCAAATCCAGGTCCTTGAACTTTGCAGCAAAGAAGGAGGCCATTTAATCCCCTGCACATGTGCAGGATCTCCAACAGAGCTAACCACTTAATCGTGTTCTTCGGTCCTATCAGTTTTATGTCTTATCTGGAAGACAGCACCTCCAGCAGCCCTGTAGTGTCAACCTAGATTACTTCCTCAGGTCTCGAGGTGTATGAACCCCTGCTTTAGGAGTGCTGAATGCAATTGTATTGCCTAATCGCCAACAACTGCCCACCTCCCCCCCATCCCCACCCACCCCATGCCCACTGTCCTCTCCTTGCCTATCACTGAGATTGGTAAAATAAATATCAACCAAGATTCAAGCCTGGGACCTACAGTCCCAACTCAATGACTCTGTGGAAATTGCCGGGGAAGTTTGAATTTCCTCTAGGCAATTTCCCAGTTCTCGGGGACCCTCTGATAAAGTCTCCAACTCTGAGTTAGAGTCGGAGACTTTGGACAGTGGAGACTTGCTTATTTGGATAGTTATCCTGGGAATGTTAGAGAGAAAAGCCTTAGTCTAACTCTTGGGTACTGTACAACTAACCCCCATCCCCGGCTACCACCCCAACTCCCCTAACCCCCCGATTCCACCCTAACTTCACCGATTCCCCCCAACCCAACCTGACTACTCCCCCTCCGCCCGATTCCATCACCCTGTGCCCAACTCCCTCCCAACCCGACCTGACTAGCACCCACCACCCAATTTCCCCCAACCACCCATCTTCCCCCTGATTCCCCTGTCTCTCCCTAACCCAACTTGAGCTGACCTCACCACTTAACCCAGCTTCCACCCTACCCAGATACCAACTGACCCACCTACCATCCTACCCAGCTGCCAACCTACCACCTTGCAACTTATCTCACCCACCCTAGCCCCTTACCCACTTACTTCAACCTCCCTACACCCTTACCCACTTACATTACCTACCCTATCCACTCACGCTCTTGCTTCACCCAAGCTACCATTTAGACATTCACCCATGCATTCCTACAATCACTCTAACACACTGAGTAGCTTTGCAGCATTTAAACTCTCATTTACAAGACCACAGCAGCTAGTGCCTTTAAAAATGGGAATGGCTTCTGCAAAGATTCCCTCTACTTCTCCCTCTGAGGTTTCCTGCGCTGTGTGGGATTTACAGGATCCTCCGTCAGAAGATTGACCAGAAAAGTCGGAGGAAGGCAAGTGTGTAGATTTTTTTCTGATCAGGGTCAGCTTCCAACCCTGATCAGAGGATTTGGACCATGTGGGGTTTGATGATATAAATTTGTACCTAATTATACCTAAAATCTCTAGATTCAGACTGACTAAATTCATTTGCAATGATATGTGAAGAAGAATGAATGCATCAATCTGTATTGTGTTGGAATCCAGGCCCCAGATGCAATGTGCTACTTTTAAAACTCAGCAGGACTGGCAGCATCTGTGGAGAGGAGCACAGTTAACATTTCGAGTCTGTATGACTCTTCAACAGAACTAAGGAAAAATAGAAAAGAGGTGAAATATAAGCTGGTTTAAGGGGGGGGGGGTGGGACAAGTAGAGCTGGATAGAGGGTCAGTGATAGGTGGAGATAGCCAAAAGATGTCATAGACAAAAGGACAAAGGGGTGTTGAAGGTGGTGATATTATCTAAGGAATGTGCTAATTAAGGGTAGAAAGCAGGTCAAGCAAGCTTCAGATAGCCCTAGTGGGGGGTGGGGTGAAGGGAAGGGATTGAAATAGGCTAAAAGGTGGGGATAAAACAATGGATGGAAATACAGTTAAAAATAATGGAAGTAGGTGGGAAAAGAAAAATCTATATAAATTATTGGAAAAAAAGGGGGGGATCGGAAAGGGGGTGGGGAAGGAGGAGAGAGTTCATGATCTAAAATTCTTGAACTCAATATTCAGTCTGGAAGGCTATAAATTGCCTAGTCGGAAGATGAGGTGCTGTTCCTCCAGTTTGCGTTGAGCTTTACTGGAACAATGCAGCAGGCCAAGGACGGACATGTGGGCATGAGAGCAGGGTGGAGTGTTGAAATGGCAAGCGACAGGGAGGTCTGGGTCAAGCTTGTGGACAGACTGAAGGTGTTCTGCAAAGCAGTCACCCAGTCTGCATTTGGTCTCTCCAATGTAGAGGAAACCGCATTGGGAGCAATTAATGCAGTAGACTAAATTGAGGGATGTACAAGTGAAATGCTGCTTCACTTGAAAGGAGTGTTTGGGCCCTTGGACGGTGAGGAGAGGGGAAGTAAAGGGGTAGGTGTTGCACCTTCTGCGGTTGCATGGTAAGGTGCCGTGGGAGGGGGTTGAGGTGTATGGGCTGATGGAAGAATGGACCAGGGTGTCCCAGAGGGAATGATCCCTGTGGATTGCTGCCGGGGGGGATGAAGGGAAGATGGTGTTTGGTGGTGGCATCATGCTGGAGTTAGCGTAAATGGCAAAGGATGATCCTTTGAATGCAGAGGCTGGTGGGGTGATAAGTGAGGACAAGGGGGACCCTGTGGTTCTGGGAGGGAGAGGAAGGTGTGAGGCCGGATGCGCGGGAGATGGGCAGGACATGGTTGAGGGCCCAGTCAACCACCATGGGTGGAAAACCTTGATTAAGAAAGAAGGAAGACATGTCAGAGGAACTGTTTTTGAAAGTGGCATCATCGGAACAGATGCGATGGAGGCGAAGGAACTGAGAGAATAGGGTGGAGTCCTTACAGGAAGCGGGGTCTGAGGAGCTGTAGTTGAGATAGCTATGGGAGTCGGTAGGCTTGTAATGAATATTGGTGGACAGTCTATCACCAGAAATTGAGACAGAGAGGTCAAGGAAGGGAAGGGAAGTGTCAGAGATGGACTATGTGAAAATGATGGAGGGGTGGAAATTGGAAGCAAAATTAATAAATTTTTCCAGGTCCAGACGAGAGCATGAAGCAGCACCGAAATAATCATCGATGTACCAGAGAAAGAGTTGTGGGAGGGGGCCGGAGTAGGACTGGAACAAGGAATGTTCCACGTACCCCATAAAGAGACAGGCATAACTGGGGCCCATGCGGGTACCCATAGCCACACCTTTTATTTGGAGGAAGTGAGAGGAGTTTAAGGAGAAATTGTTCAGTGTGAGAACAAGTACAGCCAGACAGAGGAAAGTAGTGGTGGATGGGGTTTATTCAGGCCTCTGTTCAAGGAAGAAGCGGAGAGCCATCAGACCATCCCGGTGGGGGATGGAGGTGTAGAGGGATTGGACATCCATGGTGAAGAGGAGGCGATTGGGGCCAGGGAACTGGAAATTATTGATATGATGTAGGGTGTCAAAGGAATCACAGATGTAGGTGGGAAGGGACTGGACCAAGGGAGAGAGAATGGAGCCAAGATAGCAGGAAATGAGTTCCGTGGGGCAGGAACAGGCTGACACCATCGGTCTGCCGGGACAGTCCTGTTTGTGGATTTTGAGTAGGAGGTAGAAGCGGGCCATCCGAGGTTGGGAGACTATGAGGTTGGAAGCTGTGGAAGGAAGATCTCCAGAGGAGATGAGGTCAGTAACAGTCTGGAAACAATGGCTTGATGTTCAGTGGTGGGGTCATGGTCCAGGGGAAGTGTCTACGAGTTGACACTCAGCCTCTGAGAGGTAGAGGTCAGTGCGCCAGACAACAACAGCACCACCCTTATCAGCAAGTTGATGACAATGTCAAGATTGGACCTGAGAGAACGGAGTGCAGCAAGTTCAGAGAGAGACAGGTTAGAGTGGGTGAGAGGAGCAGAGAAATTGAGCCGACTAATCTCACGCCGACGGTTCTCAATGAAAAGATCAAGAGAAAGTACCTGAGAGAACGGAGTGCAGCAAGTTCAGAGAGAGAGACAGGTTAGAGTGGGTGAGAGGAGCACAGAAATTGAGACGACTAATGTCACGCCAACAGTTCTCAATGAAAAGATCAAGAGAAGGTACCTGAGAGACTACTTTTAAATCCTGGCACAACAAAAGACAAAAGAATAAACCTATGTCCTCACTGCTGGCTACTAATCTGGTGGAATGGATTTCCCCCCTGTTGTAGAACTCGCCTGATTTTCATTCTATTTAGAATGGAAATTGCCCAGGTTGTACAACTGGCGAGTGACTGCTCCACCCAATTACCCACCACTTGGTCGAGGCAAAAATTTGCCCCAACAAATTACATGGGAACATTGGAACAGGAGTAGGTTATTCAGTCCCTCCATGTTATCCTTTCAGTCAATAAGATCCTGCCTAATCTTAACACCATTGACCTGTCTTGTCTCCATACCCTTTAGATCCTTGGCTAACAAAAATCTATAGGTCTCAGGTTTAAGATTATTGATTGAGTTAACATCAACTGTTTTTTGGGGGAGAGTTTTACACTCTCACCACCCTTCGCATGAATATGTGTTTCCTAATTTCTCCCTTGAATGGCCTGTCTTTGATTTTAATGTTATGTTCCCTTGTCCTGGACTCTATCAGTGGAAAAAGCTTCTATTTACCCTATGAATTCCTGCTGTCCCACGTAAATCCAATACCATTCCATTGACATCACATACACTGCAGGCCCAGTGCTAGAGTGTACTGGTGCACATCATCCTGGCATTGCTGGGATTATGGGACCATAATCATTGGTTTAGCAGTGCGCTCTACGGTTGGAATTTTCCAGCACTCGCACCTCCCACCCTGCCACTGGAGCAGATTCCCCTGCGGCGGGGCTGGTGAGCCATTGAAATCTCCATTCAGATCGGCAGGACAGGAAGATCCCGCCGGCATAAGGGGCTGGAAAACTCCAGCCTACATTGCTGTTATCACAATGTTTTTGAAATAGAGAACACAACAAACAGCCAGCACACTGCTCACGCAAGGTATGCTGTATGTTCACACACACACACAGATGCTGGTCTAGGCATGTGGGTCACACATAACTTTGCAACTATTCCTCACTCTAACATTCTGTCCTTTTTCTACCTGCTTGCAGGAGAAGACAACACAGAACCAGCTCTAGAGCATACAAACAGGAGTGCAATAAGACCTGGAGATTTTGGACATGAAACCAACAGAGGAATTGAGGAAAAGGAGGTCTGAAGCCTCCCTCAAGCTCATGGGTAGTATCAATTTTTGTTTTCCATTCCTTCATTCAATTACTTCCTAACACACAGGCAAAACCGGAGCATTGCAATATCTCAAATTACTGTAATATTTTGAAACATATTCTTATTTGCTCTTCTAATTGCCCAAGAGGGGGAGGTGGCTAAGACCAATAACTAGCCTCAACCAAACATCTTATTTTATTCACCCACTCCTACAGTGAAAGTGCCAGACCAATGTCCTCCAGTCCTTAATTAGCCAGAGAAGAGATCACTTGGTGAAGCATGAAGCCCAAGTGTGGAGTTGGGTTGGTGAGAACTACTAGGAAAATTAGAGGAACTGCTTTGAGGACTCATCCAGTTATTGAGCCCATATATTTGGCCTTCAGAGGGCCTGCCTACAAATGCAAATTGAAAGCACAGGATCAGCAGCTCATTAGGTATTTCAGAATCTGCCAAGCAGTCTGTACAGTTTCAGCTGCATAACATCTGGCTGAGTTACTGACCATTATAGACAGCATGACCAGTTCATGGCCCACTGCAGCAGAACTCCCTTGGCTAAGAATCTGAGCTCAGGGATTGGGTCCATTACAAATGCTTTTGATAGGGGCGTTCAAGATCTTGGGCATCAATATACAACATGAAGGATCGGATAACACAGCTGCTCATTGGTCTCTGGTTGTAACAAAAATGTCCAGCAGCCGAATAACAGCAGGGGTGACATGGATTATGGATAAGACTCTCAGACCAAACGCATATCTTTCGTATCCATTTCTACTCTAACAGTAACAGATATCTCATATATCATAAATGCCTTGAAATTGCTTTGTATGGTTGGGTTCTCGAAAGTCCTGGCTCCTACTCCCAATGCCACCTTCTTTATGAAAACATCGGGGTTCCATTCCAATAATGTGAAGTTGATCTGTGATTATTGGTACAGAATAGGGCATGTGAATAACTGATGTCCTGATAATTGTCATGTTTCATGCACCCTGACCAATTGCTTCAAGATCAACATCCTGGAACTCACCCCTTAACAGCACTGTGGGTGTACCCACACCACATGGATTGCAGCGGTTCAAGAACACAGCTCACCACCACCTTCTCGAGGGCAATTGATGCTGACCTAGACAGCGACGCCCATATCCCATTAATGAATTAAAAAAGGATTCCAATATTAGCAGCATGCTGTTCATTTTGTATTTCTTCAGGTCTTATCCCTGGGTAACTCATTGAGATAAGTAGTCATAGTTGCAATGATAGGCTTGTGCTGCCAACAGCCATCATCTGGGTTTCCTGACTCTAGGAAAAATGGTGGCACAGAAGATTGGTGCAGACTGAATGAAACATGGCAACTGCTCATCATGGAAATGATTTCTAGGTCTGGCTGCAAGAATGCGCAGTTGTGTCAGACGGGATTTTAAACCGAGGCCCCTACTTTCTCAGATGGGTATAAAATATCCCATGGCACGATTTTGAAGAAGAGCAGATAAGTTATTCCCGGTGTCTTGGCCATTATTTATCCCTCATTCAACGTCACAAAAACAGTTGATCATATTGCTGTTTATGGGAGCTTGGTGTGAGCACATTGGCTGCTGCGTTTCCTACATTACTGCAGTGATTGCACTTCAAAAGTACATCATTGGCTAATAAAGCACTTTGAGACTTTTGTTGGTTGTGAAAGGCACAATATAAATGCAAGTTCTTTTTCTTTTTATCTTCTGAGAGGACCCCTTCCAAAATCTCCAGGTTTCCATGCAGGTGTCTTCAGACACGACCAGATACAATTAGCGAACTGTGTACATGTGGTTGACCCTAAGTGAATGTCCAAGGTTCAAACACTCCTGTCTAGCTAGCCTTCCATGATGCTTCTCCTCCTAAGCTTGTGAATACACAGGTAGGCAGCACATGATCAAATATTCTTGGTGAAACTGACAAAGGTCACTAATAAAGTGCGGCTTTAAGGAGCTGACAGTAAGTTCACTTCCAGAATAAAAAAGTTAAACATCAAAGAAGTTAAACATCAAAGAAGTACCTAAATAGGCATAAAGATATAAACTGAGTACTCATAGCAAATTCCAACGAATCATGCCACCATAAGAGCTATGATCCAGTGTGAGGAAAGCAACATGCCTCCCTTGCAGCACCTGTTTTGTACTTTGCAACACTGTTCTGGCTCTCCGCCCATATTATAGGGTCTGGCCCCAATTTACAACTTTTATGGAGCCTTAATAAATGTAGCGTACAATACATGAACAGGTTCTCAGTGTTACAAGCACTTCTGTATTGCAAGATGACACAAGCTGTGCATTGGCCACTGAACAGACCTTAGCATTACATAACAGAGACACAAAGCTTTGAAATCAAAAGGTGCTGAGGATTGCACTATCAGCCCTATAATTTGCATCATATAAACTGGGGAGAGGGGAAATTGTAATGGTACAAAAGTTAAAATGAAAAGTGACTCAATATCTTGAAGGTGTTTCAGTAAAACAGTCTCTTTTCAACAAACTTACAGAGCTCCCAGTTTCTAGAGATTCATATGGACACAACATGAAACTTTCATGCAAAAAAACTATTCCTCTCTGCAAGTCCAAGCTAACAGCCTTTCAGTAGGTCTGAAAACTCTGTAAATCTGACAGCAATGACGGCACATGATCTAGATAGGTGATTTCTTTTTCAAATGTTAAATGCAGAATAATCAATAAATATGAAATCCTTGTTCCTCAACAACCTGCTGAACAGTATGGCTGCAGTCTTGCCAGTATTAACATTGGGAAAATTCTAGTTTATCCTTATCCTGACATCTGTCAAGCAGTCATTTTTTAAAATTCATTCACAGGGTCTGAGCTTCACTGGCTGGGCCAGCATTTATTGCTCATTCCCAATTGACCTTGAGAAGGTGGTGGTGAACTCCTCCTTGAACCGCTGCAGTCCATGTGGTGCAGGTACACCCACAATGCTGTTAGGAAGGGAGTTCCAGGATTTTGACTCAGAGACAGTGAAGGAATGGCGATATATTTCCAAGTCAGGATGTTGAGTGACTTGAAGGGCAACTTCCAGGTGATGATGTTCCCACTTATCTGATGCCCTTGTCCTAGGTGGTAGTGGTCGAGGGTTTGGAAGGTGCTATCTAAGGAGCTTTGGTGAATTTCTGCAGTGCATCTTGTAGATGGTGCACACTGCTGCTACTGTGCATCGGTGGTGGAGGGAATGAATGCTTATGGATGTGATGCCAATCAAGCGGGTTGATTTGTCCTAGATGGTGTCGAGCTTCTTGAGTGTAGTTGGAGCTGCACTCATTCACGCTAGTGGGGAGTATTCCATCATACCCCAAACCTGTGCCTTGTAAATATTGGACAGGCTTTGGGGAGTCAGGAGGGGGGTTACTTGTCACAGGATTCCTAGCCTCTGACCTGTTCTTGCAGCCACAGATTTATATGGCTAGTCTAGTTCAGTTTCTGGTCCGTGGTAACCCCCCAGGATGTTGATAATGGGGGATTCAGTGATTGTAATACCATTGAATATCAAGGGGCGATAGTTGGATTCTCTCTTGTTGGAGATGATCATTGCCTGAGACTTGTGAAGCATGAATATTACTTGCCACTTGTCAGCCCAAGCCTGGATATTGGCCAGGTCCTGCTGCATTTGGACATGGACTTGCTTCAGTATCTGAGGAGTCGCGAATGGTGCTGAACATTATGCAATCATCAGCGAACATCTCCACTTCTGACCTCAAGATGGAAGGAAGATCATTGATGAAGCAGCTGAAGATGGTTGGGCTGAGGACATTACCCTGAGGAACTCCTGCAGTGATGTTCTGGAGCTGAGATGACTGACCTCCAACAACTACAACCACCTTCCTTTGTGCTAGATATGACTCCAACCGGTGGAGAATTTTCCCCAATTCCAATTGACTCCAGTTTTGCTAGGGCTCCTTGAGGCCACACTTGGTCAAATGTGGCCTTGATGTCAAGGGAAGCCACTCTCACCTCACCTCTAGAGTTCAGCTCTTTTGTCCATGTTTGGATCAAGGCTGCCATGAGATCAGGAGCTGAATGGCCCTGGCAGAACCCAAACTGGGCTTCAGTGAGCAGGTTATTGCTAAGCAGGTGCCACTTGATAGCACTGTTGATGACCCCTTCCATTACTTTACTGAAGATCGAGAGTAGACTAATGGGGTGGTAATTGGCCGGGTTGGATTTGTCCTGCTTTTTGTGGACAGGACATATCTGGGCAACTTTCCATATAGCCAGATAGATGCCAGTGTTGTAGTTGTACTGGAAGAGCTTGGCTAGGGGCACAGCACGTTCTGGAACACAAGTCTTCAGCACTAACGCTGGAATATTGTCAGGACCCATAGCCTTTGCACTATCCGGTGCCTTCAGCCATTTCTTGATATCATGTGGAGTGAATTGAATTGGCTGAAGACTAGCCTCTGTGATGCTGGGGATCATCCACTCGGCACCTCTGGCTGAAGATTATAGCAAATGCTTCAACCTTATCTTTTACACTGATGTTCTGGGCGCCCACTTCACTGAGGATGGGGATATTTGTGGAGCCTCCTCCATCAGTGAATAGTCCACCACCATTCACAACTGGATGTAGCCGGACTGCAGAGCTTAGATTTGATCTGTTCATTGTGGAATCACTTAGCTCTGTCTATCATTTGCTGCTTATGCTGTTTGGCTTGCAAGTAGTCCTGTATTGTAGCTCCACAGGTTGACATCTCATTTTTAGGTATGCCTGGTGCTGCTCCTAGCACGCCCTCCTGCACTCTTCATTGAACCAGGGTTGATCCCCCTAGCTTGATGGTAATGGTAGCGTGGGGGATGTGCCAGGCCATGAGGTTACAGATTGTGGTTGAGTACAATTCTGCTGCTGCTGATGGCCCACAGCACCTCATGGATGCTGACTCTTGAGTTCCCAGATCTGTTTACAATCTATCCCTTTTAGCACGGTGATAGTGCCACACAACACAATGGAGGGTAAGCTCACTGTGAATGTATATCACAGTAATAGCTGTGCATTGAAGAGTGATGAGAAGGAGATAATATTGAGTATTGGTAGCATTAGTAGCATCTACATAGAAACTGACACTACCCATACAGATGACTATGCCGACTATGTCGATAAGGAATAAGTGAGCCAAGGTTGAAATCTTGGGAAATTCTATGTTAATTATATGACTGTAAGAAGACAATTCATTGTCACAGATCTACTGGCAATATAGGGACAGAAACCACACTGAAAGGGTTCGAACAAGGTGCAGTGATTGTGCGTGGAGTTAAACACCGATTACCAACTCATTTAAAATCCATTGAGAGGAAATGGAGATTTGAGTTGGGGAAGTAGATGAAAACATGTTTAAAACTAAAAAAGGCTGTTTTTGTAAAAGGCCAAGAAGGAGCCGGAAGTCCTAATTTTCAGTTGCTGTCTAATCAAAAGGAACAATACATTCATGTAAAATTGCAAACAAAACCAAGCCTTTGGATTTAAAATGTTTTAGAGGCACTGAACATAGAACTATTTGCTACATGATACTGTGCAAAACCCTTTAAAATGTTTAAAGAAATGTGATACTCTTCAATAAATGACCACAATAATTAGTTTAAATGTAGGAGAAAAAGACACCTGGCACAAAACTAGTTTTGAGTGGAGATAAACAAGGTGGTGAGGTTTCTAATACCTTGATTAAAATAGTTTTTCCTTGTCCTAATTTTCCAGTTCTCTCATCAGGTGAATCTTAGGAAACCAGTCGCATACCTGATAATTACCCCAGATTTCTTTCCTATCCTTCATCGGGGCCAATAATGAAGGAGAGTGAGTTGAGCTCTGATCTTGCAGGCATGATGGAATCTGACTGAAGCTGAAAGCTGACACCATTGCTTAAGGAAAGCTGTGGCAAAGGATGTAACCATGACAACTGATTTCTTTCACTCTATGATATACTTTAAAGAGCAGGGTAAAGTGCTGTGACACTGCAGCTGTTGAAGTGTTGTGTAAATTACATAATCTCATTATTATTAAAGCATCTGTTAATTTGAGCTGATAAGTGTCTTATAAATTACAAATATGTAGCCTGTAGGAAGTCTACTTGAGTGATTCTTACAGGGAAGCAGCCTTACACAAAGGGGAAAAGTACAAGGGAAAGAAACAACTTCAATTCATCTGCAATATTCACCTCCTCTCAGAAATTAAAAGATGCATTCTCAGTTTCATTTGACACAGCAGTCTTAGTGGATATTTAATCAACATTTTATAATATAAGCATGATTTATTTATTGTTATTAACCTAATGTTTTGCGGTACTGAACAATGTGATTTACAATAGCCCTGCACCGTTAGAAATGTTGTCCATAAACATATGGGATATTGATATGATCCCAGCTGATGTTACTGCTGGACAATTCAGATCCCAGGATGGAACCCAGCTTGATAGATCCTAACTTTTATTTTTTGTTTAAAAACATGGAGGGCAGCTACTGAACAGTCACAGGACTCAGCTGATGATCTTTTAACAAAAGTATAAAACATTTATCAAACAAGAAAAGATGAACTATATTACAATACTCCTTCACCCACAACTATACCTTTACAGGTACATACAGATTTGTAAGGATAACATAAATTACAAAAGCTATCTTATACTCTAATTTTCACAGCAAGTACACAATCCATGTAAACCAATAGGCAAACCTGTGGTCAGGCACCAAGTGACAGATGACACCCCAAACAGATGCTATGGATCTCTCAGCACCTCCCCCTCAGAGCTTGGCACACCATGAGTCAACCAGTCTCACTGAATTCTGTCATTCACATGAGGGTTTCCAATCTCCACTCTTGAAGGGCCCACTTTGGAATCTTCTCCCAAACGACATTTCCTCTTGGACACCTTCCATAAGGGTGCACCTCCAGAGTTTCAATCTCTTTTTCCGATGTTCCTCTCCCCTGGATTGCCATGTGCATTCAAACTTTCTTCCACGCACTCTGTCTCAGATACTCAGCACTGCTTCATATGCTCATAGTAAGCCCACAGTAACCTACCTTTGGCTGTCTCCTTGGATCTTCTAGCTTCTGGCAAGCCTATTTTGCTTTAAGTCTGTGCCCTGCAGCTTTCTCTCTCTGAACTTTAAGCTTGGTGCTTTCCTCTCTGCTCCTTACATTCGCTTCCACTGAACAGGTTCTTGTTCAGATTCTTGTTCTTCTCCCGTGGCTTCATTGTCTTCCTGGGACCTTCCTCCTGTTCCACTCCCTGGTGTTGGAACTTTTCCTTTCATTCTTTGGAACCTGCTTCCTGCAGTTCCCTCTCCTGTGTCCAGCTTCTCCTGGCACCTGCTTCCAACTGAATTGAAACTACTTTTTTAGTTTTTCGCTGTCTCTGTGGGTTCCTCTCTCTGGACCACTGTTCTTAGACAACAGCACAGTTTTTCCCACCTTGTGTTTACTTTAACTTCCCTTCAAGAGTCATAAACCTCATTAGCATGCAGGCATCTTTTAAAGTGAAACTAAAACTCATGTTCTCCCCTTTCTTAATACACAAATACAGAAATACAAATTAAACTTAAAGATATACCTTATTCCTAACACGCACAAAAATGCATATAGCTTACTTAAACTATCTCTAGTTCCTAACAATATGGATAACCTCTTCTCTATTTACAATAGCAAAAAGAAATTTAGATAATATTGCACCTTTGCTTATTGTTTCCAAACCTTCTATATCTTTGCTGATATCAAGTTTTCAGGTCTACTTGGCAATAGGAATGTGCCAGGTGTTGAGCCAAAACTGAGAATTAGGTTAAAAAAATAACTATCATTCTTAAATGTAATAGTCTTAATTTTTCATTCAGATTAAAGATATTTGCAGTGCACAAAAAGCATAGTTATGTGGAGTAATGTTTAATGTTGCTTTAGGAGCTTGGGTGAAGATATGTCACACACTGTATTATTCTGTAGAAAACTGCATAATTGCAATTAGCTGTGAATTTCTGAATTTACTGTAAAAACCTTCCCTTTCTAGGTTGCACTGTAAGGAGGATTGCATCAGCTGAATCTCAGGAGTACTATACAACCATGTACTTACTGAGCAAGGAAGTCAAAATGCACTGAATCCTCCTTAAAACCCATCAACTGTACTTAGTCTAGTATCCTTCCATGCTTATGTGCATCTTATACTCCTATTGTTTCCATTTATGAAGGGTCTTGGGAAAGGTATATAAATAATTTTACTCTATGTGCATTGTAAACTAATAACCTTAGTTAACAATCTAACAACAACAACTTGTATTTATATAGCACCTTTAACATAGTAAAATGCCCCAAGGCACTTCACAGAAGTTTTATCAAACAAAATTTGATACCAAGCCACACAAGGAGATATTGGAGCCAATGACCAAAAGCTTGGTCAAAAAGGTTGATTTTAAGGAGCATCTTGAAGGAGGAAAGAGAGCTAGAGAGGCAGGAAGGTTTAGGGAAGGGATTCCAGCGTCTGAAGGCATGACCACTAAAGATGGGGTGATTAAAATCAAGGATGCTCAAGATGTCAGAATTGGAGGAGAACAGCCATCTTGGAAGATTGTAGGGCTGGAGGAGAATACAGAGATCGAGAGGGGCGAGGCCATGGAGGGATTTGTAAACAAGGATGAGTATTTTAAGATCAAGGAACTGCTACCTGGGAAGCTTAAGTATCACAGTTCACAGGTAAGTATGACAGGTCTATATTTTGATATCATTTATAAAACACTGACTGTTTCTGCCATCTATGCTTAAAAGTTGACAAAACTCCTTCCTCTTTGTGGCTAAACCTTTGGTCATCTGCCCTACAATCACTTAATATGGCTTGTTATCAAATTCATATTTTGCTTCTTGAAATTAGGGTTTTTGTTATTTGGATCACCATTGGAAGAACATGAGATTTCAAGTTACAAATACATTCCAATAAACACATCCAATGACACCACAGTTCCTTGGACATCATGGTGAAGATTTGTTTAGTGTATAAGTTGTAGCAAAATGGTAATAATATTCCTGATAGATTAGTTTATTATTTCACAATGAGAGGCTGGTCAGCTCAGTTGACTAGACAGCTAGCATGTGCATCAGATTAATGCCAACAGCACAGGGTTTGTTCTGGCTGAGGTAAACTCGGGGCCTGCCTCCTTGCCCTGTCCATGGTAAAAGAAATCACAGGACTTTACCGTGGTTAGGCGAATAATCGCCAAGGATTTGCCTTTGGGCAGATAACTCAAGAAGAAGAAAAAGAAGAAGAATTTCACTACCGATACCATTAGGAACAGATCTTCCCCTTATGTATTTAGTAAAGCTTTATTCTATATTTCTACTTCTGTATCATTCATAACACAAGCAACTTTAGCACTATAGCAATGTTGGAAGAAAAAAATACAACAGTCAAATATTGTCATCCAGAAATTAAAGTAAAAAAGACAGAAATTTATATGGTGGGCGAAATTGTCCCAGATTTGTACTAAATGCAGGTGGGTAAAATGTTACCTGCCGGACTCAATGGCGGCTTTTCATGCCATATTGTCCCAATCCGGCTGCATTTCCAGGAAACACGCCATTTCCGTTGTGGGCGGGCTCTCACTTACCCACCACGCCATCACCTTGCCACTTCATCACACAAGGCACCATATTGAAAGTCCAGCCGCGCATACACTTCTCAGTGTTTCCAGCCCACAACTGCTACATGGCTCTGAAAGGCAAAAAGGCAGCTGCTCCCAGGTTTAATGATGCGTCCCTTGAGTGCCTTTTGGAAGCAGTGGAGGCCCGCCGTGATGTCATCTACCCCCACTCTGGCCACAGGATGGGCAGCAACCTCACTAACCCAACTTGGGAGGCGGCGGCAGTGGTGGTCAGTGCTGGTCAATGCCAATGCCCTGCAAGGGAGGACAGCCAACCAGTGCCACTACAGGATGAATGTTCTCATCCGTTCCACCAAGGTAGTCCACTTTTCTCATCACTCTCAACTCTCACACTCACAAACCCATCACAGATCCATATGGATCTCACACCTCAAGGGACAACACCACTAACTCTCACACACACCCTCACATCTCCATCAAGCTCATATCCTCTGGAGCTCACGTCCTCATCCTGTCCATGGCTCCGCTCACCACATAAACATTCCATGCAGTGCCATGTGTCCTGCTCACACTCTCTCCATTTGTGTTCATGCAGGAGGAGCTGGCTCACAGCAGCAGGGAGAGGTCCTAGACCAGGGGTGGAGTAGCCCACATTAGGCCCCCCACTCACTTTGAGGAGCGTGCCATCACACTGACTGATGAGGACGTGGACCCTGCCTGCAGTGACAGTGAGTTTGGCGGTGAGCACCCCAGTAAGGATTCTGCACCACATCATCCCTCTCTCAACACAACTGTGAGTGCTCTCTCTCCTGCTTTTGACTCTGCTGCCATGCACTACTTATCTCTACTTCGGTTCACAGGGAGCTCCGCCAAGCGACCGACACCCTCAGCCAGCCAGTCCCTCAGCTCCATTCAGGTCCTCATCTCCAACCAAGAGGACACCTCCTCCTGTGAAAACCCAGAAACAAACAGCCTGGAAGACCCTTCACAGTGCTTACCCACACCCTCCACCAGTGCAGACACACACCTCGGTGGAACCTAGTTCTACAGCAGGCTCAGGTTCACAATCTGGTGGTCACCACACGGACACATGTCCACAGCAGCAGGAAGCAGGTTCAGCTGAGCTCCCCAGCACTTGGAGGACTGCTGGGGAAGAGGCATCTGTGAGCTCCAAGTCAGGTGACGAGCCTCTAGATTTGGCTTTCCAACTTATCCTGGAGAGTCAACAGAAGGTGTGGGAACATCATGCAGAGCTGTTGGAGGTCCTCAACAAAGTGGCAGGTGAGTCGGAGGAGTGCGTTCGTCTGCTCTCTGATGAAGTGGTGCCCACATGTGCGTGCATGGAGGTTTCCAATGGGAGGATGGTGGTCACCATGGAGACGCCTGGTCCAGCAGAATGTGGAGTTGCGTGCAGACCTGCATTCCATCCCAGGAGCCATGGGTGAGTTCCTACAGTGGCAACATGAGAGGGAAATGGGGCACGTCGATGTCCCTCCAGGTGCTCCTTCCCCTCAAGGAGTCAGGCCAGGGCCCTTGGCACCCAAAGGGAGGAGGAACAGCAGCTGGAAACCCCTGGGTCATCCACACAGGAATTTCAGAGGCCATCCTCTCCCTCTGAGTCCCCTTTGCCTATGACCCCCTCAACCTCGTCCTCTGTCACTGCAGAGGGAGCAGCTGGCCCACAAGCGATTCTGGAGGGAATTGTGTGGGGCAGGGCCTTACGGAGCCTTGTGTAAGCAATCTCCCACGCATGTGGATCCTTCCATGTATCATACCCACCTCAATGTCCTGAGCGTTTTCAGTGCTGCCTCCTGGGGTTCGCCTTCAGTTGTCCATCTGAGCCGACCTGCATCTTCACCCACCCAATGATCACAGTCCCATGCAGCACCTGATCTCACCCACCACGGCTGTCCTTTCATTTTCGATTTGGACAGCATGGTCGGGATTAGTTTTACATGCACTCCCCCCGTCTTTTCCCCTCCCCAAACAGCCATTTCTTTTCTCCCATCACAGTTGATGCCATTTCCATCTCCCTTCCGTGACCTACCAGCCACAACCCTTTTCCAGGTGAACATGCACGTTCCCTTCCTTCCCAAAAATCCCACCGTCATCCACATTCACCTCCCCGTACTCCTCCTTCCCAAGCTGAGTGTCCATCTCTGCCTCCAAGTCCCCACCAACCACCCTCACAGTCCTTTCTACCACTACTGTTGAACCCTCACCTTCCCAACCTACTCCCTCACTCTGCCCTCGGCCATTCTCACCAATCCCTTATACCACACCCACCCCCAGTTCACTCTCCAGGAGGCAGTCATGGATCCATCAGACCCCTCCCTTGCATGTTCACCTGGACATCTCCCCCCCACTCCAGACTCCTTCCCCCCAGGACACCTTGCACCATCCAGACCCCTTTCCCCTCCGGACTCCTTCCCACAACCCCCCACCACCCCCTCAACACCCCCACCCCAACCCCCAGAACCCTTTCCCACTCCAGATCCCTTCCCCCTTTGGACCCTCTCCCCCTTGGAATCCCTACCCCCTGGAACACCTTCTTCCCACTTTGACCTCTCACGACCCCCCCCCCCCAACTTCCCCGGCTTCCCCTTCCTGACTCCCCCCGAGACCCTTACTTCTTCCGCCACTTTTAGTCCTTCCCTCCTCCCCACTCCTTCCTCCAGCCTTACCTCTTCCTCCAGCCACACTTCTTCCTCCAGCCTTACTTCTCCCCCTTCCTGACTCCCTCAGATACCCTCACTTCTTCTTGCAGCTTTACTCCTTCCCCCTTCCTGACTCCTTCATCCACGCTTATTCCCTCCCCTCTCCACACTCCATCCTCCCCCCAGACTCCCTCCTCCCCTCTCCATTCTCCTTTCCCCCTTCAGAACTCCTTCCCTTACACTGACCTGCTCAGTTGCCATCTTCACCCTTGTTACGCCCTCCTAATCCCTGTACTCCCTCCCCCATCACAACTTCACTCCTGACATCTTCATTGCCCCCCCCAACCCCCAGCAACCTCACCTCACCCCCCCGACACCTCTTCCTCTCCCATTTGATCCTAGACCCTCCTCTCCCATCACTTCAACCATCATCCATTGAGAGCATCAACGGTGACTTTCCAGCTTTGGTGAGCTGCTTCACAGCAGAACCATGTCCATAAGAATTCACCCAGCATATCATGGACCTTCCTCCAGCATCTTCTGCTTCTCGGTTGTTCACGGTGTGAGCAAGGCCCTGGCAGTCAGTCCCGACTTCTGCACATCACTGTTGTCAAGGCGCCTTCAGCACCAGTATGTTTTTCCACCAACGTGGGCAGATGGTCCAGCAGGGGGGGAAGATGACTCTGGCAGGCTGGCCTAATAATGATATGCTCATGTATTACAATGAGGTTCCTGATGTCCGATGGTGGGGAATGCGGCCCACCATCAATGGGCTGAGTGGACAATCGCAAACTGGTTTCAAGACATCATGAGACTGGTTTTTGGCCTTCTCACCATTTTGTCCGTTCACGCCACTGAGCACGCCTGATGCTGGCGGGCAGGGAAAATCCAGACCAGTGTCTTTCACAGACCCAGGACATCCCAAATTGCTTTATAGTCAATAACATACATTGAAGAGTGGTTTCTGATGTTATGTAGGAATTGTGGTAACTAACTTGCACATAGTGATCAGGTTTTCACGGGGCTGCTGTAGCCCCATACAGTGGTCAGAAAGTCAGGGCAAACCCACCTGAGCCAGTTATGGGAGCCCTGAACTGATTTTACGAGCTGCAGGCAATTTAACAGCCTGCTGCCAGGGCTCCCATCCATTTAAGGGAAGAGATCCCACTTCCATGTGCTGCTGGCCAATTACAGGTTGTTTCTGAGGTGGTGGACCTTACAGCTGGGGGAACCCTCTATGGGCCATAGGTTGTCCAATTTGGAGGGCCCCCAAAAACCTGCAAGGAGGCCACCAAACTATACCTGGCAGTGGGTCCATGTGGCAAAGGATGACCTCCTGCCATGGGTAAAATGCCAGTGTTGGCAGGAAGAGGCCCATTAAGTCCCCACAAATGGAAGTGATTTTAGTGACTAGACCATCTGTTATAGCTGTTGATTGAGGGTTAAATGTTGGCCAAGACACTGGGAGAACACCTCTGCTGTTCTTCGAATGATGGTGCGGAACCTTTTACGCCCACGTTAGAAGGCAGACAGTGTATTGCTTTAACATATTGTTTGAAAGACAACATCTCCAACAATGTAGCACTCCTTCAATAGCAACAACCTGTACTTGTAAAGCACCTTTAGTATAATAATATTTCCCAAAGTGCTACACAACACAAGATTTGACACCGAGCCATATAAGATGATACAAAGGCCAATGCTCTAAAGCTTAAGGTTTTGAGGAGCACCTTGAACAGAGAAACAGAGATAAGGAGCTGGAGAGATTTAAAGAAGGAATTCTAGAGCTTAGGGCCCTGTCAGCTGGAGGCACAGCTACCAATGGCGGAGCAATTAAAATCAGGAACGCTCAGGAGGCCAGAACTAGAGGAGCACAGATATTTTGGAGGACTGTGTGGTTGGAGGAGATGACAGTAATAGGAATGGGCAACACCATGGAAGATTTGAAAACAAGGTTGAGAATTTTAAAGTTGAGACATTGGTTAACAAGGAGCCAATGTAGATAAACGAGCACAGGCGTTATGGGTAAATGGGATTTGGTGAAAGTAAGGACACTGTGTAAGGACACAGTTGTGAATGGCCTCAGGTTCATGGGAACAAAAATGTGAAAAGCCAGCGCATAGTGCTTTGGAATAGTTAGTCCAGGGGTCACAAAAGCATGAGGGTTTCAGCAGCAGATGAGCAGGAGGAGGAGAGGAGTTAGGTGATATTACTGAGGGGAAAATAGACTGTCTTGATAGTGGCACAGATACATATGGTTGGTAACTCATTTTGGGATCAAACTAGAAACAAAGGTGCAAAAAGTCTGGTTCAATCTCAGACAGTTACCAAGCAGACAGATGGAGTTGGTAGCTAGGGAATGGAGCCTCTATTGGGGACTGAAGACACTGGCTTTGGTTTTCCCAGTATTTAAATGGAGAAAATTTCTTCTCATTTAGTACTGAATGTTGAATAAGCAGTTTGATCATTTAGAGACAGTAGAGCAGTCGAGAGAGGAGTTGGTGGGGTAGAGCTGGGCATCATCAGCATGCATCAGAACACTGACAATGAGTTTTCCAATGATGTTACCGAGGGGCAACATTTAGGTGAGAAGTAGAAGGGTGTCAAGGATAGACCCTTGGGGGACACCAGAGGTAATCATGTGGGAATGAGAAGAGAAGCCATTGCAGACACTCTGGCTACAACTAGATAGTTATGAGCAGCCCCACGCAGCTGGAAGTCAGCAGGGAGTAATGGGGGAAGATGCTGTGCTCAACTGTGTCAAAACTGCAGACTGGTCCAAAAGGATGAGTAGGGATAGTTTACCTTTGTCACTGTCACAGAGGATGTCATTTGTGGCTTTAACAAGGACAGTTTCACCTCCTGGGGTGAAAACCTGATTGGAACAATTCAAATACATAATTTGGGAAAAGATGTACATGAATTTTGAAGGTGACACACATTTAGGAGCTTTGGAAAAGAAAGGGAGGTTAGAGAGGGGGCGGTGGCTTGCAAGAATTGGGGAGGATCAAAGGCTTTTTTTGAAAGAAGTGTTGATAGCAGATCTGAAGGGGAGGGGACAGTACCTGAAGAGAGAACTGTTAACAATATCAGCTAACATGGGAGCCAGGACAGGAAGTTGGCCAGGAGTTTATTGGGAATAGGGTCGGGGAGCAGCGGCTGGTCCCATGGACAAGTTGAGCTCAGAGGGGGTATGAGGAAAGACAGAAGAGTAAATAAAGAATGATGTGAGTTCAGGGTTACAGCTGGAATGAACGTTAGAGGAAGTTTTGTCCCATGGTCTAGATCAGCGTCCTTCATTGGAAGGCCATCAATGTTAAGTGTGGCACCTGGACCAGTGTTATAGTGCTGCAGCAGAGCTCTGGCACCTCCAACCAGGACCCAGAGAGCAGTGCAGTAGAGCGGAGAGCCAGCATCCTGGGGAGGAGAGGCTGGCTGCAAGGTCCAGGGCACCGGGGAGGAGAGGCTGGCTGCAAGGTCCAGGGCACCGGGGAGGAGAGGCTGGCTGCAAGGTCCAGGGCACCAGGGAAGTGAGGCTGGCTGCGAGGTCTTGGAGTGAGTCTCTGTGCAGCAGAACCCCAAGCCATAGGGTGGGGTTGGGAGAAAGGAAGGGGCTGTCTGCTAAGTGTGTGCGTGTGTGGGACTGAGTGAGTGTGTGTGTGTGTGTGTGCTTGCGTGAATGAGAGAATGAGTGAGTGTTCATGTGGGAGTGAGAGAATGAGTGAGAGTGTGCGTGTGGAAGTGAAGGAGTTCGAGTATGTATGTGCGTGAGTGAGAGAACGAGTGAGTGTTTGTGTGGGAGTGAGAGTGTTGTGGGAGTGAAGGAGTTAAAGTGTGTGTGTGGGAGTAAGAGAGTTAATGTGTGTAGGACTGAGAGTCAGTGTGCGTGGGAGTGAGAGAGTGAGTGAGAGTGTGTATGGGAGTGAGTGAGAGAGTGTGTGTGGGAGTGAGAGAGTGAGTGTGCGTGGGACTGAGAGAGTGAGTGCGCGTGGGAGTAAGAGTGAGTGTGTGTGTGTGTGTGTGTGTGTGTGGGAGATCCGTTGGTATCCAGGAAACAGGCCCACTCCTTCAGGAGTGAGATGACCCTGACAACGGCCTTCACACGGGGAGATGCCACCTGTCATTTTGTGGCAGTTGATACTGGAATTGTTCAAGGGGCAGCCACCATCGCAGTAGGATGTGGCATACAGGAGTGCACCACCAGCTCACTGAGAGAGAAGCACATACTGCAGGTAAAACCCTCATCTTAGCACTGAGGTGTAGCCAAGTCAGTCCATGTCAAGTTTGCAGTCCCTCAGAAAGAACAATGAATTCTGCTTTTCCATTAATGTCCTTTCTTCCTTTGTGTTATCGTAAGCAGGAGCGAATCAGGCAATGGCCTCTATTATAGTAGTTGATATAGCTCTCACATTGCAGATTTTTTGCTAAAGTGGCCCTTGCTTGAAAAATATTGAAGATCACTGGTCCAGAGGAAGGAGTTAAATGGCAGGGGCAGCTGAACAGATGGTCTTGATATTAATGGCAAGAAATCCATGAACTCCTCACACACTATTAGAGGTGAGGATAGAGGGGACAGAGGAGGGTATTTAAGATGGTTTTCTAGAAAAAGCCAGGGACTTATATTCACACTTTGGGATGATCCTGGAATGGGGAACAGGTTTAGACACTGAGAACAGGATAGAATTTTTATGTGATCCAACTAGATCTGATAGCAAAATTCTTAACCAGTTGTCTGGCATATGCATTCAAGTCCGTGTACCTTGACTCAAGGTTAGGGCTGTACCAGTATTATACTGAGGCACCAGACTAGGTTGTGTGCTCATGTCTCTGAAGTGAGGTTCAAATCACAATTGCTGAGTTAGAGATGAGAGTGCTATGATTGATTTAGAAGATCTCATATCTGTTGCGCATTAGTCATATCCATTAGTTATGAATTTTTGTACTTGTTTTTGCACCTATTCAATCTCTGAGAAACTGGGATTACATCCAACCAATTGTGAGGGATGCTCTTCTATCGATTTGAATTCCATGGAGATTTCAAAAACAGAAGGCAATTGATTAGACTGGAATAAAAGACAGAATTGATGATCCCTGTGGAGGGTCATATTCCAAAAAATATTTTTAAATTGGCTGTCAGAAAACAGGCAATGCTGGCAAGATTAAATCTGATGTTTCCCGAGATACAAAAGCTGGACCAGTAACAACTGTTTGTTTTTACACCAGAGTGGCTTGTTAGGTCATTTCTGAGGGCACTGACAATGAACCATATAGACTGAAACGGGTTTCATGTGTAGACTAAACCAGGTAGGAGTGGCCGGCTCCTTCCACAAAGGACATTTATGTACAATTGGCATTTACAACAACCCAGGAGCATTAATAATTTATTGTATTCAACTTGTTATGATGGGATTTGAACTCATGACCTCTGAATTGCTGGTTCAGGATCAGAGCCAATATAATACCATGCCCAGAAATCATCATATGAAGCTTAATAGGCCAAACTTATAAACACAGCTTCAAAATGGGAAAATTGGTATCTAAGTTTGAATGAATGTGCTTTGGCATCAACAAAATAAAATGTTCTGCTGCAGCAATTCATCACCTTATCCTTCAAATATTCAAGCTGACCAGTTGGATCTCCAATGGCATTATACAGGGCAAGACCAGTATTCAAGTTAAACAGGTTAGAAGGATTACTGAACCCACGTGAGGCAGGAGTTGTGGAGAAGGGAATGAGGCCATTATATTGGGGAGGGGTATTGGAAAGGAGAGAGAAAAGAGAGAGAAAGGAAGGGAGAAGGAGGTTTATGGAGGCGGAGGGGAGGGGGAAGAGAGATGGGGAAGAGAGGAGTAAACAAGAGGAGGTGAAGGAGAGGGGAGATTAGAGGACAGTAAAGGGACATTTGACACTGAGCCAGGTCCTAATTCTTCACAATGTGGGATAGAGCAGAAGGCTAGGTTTATCTTCACTGGGGATGGGGGTGGGGGTGGGGTTTGGGGGAAAGGAAGTGGTTTACTGCTGAGTGCTTGTGTGGGACTGAGAGAGTGAGTAATTGTGTCTGGGAATGAGAGTGAGAGAGTGAGTAAGTGTGTGTGTGGGAGTGAGAGAGTAAGTGTGTGTGTGGGAGTGGGAGAGTGAGTAAGTGTGTATGTGGGAGTGAGAGGGTGAGTGTGTGTTTGTGTGTGTGTGAGTGAGAGAGTGAGTAAGTGTGTCTGTGGGAGTGAGAGAGTGATTAAGTGTGTGTGTGTGGGAGTGAGAGAGTGAGTAAGTGTATATGTGGGAGTGAGAGAGTGAGTAAGTGTGTCTGTGGGAGTGAGAGAGTGATTAAGTGTGTGTGTGGGAGTGAGAGAGTGAGTAAGTGTATATGTGGGAGTGAGAGAGTGAGTAAGTGTGTCTGTGGGAGTGAGAGAGTGATTAAGTGTGTGTGTGGGAGTGAGAGAGTGAGTAAGTGTATCTGTGGGAGTGAGAAAGTGTGTGTGTGTTTGTGTGTGTGGGGGGAGGGTTAGTGAGAGAGTGAATAAGTATGGGTGTGGGAGTGAGAGAGTAAGTGTATGTATGGGAGTAAGAGTGCATTTGGCTTTGTCGTTGGAGTGAGGGGCAGTATTGGCTAAGTTTTTGCAATTAAGGGGGCTAGTGTTAGTACCTGGATTTTGGTTCAGTCTGCTCGGTGGCCGGCAATGGGTGGTGGTGGATGGGCATGCTGAAGACATTTCAGTTTATTGGGGATGGTGTTTTCTGTTCAGTGGGAGTGGATTGGATTATCAGAGAGCAATTTTGTGCACTGATTTCTGCACAATGGTGGCTGTGCCCTGAAGATGGATAATTGGCAAAGGAGAATGTGTTTGGTCTCATTGTTACTGCTCAGTGGGAGAAAGATGATGGTTGTATTTCTGTTCAATTGGTGATGGAGATGGGGTGCGGTGCGAACAGGGGGCTTGATGACCAGATATGTGCTTGATCGGGAGTGGGGGAGTCTGATTGTTGTTTGTACATGGACAGCAAAGTGGCCTGAATACCCTGAGTGTACATCTTGGGGAAATTGTTGCTGTTAGTGAGTGATGATTGGTAGCAATTTCTATAATTGGCAGGTGATCTACTTAACTAGGTTACTGCCCCGGCAGTGAGGGGAACATTTATTCCATCACTTCTAATACAGAATTGGTAATACAGCTGGTCAACCCTCTTGAAGCTTCAGAAGCTATTATAAGAGATCTTTAAGGTCAGTTCCTAAGCATTACAGCTGCTGTTGCATTGATTCATATAAAAAAGGAAGCTTCCAGGTTTGTTCCAGGTAGAGGAGGTACAGTTGTTACATGGGTTAAGCTGAGCATCTTGTTGAAGAAGCAAAGGAAAATCTACTCATCCCTTTCCTTCTGGGGGCAGTAACTTGTCCCGGTGCATGTTTTCTTTGGTTCCAGAACTCCTATTCTGGGATCTTCTGATCCCAGCTGCCACAGAAAGGTGCAGCACAGCATACCCCAGGAAACTCCATCGGAGCGGAGTAGAGTTTGGGGAAGACAGGACATGCCACCTTTTTACAGCCCTAGCTGCCATATGGTAAGTTTAAAGTCCAGTCTTTTAATGAGAGTTAGCATGGCTTCATGAAGGGGAAATCATGCCTGACAAAATAATTAGAATTCTTTGAGGAGGTAACAAGCAAGATAGATAAAGGGAAACCAGTAGATGTAATATATTTGGATTTCCAAAAGGTGTTTAATAAGGTACTGCACATAAGGCTACTTAATAAGATAAGAGCCCAAGGTGTTGGGTTGTATATTAGCATGGATAAAGGATTGGCTATCTAATAGAAGACAGAGTTGGGATAAGGGGGCACTTTCAGATTGGCAACCCGTAACTAGTGGAGTGCCACAGGGATCAGGCTGGGGCCACAATTATTTACAATATATATTAATGACTAGGATGAGGGAAGTGAATGTACTATCACCAAGTTTGTGGATTACACAAAAATAGGTGGGAAGGCAGGTGATGAAGATGACACAAAGAGTCTACAGTGGGATATAGACAGGTTAAGTGAGTGGGCAAAATCTTGGCAGATGGAATATAAAATGGGAAAATATGAGGTTATGCACTTTGGCAGGAAGAACAGAAGAGCTGAATATTATTTAAATGGAGAAAGACTGCACAGCACAGAGGGATTTGGGGGTCCTTGTGTATGAATCATAAAAAAACTGGCATACAAATTCAGCAGGTAATAGGGAAGGCATTGGCCTTTATTTCAAAGGGAATGGAGTATAAAAATAGGGAAGTCTTGCTAAAACTATATAAGGCTCTAGTCAGACCACACCTAGAACACTGTGAACAGTTTTGGTCCCCTTAACTAAATAAAGAAAAAGTGGTATTGGAGGCAGTCCAGAGAAGGTTCAATCGGCTGATCCTGGGTATGAAGGGATTTTCTTATGAGGAGAAGTTGAGTAGGTTGGGCCTGTACTCATTGAAGTTTAGAAGAATGAGAGGCGATCTTATTGAAACACATAAGATTCTTAGGGGGCTTGACAGGGTAGATGCTGGGAGGTTGTTTTCTCCTTGTGGGAGAGTCTAGAATCAGACGGCATAACCTCAGAGTAAGGGGTCGCCCATTTACGACAGAGATGAGGAGGAATTTCTTCTCAGAGGGTAGTCAATCTGTGGAATTCCTTACACTAGAGGGCTGTATAATGACGCTGGGTCATTAAGTATATTCAAGGCTGAGACAGACAGACTTTTAATCAGTAAGTGAATCAAGGGTTATTAAGGAAAAGCAGGAAAGTGGAGTTGAGGATTATCAGATCAGCCATGATCTCATTGAGTGGTGGAGCAGACTCGATGGGCAGAATGGCCTACTTCTGCTCCTACATCTTAGGTGGCTGAGTGGGTAGGTGGTTAAGAGTGTGGGGTGGGTAGTCGAGTCAAGCAGCAGTTAAGTTGCGTGGGTGGTTGTAAGCTGGTGCTTGGTGTGGTAGTTGGGTCTGGTCAGAGGTTAGGTCGGGGCTGGGGGTAGTTAGGTGGCCAAGGGGGCGTAATCGAGTCAGAGCAGTAGTCAGGTCCATTTGGAGGCAGAGTAGTTGGGTTGGTGGTTGAATTAAGAGTTGGTTATGGAGGTACCCAGGTATTAGACCAGGTTTTAAACTGTCTGACATTTCCTAGGTTATCCAGGTGAGTACTGCAGATTTCTCTCAAGTCTCCGATTCTAGCTCAAAGTCGGCAGGGAAACAGAACATTGGAAGTTTAAACTTTCCAATGTCCCCATGTCAGGACTTCTGCAGGGTCCTGATGTGTATCTTCCATTGTACATCTGATGCCTGATGATCTGGAGACCAAAAGATTTGAATCCTGATCTCTCAGGAGCTATTCTCCAGATGTACGAGTAGACAGTGTTGACATGCTATTCATCCGTAAAGCGATTGACAAGATACAAACCCAAAATTCTCCTATCTGTGAATTGTCCTATCCTGTGAAATCTACACACATATGCTTCTGGCAAGACTCAATGTATAATATTCAGGAATGGGAACCCAGGTAGATTTCTCCTCCTGTTTGTCCAGGGACACCGCAAACAACTGTACTGCCTCCACCTGGGACATACCAGTTAAACTCCACCATTGGTACACTTTGGTTTCATGTGTAGTAACTACAGGATAAACTGCAGCAACATGCAAAGGCTTCTTCACCATCACCTCCCTTACCTGTGATTTTCACTACTCCATGCCTAAAAGGACAAGAGCAGCAGGCACATAGGACACCAATACCTCCAAGTCTCACATTATCCCAGCTTGTATATTATTGTCTCTTCATCATTGTTGGGTCATAATCCTGGAACTCCCTAGTCAACAGCATTGTGAAGTACCTTTGCCACATGGACTGCAGCGCTTTAAGAAGGTTCATCACCACCTTCTCAGGGGCAATTAGGAATGGGCAATAAATCATGACCTTGTAGCTGGCCTTGCCAGCAATGCCTACATCTTGAGAATGAACATTAAAAATATTCAATATTCAAAAATATGGAATGAATTTACCTTCAGAGTGGATTTAGCAATTTAATTTGTACATTATTTCTAAGTTTATTCCCCATTGGTTCTTGGATATGTTTGAACGTCCGGTTAATTATGACCATTAAAGGTTCTGTTCTTTTATTCTAATCTGCATAGTTAAATCTGTAGATGCTTCTCTTGCTGCCCTGCACTTTTTATTTTTTCTCTTTTGATTTCCTTTTGGGTTTAATTATTGGGGGAGCCCTTTTATGGCACCTCATTACACAATGGAGAGCAATCTGTACAAACTGGAGAGCTAACCATGTCTGTTAACCCCTCCTAATTAGTACAGAAACAGATGCACAGTGAAAACTGGTAGAGACATGATGGGCTGAATGGTCTCTTTCTTTGCCACAAATCTTTCAATGTTTCTATTTATTTACTATCTCCTTGAACTTGAACCAATATTCTGATTGGTAACTGCTCTTATGTGCAGTTAAGTCAGGAGTGTAAATTAGACACAATAATCACTGACCTAATTATAAACACCAAAGTAACATTTCTTGCCATGTTTTTCTATTTCTTTTCAAATTTTCACCCCTCATCAAAAGTCAAGATAATTACAGTTAAATTAGCTCATGTTTCTATGTTCAAACCATTTGATCTTTTAACTACACAGAAAACAGGATACTTTGCTCTCTTTTTAATCTGCAGTGCAACCCATGAAATACAATCTACAAATACTGAGTCATATTGGCACAGAAAAGCAACTGAAAAGAATGCACTTGAGTACAAACCATTTGCAATAAACCCAATCATTAAAATAAATCAATGTGAACCACTAAACATGCACACCATGACACATACATACTTTCACACAAACACACTCAGCCCAGCAAATAATCTACCTCTGTATCATTGACAATTTAGACCACATTTTAAATTATTCAATCTTAAAGTTTTTTAGACTATGTTGCAATTTAAATTTTCTCTCTGTTGCTTCTTTCACCTGCTCTCCTCTGCCCTGTCCTTTTTTCTCCAGTCCTCTTTTCCCCTCTTCTGACCCTAATCCCAGCCCAGTGACCCTTTCCAAACTTAACACCATGACTTTTACACTTGATTTATGGTGTGCCTGTGAAGGGTCAGGCCTGGTTTTAGTGCCGAGTTATAATCACTACTAATGTCTTTATTGGGCTACTGTGCTTCTAACACAGGAAGATGGCATTAAAAATGTTACTTTTTCCCCATTGTTTTACCTGTTTATACTGCCATAAACTATTGTTAATAAATGACAAAAGCAGTCTTAAGCAGAGGATTCGGCGTTAGATAACTTTTATATCGCATTGGCAAGAAATATACCTATTAGTCTTAGAAAGCAGTAGTTTGCACAGCACTATTAGATTATATCTGGGGCGTGGATGCCTGGGGGAGGTTTGAGGAGCTGTTCGCGTGAGGTAATCGCACAATAACACAACCACAAGAGGCAGTTAGCCCATATATTATGAAGTTAAACTTTCAAAATAACGGTATTGCTATTTTATTGTTCATCCAATGCCCCACCCGCACGTCGCTCGACGTATGATTTTAGTAACCCCGGGTGATTACAGCACCACCTTGAAAACTTTTCGGATTGTGTTTGGAAGTTTACTATTTTCCGGCCCGCGGTGATTGTCTAATTTCAATAGGTCCATGTTGCACTCACTTCGAGATGTTAAACGTTTCTTACAAAAGGGAGAACTACGTTTTTCCCCTTCTTTGCACTCCTTGCCTTGCTCTGTTTCTTATTCATTAATTACTCTAAGGGTCTATTTATGTAGCTTACAAAGCCACTTAAACTGCGCACCAATTTAACATATTTATGACCCCGTTTTTCTTTCTTTTCTTGGAGACTGTACGCTGATTGTTCTCCGGACCCGAGGACCCCGGAGCGGCGTAAATGATGAAAGAAGACACATAAAGAAGGAAATGAATGTGTGAATGATGAATACCTTCGAGAAACAACTGGGTGCAATTTGGCCCATAGCCCTGGGGGGTCACTTTAATAGAGTCTCGCCTCAGCCCATTGAGTGCCTGAGAGACTATTAAAAAACAAGAGATCACTAGTGTAGGTTGATCATTCTCGATCTCGTTTATTTGCATCCACGCTCAGGCAAAATTATAACGATCAGATCTAAAAAGGAAGCAGATGAACGTTTCTTGCGTCTGTATTATTATTATTTTTTTGATGCCGGCTCATAAATCGTGGGGATTGAGTCCCTTTCAAAAGCTCTCCATGGTCTAGTTTCGCTTCTGGGTCACTAAAGGCATTGAAGTTTTAATGGCATGCCACGGCAGATTACACGATACAGCTGTCCCGGCACCGTGAAAATTAAGTTATGCCCCGTGTCAGCAAGTTTTTATTGGCAAAGCGCTGAGAAGTGCGCATCCAGGAGTGGAGTCATTGGTCTGAGTGCTTACTCACTGTCAGCAATGGAGATGATGGGGGAATCCGAGAGAAATGTGCTCTTTGTTCTGCTCTCACACAGAGGTCTCACCCCATAGACTCTCTCCTATAGACCCAGCCTCTTTATTAAAACACTTCACTCCATCTTCAGGCCACTATACACTCCGAGAACAATCGCCCTGATTCTGGTTCTTCTTATCCAGCTGGTTTTTCAGACTTGCCTGCTGGTCATGATTTCTGCCTCAAAGCACTCCCCCTACTTAAAATCTCCTTATTCATTACAAGTTCTCCCCCTCTTTTTTTTTTTGCAGACCAACCCTTTTCAATGTATTGCTCGTGTTACGAAAACTAGCACCAGGGTCATTCTGTTAGGCCGAGGTGTGTGTATCTATATGAGAACATTGTGCGTGTGTGTGTGTGAGATTTTTGGAACATTAACTGCCCAGTCACTTTTTTTGGGGGGGGGGGGGGGGGGGGGGGGGGGGGGTGGGGGGCGGGTGGAGGGTTGGGACAGATTCCAGCAGAGGAACTTGACCAAGAATAAAGTCCAAGTTTTTTTTAGAGTTGTTTTTGTGTTCTTCCTGGATGATTGCAATCCCTGCTCAGTCATCTGATTGCTTCAGTTCAATAAACCTAAACAACGCCCCACAATGGAAAATGTCAGACCACAGAAATGTCAAAATAGTAAGACTCTGGAATCACTGTTTTGTCTAGGGATGAAAGTGTTTTATTAATAAAAGATGCCCCGCATAATTGACCAAACACCTTGATATCTGCAGGACGAAGTGCTGTCATTTCCCTTCTCTCTCCTTACAATGTAAGGTGTTTTCTACACTCTCCTGTTTACAGCCAGTGATTCTGAACATGTAAATTTGTTCGAATGCAAATCTGGTGGTACTTCAAAAGGCCTTTGGCTTGTTCGAGTTTGTTTACGTTTTCAGCAAGCATGGCGTAATTAATATGTTGTTCCAAGTCTCACCCACTCTACCAGTTAGCTGTTTGAACAGTTCAGAAACACATCCTCCCTCGGCTGTGCAAACTCGAGCGGGACATTTCAAAACAAAGTTTGCTCTGAAACCGCGCTATTACTCGGGAAAATTCATTAGTACTTCATGCTGTCAAATGACCATCATTTATCATCACTTAAAGATAAACAAACAGAGAGGTACAAGGACAAGGACTCCCAGATAAATCTTTCTCCTCCTTCAACCTTGACGTCTTCTCCTCCCAGGAGAACAACTGGATCAACATATTTGAGAAAGAAACTCAAGAAGAGAAAGGCTGGCCCGGAATTTATAGCACATAATACCTGTCTGCTCGCCCCCTGAACCCATTTCACAGGTCACAGAGCAGCAAAATGACCAATTTAAGAAGTGTTGGGGACCGAAATGTGCTCAGTAACTTGATGCACTGGAGACCTCTCACCTCCCGGGTCACAAAATTAAAATGTTTATCAGTGCTGTTAGAAACATGAGCGCGCTTGTTAATCTGTTTTCTGTAAAGAAAGAGGCAGAATCAACATATTGAAAACTATACCGCGAGCCATTGCATTCTGTGACACTTGTGTGTGCATGTGTGGAGCACATTAATTGCAACAAGAAATGGAAATGGTAGATGCAGCCTTGTGCATTTGCTGAGAGTTTTAGAAAAGATAATTGTAATGTCATGAAAGGGGATTATGAAACAGCCACAGTTCAAAATGATTGTTGAAATGACATGGCACTTAACCGTCCAAACTACCATCTTTGATTAAATGTGTACAGCTCACTACAAAGCCCTATGCAATTTCAGATAATTATGACTGTGAGTAAATGTAACGAGCCAGTTTATTCAGCTGTCAAAATGGGTGTATAACGGTGACGGAAATAAATTAGAGAAAACACAATAAACAATAACCCCGAGCAAGCAAAAAACAGGGCTTCGGAAATTCATATGACTCAAGGAAATACCTGTGAGCAATCTGAGGTATTAATGATATTTCATCAATATTTGCATATATCTGCCAACTGACACATCCAAACAAACATGCATTCATATACACATCCATTTGTTTTGATAGAGTGTGTAGCGAATAAATGCCTGGTCGACTGATTCGCCCGATGTTACTGTTGGGTTCCAAATAGTTTTCAAAGTTTGAAATGAAGTGTTTCTTTAGCCAATCTCTAATCCCCACCACCGCCCCTCTCTTGCTCCAGAAAGTGGAATGCTCTCAGGAAATGGGGAGCCGGACATCAGCCATTCTAACTGGATTAAAAACCTTTTCTCATTTCAAAGGTTTGATCTCAAACAAGTTTTTGATGTGATGAAATCAAAGTGGCAGCTTTGACTTAAAAAAACTGGTTTTAAGTATTTAGAGGAGAAAAGTTTCGTGCCAATAGGGCAAATGTTTGTGTTGTGCTATTTTCTTTAAAGAAAATAGTGGCATTCCAGCGTCCAATATAAGTTTACTTATGATTATTTTAAGTGCAACGTGCAGAGAAATGTGCAACAGGGGCACTTGTCAGCTCTGTGCTTGTAAACAACAATGCCGCGAATTTTCCAATACCTCGAGAGTCGCCAATGGGCTAGTGCGTATGCTTTCTCGACTATTCCAGGGAATTGCACGGTCCCCGGGATAACGGCGACTGAACATTATCTGAGAAAAAGAACGCCTTGTTCATAAATTCAGTTTGCCAGTCAGGGGAGGAGGGGGGAGGTGTCTGCTGTGGCCTAATCTTTTAAAATGTGAACCTTCGATTCTTTTCAGCGACTTCGTATTTGTGCACCAATCTCAAGGGGTTCATTTTGTCATGGTATTTTTGGGACATGAATAACGTTTAACTGTGTGTTCGTTCCAATATGTATACATTTATCTCGTTCAGTAACAATTTGCATTTATATAGCGCCTTTAACGTGACACCCCGTTCCAAGGAGCTTAAATAGATAAGGGGGATTAAGTTGTAATAAATAATCGACGTAAAATATAAATTCGCGCCTATTGGAGACAGCAGAAAGGACATTTGGGAATCCAGCAATATCGAGGGTCTGTGTAATAACAGGGATCTGTGTAATAACAGTCACAGTTCGAATATTGTCAGCAGCAAGCACTTAATCATTCAATGTCTCGGCCAAAACAAACTTTGTAAAGATCTCATCAAATCATTAGTCATTGCAAATCCCCGAGAATCGCTTCAGTCCCGTGATCAATGGAAGGGCTTAAAGGCTGGGCAGAAGTCGCTGAATTATTATGCGCTTTTTTAATGAAATTCCACTCCTGCTGAGATCTTCCCTGCCAGTTTTCCATATTTCAGCCTGGGAAACGTTTGGTGCTCTCCTGCCGTTGCCAAACGTTAATTGAAAACATTTCAGGGAAAGTCAGATTGGGGGCGCGAATTGAAATTCCAATTGAATCCTGTCCTGTACAAGACTCAGGGTATCACCCACACAAGAGCCTACAAAGTGAGCCTTGATTTCTTAAAGGAGCAATCTTTAATCCTGCGAGTTGCTGAAAGAGGTGACAGGGTCACTTACTGAAATAAGCATTTGTGTTCCTTGTGTATAACGCAGCACGTCAGATGGGCTAGATGCCTTGGCCGTGGTGTTGGAGCTCTGCATTGTAGTTTAGCTGTTTAGTATATTTTCTCAAAACCTGCTGCAGTTTATTTAGCTCCTAGAATGGAGAATGGACCACAGCAGATTGGGGATGGCGGTAGGCAGCACCATAGTTCGTGGCTTCAATCCTAGTTAGATTAATTTTATTTCCTTGTATTCTTAAAGAACACACGTCTACCTCCACCCCCACCACCCCCCCCCCAAGAAAATAATTCTTAACGTTTAACGGTGGCTGACCAACCATTTTAGTACAAAGATCGCCTTTAGTAGAAATATTTGCAAAGTATCTGTATATGGTAGGTACTCTACATTAGTTTTGGTCGATCGATCCCCAACTTTCTGACTGTTATAACAGTCTATAATAAATACTATGATGAATAATATTACTATACAAACAGAAAATTCTGGAAGCACTCAGCAGATCAGGCAGCATCTCATGCAAAGCTATCCATCTGAAACATTAACTGTGAGCTCTCTCTCTCTCTGCAGTTGTTGCCTGAGCTGCTGGATGTCTCCAGAATTTTCTGTTTTATTTTCAGATTCTCTGCAGTACTCTGATTTTGGATAAATAGTAATATTTGTTTGGCACGAGCGTGGCCATTCCCCCATCAACTTAATGGTTGCAAGGCCTTCCAGGTGTTTCACATAGAGAGAAGGCTGGTAAAATGGGCAGCCACATAGCCAATGAAATTTAATGCAGAGAAGTGTGAAGCAATGTGTTTGGGAATAAGAACGAGGAAATGCACTATGAACATATGTACAATCGGTGTAGAAACAGAGGGACCTGAGGATATCCATATACATCATTTTTGTAAATGGTAGGACAAGTTGATAAAGCCGTTCATGGATCATATGGGATCCATAGCTTTATAAATAGAGGCATAGGGTGCAAAACCAAGAAAATTACACAAAACCTTCACAAATCACTGATGGAGCTCAGCTGGAGCATTGTGCCCAATTCTAGTTACCACAATTTAGGAAGGCCTTGGAGAGGGTATATTGGAGATTTACCAGAATGCTACCAGGGGATGTGGAGCTTCTGTTACATGGACAAATTCGAGAAGCTGAGATTGTTCCCCTTACAGCAGTGAAAGTTAGGAGATTTACTAGAGGTGTCCAAAACTATAAGGGTTTTAATAGCATCAATAAGGAGAAACCTTTGACTGGCAGGTGTATTGATAACCAAAGGACACATTAAAAATAATTGCCAAAAGAGCCAGAGGGGAGATTATGATAAAATTTTCGTTGAAAACACAGAATTTTATTATCAGATGTGTGCTGCCCGAAAGGGTGGTGGATGCAGATCTCTTACAACATTTCAATGGGAATTGGATATATACAGTACTTGAAAATGAAAAATTGAAAAATAGCAACAGATGGGGTTGGGGAGAGAAAAGGGTAGACAGCAACAAAGAGAAACAGCTGCAGAGAAAGGAACCACAGTAAGTAGGACAGGAAGTAAGACAGAGTGAAGCAGCACTAGATAAACATTAAATTAAACAAGAAACAACCAGAGATTGATCTTTCAATTAAAAGCACAAATATACATTTTCATATATATTGAGAAAGAATGGGGAAGCGGGTCTAATTGGTTAGCTCTATCAAAGAACTGACACAGTTACGATGTGTTGAATTGCCTTCTTCAGTGCCGTATGATTGTATGAAATGTAAATTCTAATAAAGATGACTAACAGCTATTGATTCTGTGGAGGAGCCACTGCTGATTAACAGTCATGAAATATTTTAAAATCCTTTCAGGTAATTTACATATTGTGCCCAGTATTTTACATTCGCAACATTTACTCAAAATAAACTAATGGGCTACAAAGTTCTGAAAATGCAGGGAAGATTTTCATTGTGCAATCAAATTGTAAACCTGTTTATAAAAAATAGGTTTTGGATTTGAACAAACATAATGTACAATCAGGAAATCTTTCCCTATGCAGTATTTCACTGGGAACTAAATCACACCTTTTAGATTTTTTCCTCCCCTCTGTGTCTTCTCCTTTAAGTGTTGGCTAATAGGTCTCCCAATGGGCAGAAGCAAAAACAAGGAACACTTTGCTCGTTACAACTCACTGTTGGTTAGGAAATACTATCTATTACATTCAGAACAATAGAATTTTGGGATTGGGAACTTGATCAGCCTTACCAACATTTCACATTCCTTCCCTCAAAAGGATAATACCAATGTAAAGAAATTGTTTCTCTGCCAATGGCCTAAATTACTATTTATAGATTTGAAAATGGAACTCTCTTTAGAATGTTCAGGTCTCAGTAGAGACCAGTAATGATTTTATTTTTGTTTTGGAAATCCAAAAACCAAGGTATTTATTAAAAGAATGAAGCCACAAGTTTCATTGTTTAAAACAAAATAACGTTACTATTCAAAAATCAAAGAACATGAATACTATTAACTACACATTATCTTAACCAATCAATTACGTTAAATATATTAAAAAAACAATGAACATAGGTACTTATACTCTAAACTGATCTTCTTAACTCAAATTTCCTTCTACACCCCTTTGACTAACACCCCCCCAAAAAAAACTCAAGTCAGGTATTATTAGAAATTGGTCTGAGTACTCTTTCAAAGAATTGTATAAGGATTGAGAGTTCTTGTGCCTTCCACTTACCTCTGGTAAGGTTGTCTCTTCAAATCTCCTCCAACCTTCCCTTAGTTGTAAACTCCCAGTTCAACCCAGCCATCGCTAGCCACCTCAGGTCGGAACTCTCGTGGTTCTAAAGTTCTTTAACTTTGGAGTCTTGCATCTGGAAACTCTCTCTTTCTTCTCGGCTTGGCTATCCCAAAAGTCCAACTCATTGTTAGTAGGATCCTTCAGTTAACAACGGATTTAAACCCTGTTAGCCAGCACACAATTGGTACACAAAATTTCAACTGAATCCTATTTGAAAAAGATGTTTCCTGTATCCAGCTTGTTATAAACAAAACTGCTTGAAAGAGAACTGCACCCCAGGAATCGAATCTTCTCTATAATTAACTTCTTATTGTCCTTTTTTCTATTATTTATCTCACAGGTAGCTTGGTTACATAATCAGTTCTGGAAGCCAATTGCTTTTTGCAAGAAATCATCTCCCAGAGAAACCTAGTTCTTAAAGGCACCATCACCCCAACATAAAACATAGGTTTTCCCCCAAAAGCACATGGGCTACCACAAGAAGCAAACAAAATTCAGCTCATGCCAAGTTTGTTTCCATTTGTAAAAAATCTGCTGGCTTTTGGGATTTTGAACCACCCCCGTACATTGTACAGTGATAGTTTTAGTCTATTTCACATGTTCCTGTTCCATCATAAATGGTCAATTTCATCTGCATTAGCTTGCTAGCTGTACCTGCACAATGCTATGCATGAATTATTAATGTCAGTTTTTCACTGGTACAATTGTTCAGCCAATCAAAGCACCTGTGAAATATTAATGTTATTGATGCCAATTGTTTAGTAAGTGTACCATTTAACTAGAATTCTTCATAAATACAAATGTGGAATAAGGAAATTTGTTCATAATGGAAATGGGGAAACCTAAAAAAAGTCTGCTTCAAGGCCTTTGCATTTACTTACACAAGATTGAGAGGTGTTATGTGGATTAAATTTTGTTGTCATTGATACTATGAATGAGGGGTTTGTGACTGACACTTTTATGAGGTTGTAAGATGAGAAGTATTTTCAAAGTAGATTCTCAAAGGCTCTTTGCTTATGTTGTCAGTTTCAGGAGCATTTCAGGGACTTGGCAGGTTGCCAATGGCTCATTGATTCTATATAGTGGATACTGGAAGAGAAGGTATGGCGAATTAATGGGAGGGGGGGCATGGAATGGGCATGGTAGGTATGAGAGGCCATGGATGGGAGGGTGGTGGTAAAGGTGGTAAAGGGGAGGGGTAAGGACTAGAGGGCCTAAGAGTGAAAATTACAACTGGGCCAATACCCCAGTAAATGGATGCCAGCCTTGCCATCTGCCCACCTCCATTGCCACTTCGGGGTCTTCCTCCGGAGGCAATGGGCCCACCTCCAGCCCCTGTCCCTTCCCAGTCACAAAAATAGGGTGGCTGGGCTCCTTGGATGGAGACAAGATTGCAGGATCAGGAAAATTCACAACTCCTGATTCCCATCTCCATGATGAAAATCTGGCCCTGAGTGCTTATGAAGAGGCAGGTGCACCATTGGCAGGATTGTCATAGAATGTGTAGGGGTTGGAAAAGCTGATGGAAGGCTGGTTTGTAACATAATACAATCCTAATTAGATTTACAAACTGCACTTAAGCAATACGTCCTTTTGAGGTACATTGCAAGATCTGCGCTGGGCAGTTCAAACATCTAAAACATCATTTGAGCACCCCAGAGGTCTCAGTGAGTCTGTGGATCATGTATCTTGTTGTAGTTATGCTCTACTAGATTACAGCAATGACTTACCGGTGTAATGAGTCATGGTTTTAGTGTAACAACAACAGCTTGCATTTATATAGCAACTTTAATACAGTAAAATGGACCAAGGCTCTTCACAGGAGTGTTATCAAACAAAATTTGACACTGAGGCACATAGCAATATATTAGGGGAGGTGACCAAAAGCTTGGTCAAAGCGGTAGGTTTTAAGCAGTTTCTTAAAGGAGAAAAGAGAAGCAGAGAGGTTTAGGGCTGGAATTGCAGAGCTTAGGGCATCAGCAACTGAGCACCAATGGTGGAGTGGTGACAATTAAGGATGTGCAAGAAACTAGAATTGGAGAAGTACAGAGAACCTTGAAGGTTGTACAGGTGAATGAGCTTATAGGGATGGGGAGGGGTAAGACCCATGGGGGGATTTACAAACAAGGATGAGAATCCATGCTGGATTGAAAACTAATATAGATCAGCGAGCACAGGAGAGAAATTGAAAGAGATTTAGTCCTAGTTCAGACAAGAGTGGCAGTATTTTGAATGATCTGGAGTTTATGGAGCGTTCAAGTGGAATGCTGGCCAGTAAAATAACATAATGCTCTGCTCTGAAGAAGAGTCATACGGACTCCAAACGTTAACTCTGTCTTTCTCTCCACAAATGCTGTCAGACCTGCTGTGTTTTTCCTGCACTTTTTGTTTTTGTTTCAGATTTCCAGCATCTGCAATATTTTGCCTTTATATTAAAATAACATAATCGTTGAGTGTAGAGTTACCAAAGGCATGGGCGACGGTCTCAGCAATAGATGAGCTGAGACATCAGTAGAGAAGGGCGATGTTGCGGAGTTGGAAGTAAGTGGTCTTGATAATGGAGAGGATATGGAGAAAGTGCAGAATTGTGTTCTCCTAAAAGTGACCCTTTCAAGGCATGCGTTAGGCTCACCATTGCCTTCTTAAGAGTAATTAGGAATGGGCAATAAATGCTGGTCTAGCCAACGACGTCCACATCCCGTGAACAAATACACTTTAAAAAATGATTGAGTGTATGAATTCTGAACACTCTTGAAAAAGTACATGATTTTTATAATGTGATTGCATCTATTTTGCACACCTATGGAATAATACCCTTTGATGTTAATGTACAGCATGGAACTATAGAAGATTGTCAGATGGCAAATAGTATATTTAGTATGGTATTGTACATAGTATGAAGTCTGTCTCCTTAAAAAGTCATAATAATGAAAAATGCATCTGCATCTTCTGTTACTGATTGATGCCATAGAGTTTACGGGTCTTTACATATTAAATAGGGTATCTGTCATAATTTTTTGCAGTAGTGCACAGAAAACTAGTTGATGACATAGATTTCTCCTATGCATAGATACTATGGCATATAGGCTGAAACATTGATGACATTTATTGAAAACAACAGCAAAGTGTAGATATTAATTAGGATTGCAAGTCTGGACTTATCAGATGTCAGATCTTATTCGCAAATTCCATGCTGCATCTGAGTTCCCTTGGGCACTGATGTTTTTTAAGACCACGAGCTTGATCTGTATTCAGTACAGACAGTGGAGCATGGGTGGGTCGTGTTAGTGTTCTCACATGTCCTCTGGGTAATTTCTGCTTGCCATAACCTTTGACCAATGCAACAGTGAAATGTCCAAAAATACTGTCAGCTGCATAAAAGAAAAACCTCTTCCCATACTTGTGCAGCTGTTCAATGCAGTTTGTGAACTGGAGCAATTCCTTTCACTGCTCCAATGTTGTCTCAAATTATGCAAGGTGAACCCACAATTATTGGGAATTCAAAGATTACAGGATTTAGTTTTCATGAGTTTTTAACAAGTTAAGCAAGACTTACATTGACAACTTCCATAGTTTTTCCTTAGTCATGTATGCAAAGAAGGAATTGCAGGAGAGAACAATTAATATTCATTAGGATGAGCCCATAAAATTACGCAGCATAAACACCCATTTTATTCAATTGATAAGTTTTACAAATGGGATTTCTTTATTCTTTCATGGGATATGGACATCGCCAGCATTTGCTCCCCATCCTTAAAACTGAGTGGCTTACAAGGCCATTTCAGCGGGCATTTAGAGTCGACTACATTGCTGTGGATCTGGAGTCACATGTAGGCCAGACCAGGTAAGGACAGCAGATTTCCTTCCCTAAAGGACATTAGTGAACCAGATGGGTTTTTACAACAGTTGACAATGGTTTCATGGTCACTATTACTGAGCGTAGATCTCAATTCCAGTTTTAATAATTAATTGAATTCCCTCCATCAGCCGCTGTGTTGGGATTTGAACCCGTGTCCCCAGAGAATTAGCCTGGGCCCTTGGATTACCAGTCCAGTGACATCACCACTATACCCACCATCTCCCCTCACAGATATCATCCTTTAAGTATCATTAAAGATGTAATTATTTATGGTGATGAATTTCTGAAAGTGAATGAGCATAGGAATTTCATTATGATACAAACTATAGAAATTGTCTTGTAGAATTTTTTTATCATTTCCCCCCAAAACCATATTTTCTTTCATTTAATCAGAGAGTGTCTGCCTTCAGGTACTTGAAATATAGGTTCACTCATGCAGTGCCAGGAACATAGTTGGGCAAACACATTCACATAGAAAATAAAAGAAAATTGGAATCTGTATTGAGTGGAGTACCACTGTAGCAATTGTTATGAAATCATCTTTCCTCTTCATAAAGTTATTTGTCTCAACCACGTCCTATGGTAGTGAGTTCTATATTCTAACCATTTTCTAGGTAAAGAAATGTATCCTTACTTTCTTACAGGATTTATTATTAACTATATTGTATTTATGGACCCTAGTTGTGGATTCCCCCACAAATGGAAACATTGGGCTGCACTTTTCCAAAGAGGATCAAATCCTGCTAATGGGGCTGAAAGTGGGAGCCGGCCCTGCTCTGATCAGATTTTGGGGCTCTGGCGGCATTTTACCAGCGGTGGCCAATTCACAGGTCCCCAGAGCTGTCTGTTTAGAGTAAGGCAAGGAAACGAAAGAGGGAAGTTTTGTAGAGGTGGTTGAAACCTGCAATTGGAGATGGGTCCTGTTCTAGCAGTGGCATCTTAGATGTGAGAGCCATTGTTGCTGGCCAGCCGTGCTCTGGGCCATGGAGTAGCCATTAAGCAGGACTCCCCTCCGAGAACCTACTGGCAGGGGAGGCCACCGGGGCTAACTTGCAGTCTTGCCATATGGCCACAGCCCTCTTCTGATGTGGGAAAATGCCAGCAGGGAGGGAAGTTGGACCCTTCATTTTCTCAAGGGGCCACACTGTGGCCGACCACACCACTGACCAGTACCCCATGGTGGCAGGCTCCCCTTGCCATGCCTTCCCCCACCCCATTACCAGGCCTCCCACCTCGCAGCCCATCTCCAAAGGGCCGGGAAAATTCAGCCCATTCTTTCCACAGTTACCCTGTCTAGTGCATTCATAATTTCAAAGTCCCCTATTCGGTCTCACCTGAGTTTTCCTGGTCTTTTCCGACAGTTCTAACCTTTCGGTTCTGGTACCACCCTTGTAAATCTTACTTGCACTTTCTCCAGTGCTTCTCTTACAGCAAGCAGACCAGCATGGTGTACAATGTTCTAACCAGGGTTCTATACAAGTTTAACATAATTCCAGTCCTTTTGGATTCTGTACCCTTCGATATAAATCCCAGTACTTTGTTGGCATTTTAATTGCTTTGATGACCTGTGATGCTATTTTTAATGATTGGTTCACCTGTCTCCTGAGATCCCTTTGCTTTTCTACCCCATTCAGTTTCTCCTTTTCCAAGGCACAGGCTTTTCCTACCAAAGTGAAGCACCTCATTATCCATGTGAGTTAATTTGCCACTTAACTGCCCAGTCTGCAGGTCTATAAACAGTTTCCAAATCCATGCAAAGGAATGCAAACTGTATTTAAAGCAACGTTGTAAACATTTTGAAGACCAGTGAAATAGGTGGAAAGATACGTTGCTCAATCTTTTGATGTTTGTGTTCGATTTTCAGCCCTAAGAACCATTGTTCATAAGAGACCAGAGTGCAGTTTCTGCTTTGTACCAATGTATTAGTGACATTGTTAATATCGGATAGTTTTTCCACCCAACTGCAGTGTACAGTGATGTGAGACCTGCTCAAAAGGCTGTCTCACGTGACGTGGTTTGACTTCACTTGCAGCATAACTCGGTGCCTTGCTGATCAGATTTTGAGTACTCAGGCAGTCTGCTGGATCAGTTGGGCACTTAATAAGCTAATGGAGGTTTCTTTGATTGTTTAAACGCTTGGAGGATCCCATCCATGCTCTCAAAACATTTAATATTTACTAGTGGGGAGAATGCATTCGCGAAGCTCTATTCCAGCACTCAGAGTACGATTCCCAGCTGTGAATTGTACTCTGGAGTGCATTCAGACTAGAATGATGCAAAGTTTGACTCCTTCAGTGAGTTTCGCTTGGTTTTGCTCTGGAGTCAGATGATTGCAGGACTAATGCACATGAAAGTTACTTACCTCAGACCAGTGGTACAGTGCAGGTAGAAAGATTTCTTTAAATCAATTTGAGCTGACTGGAAAAGGCTGCGTGATAGAACTGGTGTCAAGCAACGCTTCTGAAAATCATAAAGCATTTCATGGCATCCTGTTTAAATGTTAAGTATTGTATTTCTTTCAAACAGCGTTATGCCATTTACCTCTTGTTTATTTATTCTTAGTATATGATCTATTAACCTTGGCTAAATTGTACTCATAAATGTCCGCGAGTTGACGTGAGTAACTAGCTCTAATTCCCAGATAATTCCCTGAGTTTCCCGGAGCTGGAAACTAAATTGCTTCTTACTTTCAACACTCCATTTTGACATTTACATCATTTCAGTCAATGTATAGGGAAATAATATGGCCACGAAAAATTGTGGAGATGTAGCTGCTCTTCATTAGAACTATTCATTACAATCCATTCTGTCTATTTCAGTTAATCACTCATCCCCTTTTGTTTGACACCCATGTTTTTAATTTTGAGAGTTGTTCTAGCAAAGTTTGTGGAAGATAATTCACTTTTCGTTTCCCTGAAGTGCACTGTAGTTGGACGCTTCATTTTTTTTCCGTTTTTTGTCTCAATATTGAACTGTATTTTTATTAGCCATAACGGAGGATGGAAGCTCACACAATTTAGATAGGTAACAACCTCCTCTACCCCGCCCTTCATGCATACAATGTTCGGGACCACCGTATGGGTTTTGTAAGCTATTTCATTCTCTTTCACTGTCAATCATAAAAAAACACATCTAAGCACTATAGATGGATGATTTAGTCATGCCTATGAGCCAACACAACACAAATATTGCCCGCATAGTTCACCTCAATGTCCCAGACGTGTTCATGCATTACCTTTACAATATATGTTTTGCATATTTTAACGTTTATCTGTGAATGTCTTTCCCGCAATGACACTATTGAAATTCTCTTTTTTGAAGTGGTGGCTGGAGTCTGTCACTGTGCAGATATTCGAACAATTCCCATTGACCTCTTAATATCGCATCTCCTTTGTGTGGTACAAAATTTCCTTTAACGACTGAAATATAAGTTTCCCATAAATCTGACAGTGTAGAGCAAGGCCTGTCAAGGTGCCGATGTTTCCCTTGTCATTTCTTGCAGTGTCCTGTCAAGTGCATTATACTTGCACTTAGGCCTTGAGTCATTTTTCTCTCACACCAGCATCTTTTGTCTCTAAATAAAACATTTCCACAATAAGCAGATCTAATTCCTACACGTTTATGATATAACAGGGGCCGCGGACTGCCACTGTGCGGATAATCCCTAGGCAAAGTCACTGTATTGGTTTTGTAAGGGGTCACCTAAACATTTGGTAGCTGAAAGCATTCCTTCCACAATAACAATATCTGAAGCCCATACATTTATGATGCACCAGAGGCTGGGGGTTGCCAGTGTGTAGATATTTCCCACATAATTCCCTGCAGTTTCCTAGACGTGTAGTATGCTAGAATGAAGTGCCTCCTCATTGTTTGACTGAACTATTATGTGCTTAGCATTTACATAACAAAAGTGCCACTCGACTTCCCCGATTAATGCAGTTGAAGGGCTCTTGTGGTCCAGTAATAAACATTGTTGAAATAATTTATTTGGAGCCCTGGTTACTCGTGGGAGAATGATCACTGCGAGTTAGCTGATTGGACAATCAATGTTGTTGTCATGATGGTTTCATAAACACCAAGTACTATGTTTTTTCTCTATTGTGTCTTGTATACAAAAGGTCTGCTGTCTGCCAGGGTGATCAGTGGACCAAGAGACCCTCTCTCCATATACTGTATGCTCACTGTCAGTTAAATGAACTGCTCCTTGTTCTCCTGTATTGTTCAGGAGTCCCTTAAACATTCTGTCACAGAGAGCGAGAGAGAGAGGGGAAAAAAGTCCTCGCACTCTCTCAACGCTGTACCTCGGAATTCATTCCGTTCTGTGTGCTGCCGGTCCAGCGGTGGCGGTCATTTTACCATAGCTCCACGCAGCATTCCTTCAATTAATCAATAGATCAGCATGCCCTGTTTTTGCAACCGATAACATTTAAACAAATCCCTGATCGAACTATCTCAATATTTATTAATTATAACGGAGATTGCGGTGCCAATAATGAACCAGCTAATCTGGCGGTGTGGCGTTTGAGAAATGTTTCTTTGCAAGTTAATGGTTGCACTTACTTTAATGCGAACTTCGAAAATAAAACTTTGTCAGCATTTCTTATTGAAATAAAATGCCCCCTGAAATATTAAAGGAGCATCAGGTTCCATCTTATATATTAAACAATAAAATAATTCCAGAATATTAAGACTTAACTAGTTATTGCGGTCAAGTGAAACGTGGCATATTTTATTATATACTGCGGTTTTAAATAAAGACTGTCCTCCTCTGATATGAAGATAATGGTTCCTCCACTGTACTTGTCTGTCCCAGTTTCACGCTTGCTCTGACTGTTGCCACTCTCAGGGTGAAGCAGTGTCATACAGCAGCAACTCCGTTTGCCATGCTGTTTGGCTGGTGATTTATTTTAGGCAGATGCTATTGACAGCCGCTTGTAAACCAGTCCCCATTTATCCTGTCGGTTAATTATCACTCCAGTTGCTGGACCTCAGGCTTTGCAGTGCTAATGTTTTCACTCTTTGCTGGGGAAATCTCGGTGTGTCTCGTACAACAAAATGTTTTTTTTTACAATGGAAATAGGGAATGTTAAATCTACTTAAACTAACTGTAAACAGCCAATATTCAAACTATGCACATAGAAACTTGTCTAGTTAGCAAACAACGATTTCACTTCGGGTCAACAGGTCATCTTTTAAAACATAATATATTTACAAGACCAATACGTTTGTCAAAGCCACAGGTAGTTAACAACATTAGTCTACGGTTCTAAGTTATAACCCTATCTTTGCCTGTATTTAGATTTACAAAATGGAAAGGCTGTCAAAATAATTACAATCAATCCGGTTAGACGCGAATAAACGTTATCAATGTAAACGTGCTTTGAACGTGAAAACGAGCGTGTAATTGCAAAAGATTAAAAATAAATTAACTTTGGTCTATAGGAGAACTGAGGAAAGCTGCTTCCGGGAAGACTGTACCCACTTTAAAGAACAAGTGAATAGGTGTGCAAACAGTTACTTACAGCGGTTACAAATGTAAGCATAAAGGTTTCTCTCTACGTAAAATCCGCATAATAGGGTTGCGGTCGTTAAACAAATTCGTCAACCAAAGTAAGTTTATTTGTGGGCACAGTTAAACTTTTGACTGGGCTTCCAACCGCAACATTGAAGAATAAAATAAACAGCAAGAGAAAAGATAAATAAACTTGTCCTGCGAGCCTGATGTGGCGCGACTTACTTGAGAAGGCATGGGTAATCCTCCAGAGGACTGAGCCTGCTTTGTGTTAAATGTTTAAAGATTTCAAACGACGGAGTTTATTCCTACTGCAAACACTTCTATTTACAAGGTCAAGTATACCAGCACTCGACGGGTGCTTAAGAGTGTAATTATTTATCTAAGGGCGTTTGAGTGAGGATCAGGAGCCCTGGCAAGGGAGCCCATGCTGAATGCCCTCAGAAAGCGACTCAAACTAGAAGATGGATATGTATATATATGCATTGATTCACTGAGTCATTCCTTCTTGTAGCGATTTTGCATCCTAGAACTAGAATAAAAGTACAGACTTCTAGAATGTATTCAGACCGAACAACTGCAATCCTTAGCACAAATTTATGGTAAAATGTAACTTCTAACAATTCTCCCACACAGTTATTACAGGCATTACACTAAAGGAATCCTGACACTGAGCAGCTCATCTGGAAAAGTGTAAAGGAACGCTACTTTTCAGAGCAACTAGTTCCTAGCCGAAACATAATATCGAGACACAAGTATGATTTTTCCAAACCCTTTTGTATATTCAGTGTACAATGAGCGTGTCAGTCAGTGCTGCTTGGTCAGCCACCAACAGCTGTGATGTGCCTCCCCTTGCACCAGTATATTAAAAGTAAAAATGACTTCGCCTATGATTAGTAATTTAGAGCTCTCCGGAGTCATTGGTTCAAAAATACGAAAGGCCAGCGGAAACCCAATTAATCGAAAGTCAAAGCTCGACCCAGCTGTCAGCTGTGAAAACAGCAAATGTGTTGGCGCTGGAAGTTTGGGGAACTTAGTACTTTACGCGCTCACGGACACATTATCAAACATCGCGAAACAGCTTAGTAATATACCCAACGAACCGCCAGCATTTTCACTTTCACTCAACTCTGAACAGACACGCACAGTCTTGCGAAGTTTTTTTTTTAAACTAGATGACTCTTTATGGCTTCTATGAAAATACAATGTTAACGGCAGCCTCACAAAGTTATTTTAAAAGAACAATTTCTATCAAGGCCAATTTTTTTTATATCTCTCCATTTCCAAAAATACATATTTAAAGATAACCTTTTTCAAATCTATATGTTGCATCTTAAATTGTTCAATTGGGATTGCCGAGAATTCATCATAATTCAATTTCCCTTTAGAATAAGTATTGAAATCCTGTACCTTCGCTGGTAAAAGTATCACTGCATTATTTCACAGCTCGATGCTAAACCAGAGCCGTGGTTAAGTCTATATTTCAATAAATTATTCCCCAAATGTATACATTTGTAACTTTATACACACACGACTGGTTAAAAAAACACCAGTCATATAAGATTTATACTAGTTGCACCAGAGATTAATTCCACACCTCTAATACAACTGAAAATACAAACAAATCTTACCAGAATTAAATTTATATAAAGGTCTATTAAATTGTCTTTTTTATATTGAAGATGGCAGTGCAGAGCTTCCTTTTTGAAGAAGGATAAAAGTTGTATTGTTCATTTATAACCGGGCGACTAGTAGTAGTAGTAAAATGGATGCCATCAAAGTCAAAACATTAGGCAGTGGGACGCTGGAGGAGGCTCTGGCGCTTGGAGCGTACCTGTATGTGTCTCTATTCTCATCATCATAACTGATAGCGTTGTCTCCTGGGTCTTCTTCATAGTCCCAGTACTCATCCAGCTCCACGTCCGAGCCGCTGCTGCCAGAGCTATGCTCAGGTCCAAAAAAGCAGAGTCTGGCCATGTTGTCCTTGATCGCCTCGCAGATGGGTCGATCGGCTCCGTCGCAGACACATTCCTTAAGGAGCAAGGCTTTAGGGATGACCAGCATGCTCTCGATCACCTCCCGGCACTGATCCGTGCATTTGATGCCGTTGAAAAGTTTGCCGCAGTTCTGGAGGTAGCGGCGCATGGCGTTGTTGCACTGGGGTTCGGTCTCGCACTGCAGGCGGGCTTCGGTGCAGCCCATCACCCCGTCCCAGTTGCGGGTCCTCGGCAAACAGGGCTCAATGGCACGTTTGGTCCTTTTGCACAGCTCGTCCTGGACGCAATCGCAGTTCTCCAGCATGGGCCCGTTCTGCGTGTGGTTGAGGTGGATAAGAGCCGAGAGGCAGTGGCTGGGACACCGTCTGGTCTTCAGGCTTAAGACGGATTTGCAAGCCTCCATATACTGCTCGTACGCAAAGTTGCAATCGGGCTCGACCTGGCACTGCACGATGGCTTGCCAGCAGATCCGCCGGGCCAACACTCGGGAATTGCTCAAAAGGAACAGTAAACAGACGAGAAGGTGGCTCCCGATTCGAATCAAGCCAGCGAGACTTGCCATCGTCTTGGTGTCTGAAAGTTTTGGAGTTTGCTAATTTTTTGCATAAGGGATGGCTGGTGTCACGCATCCATTCAGAAGTCCTGTGCGGTGCAGCAGAGTTTCTTTCTCACTATGTTCTGCAGAGTGAGGAAGACTGTGTGCTTCTCGCCTGCTTTTCCGTCAACATACTGCAGGCAATGCTTCCCAGAGTTTGGCTACGGTTCTTTTTACAGGAAAGACTTCCCTCCTCCCAACACACAAAAAAAACCCAACGTGCTCTAATTACCTCGGCAGCGCCTTATTATCTATTCAACAAACTGCAAACAAATAGCGGAGCAGCCCCTCCACATCCTGGTCACTCAGGGCTCCTTTCCCCGCCCACTCGGCTTGTACCGCGGGATGTAATTGGCCCACTCCTCCCCCTCCAGCCCTATGATTGGCTCACAGCGCCCCCTTCCCATCCTATGATTGGCTCGCTGCGTCCCCTCCATCCCTATGATTGGTTCACAGCTCCCCTTCCAGCCCTATGATTGGCTCACTGCTCCCCCTCCAACCCTATGATTGGGTCACTGCTTCCCTTCCCGCCCAATGATTGGCTTAACATCGCACCCCCTCCCACCCCATGATTGGTTCACAGTTGACAAGTGGAGAATGTAATTGATGGCTATGTACACCAATCAGCTTCCCGGAGCTGGGTTCCAGGCAGTTTCCTCTGGTGCATGCATTCTTTTGTAAATTCCCGCCTTGTTGGCTGGATCGGGCCGAGTGTGGGGTTCCTGCCTCAATCTTCCCCCTTCTGGCCCGGCTGCTGCTTGATCACTGGTTGCAGTTTATGGGAGAGCAACTTCCACACGGAGACTATCTGAATCCACCACCTCCTCTCCCTCCTCAGGGCTGCACCCGTTACCTTGCCGGACCTCCAGCTGAATCTTGCCCCATCAAACTAAACTAAAAACACAACCTGAAAAGTATTTTGGTTGTTGCGAAAAAACAGCTCCACCAGAAAGTCTACATTTGCTTGTTAAATTTTTAAAGAACATAAGTTATGTAGAAGCTCAGCCAATTCGCTTGAAGCAAGATTTAACCATTTGGTTTCGATTCGAAGTATTTAAACTTTCTAATGTTGCCTTATTCTGTCAGAAAAAAAAATCTGTATTAAGATTATTTTACTCATTTGAGTAAACTTTATTCGTTTTTGTTTTCCTGATGATTTGCTTGAGAATTGGGGTACTATTTCCATTTCTCATTTCACTTCCCTTCTCGCTCTCGTTCTCCCCTTTCACTCTTTTCGATCTCATTCATAAATAACCAGAATCTCTCAGTTAATGTCCGATTCTCCGACCTGCATTTATCCATTCTGATTATCTTTCTGATTGACACTCAAACGTGTTCTCCGATTGGTTCCTGAGCCTCAGGTAGGTTAACTTTCATGGGAACTGCCTTCCGTGAATGTGACGTCACTGGCGCCCCTTAAAGTATTTTAATTCACAAATTTGGCACAACTTGTGTGGCCTTGTTTGTACCTTGTGTTTGTGTAAGAAAGGAAATGAAAAGCAAAATACGGCTAAGAACTTGTATTTACGTTCGGCCTCAGTTTTTGTCGGAGGCTGTAGATAACAGGCTACTTTCTCCAGTTGAGAAATGATACCTACCAATGCATAAAATCAGAAAAATGTCGGAAATAATTTGTATGTAATGTGTTTACTACAATTGGAAAATGTACACAAGGGGTATAAGGTTTTATTTTAAAAATATTTTAAAATAAATGCAGCAGCAAAATACGGTTCCTGACAATGAGATTGGAGACACTAAACATAATACCGGTGCCTGTAATATTTACATCTGTTGACAGCCAGAATTGCAGCACATGGTGTGGATAATTGTTGCGTCTTTTTCACATATTCTTTGTATTTCATAATAAACATTAACGTTCACAAAACAAATCACAAATTAACGACGGTAGGAAAATAATTAGTCATTCTACGTTACCATAATACACGACAATCCATAATTAATAGCAATCATAGCAAAACACCTGTATGTACAAAATATGTATGTCAAAATACTGTAATATATGGAGTTAATACACTTCGTTAAGAAAAGACAGCAAGGCCGAATTTTGAATTTAAGTTGGAAAAGTGCTTTCGTGAAAATAATAATTACGCGATGTTTCTTTATTTAAACACCACAGTTGATTAAGAATGTGAAAGAAACAGAAGCGGATGAATGTAATTTGATGCCATGCATTTACTAACAGGCATAGATCCAAGGTCCTTCCCTTGCTAAGTAGTTTAGAATGTACTTCCTGTGGTGATTTGGCTGAAAGGGTTGTCACATGGGATTTAGAAGTTTCAAAAAAGAACTATTTAAAAGTACACGACATTTTGAAAATAGCATGAAAACAGGAAACGATGTAGTTCTGACAACGACTGACTCCGAAATAATTGGTCTTTCTTAACTTAGTGCAGGCTGCCACACTTTTTGGTGAAAGTAGATTAATAGTGTATGTTAGGTTATGGTGTTGTGGAATCTATTATCAAGGTTTCTATTGTCTAATCATTGGCGGACTGCAACGAAATTCTGTTCCAAACCCTCCCCATGTCCTCCATCTGGTTGGGACTTCATAGGCCTGGTTCCACTCTTACCTAAAGCTGTCAGCCAGAGAATTACCTGCAATGGCTTCTCTTCCCCTTCCAGCATTGTTGCCTCTGGTGTTCCTCAGATTTTTCTATTTCTCATCTACATGTTCCTCCTCAGATATAACCCATCAGTTTCCAATCATACCTCCCTTTCACCTCTCTTTATCCTTCCCCTGTTTACACAGCCAGGCTGCTTGTCCAACATCCAATACTGGATGAGCAGCAACTGGGTCAGCAGCAACAAAAACAAAAATTGCTGGAAAAACTCAGTAGGCCTGACAGCACCTGTGGAGAGAAAAACAGAGTTAACGTTTCGAGTCTGTATGACTCTTCTTCAGAACTAAAGAGAAGTAAAAATGTGGTGAAATATATACTGTTTAAGGGGGGCGGGACAGGTGAAACTGGCTAGAACACCCCTTCAATCTTTTGTTTATGATATCTTTTGCAAACTCTCCTTTGCCTCCACCTGTTGCTGGCCTTAAACAATATATATTTCACCACATTTTTACTTCTCTTTAGTTCTGAAGAAGTCATATGGACTTGAAATGTTAACTCTGTCTTTCTCTCCACAGATGCTGTCAGACCTGCTGAGTTTTTCCAGCAATTTTTGTTTTTATTTCAGATTTCCAGCATCCGCAGTATGTTGCTTTTGCCTCTAAGTATATATTGGAAGGACAGTAGCCACTGCCTTTGATCCCTTGTATAAATTCCAGCCCATAGCCACCAATTCCACCCTCTCCCTAATAACTGGCTGACGTTGAACTAGACAATTCACAGCTCCGTGAGCTTTTTAACCATGCGATGAATTTCCTCTGACATCTTCACTAGGACCACCTGTTCCACCTTTGTAACATTACCCAACATTACCCTTGCCTCAGCTTATCTGCTTCTGAAATCCTCACTTCTGCCTTTGCTACCTATAGATATGAATGTTCCAATGCATTCCTAGCCAGTCGTGTTCCCCAACACCACCACAGCACCTGCACCCCCCCTCACCCCTGCCATGTTCTACCCTTGGCAAACTTGAGGTCTATTCAAAGCTTTGTTCTGTATGTTAACACTCATCAAGTCCTGCTCACCCAGCTCCCTACATTGGCTCCTAGTTAAGCTAGGTATTGAATTAAAATTCTCTCCCTTGATTTCAAATCCATCCTTATTCAGTCCTCCCTTTCTAAGTAATCTCCTGTAGCCTTACAGCCTCCCCACCACCACCCCAAGATCTCCCTGCTTCTCCAATTCTGGCCTCTTGAGGATCCCCAATTTAATCACTCCACCACTGGGGACCTGTGCCTTTAGCTACCAAGGCCCTAAGCTCTGGAATTCCCTCACTAACTCCCTGTCTGCCCCTCTATCCTCCTTTAAGACAGTCCTTAAAACTTATCACTTTGACCAAGCTTATGGTCATCTGTCCTAATACATCTTTACATGCCTCAGTGTCATTTTTTTTGTTAATGCTCATAAAACTCCTTGGGATGTTTCACTATGTTAAAGATGCAATGTAAATGCAAGGTGTTGTACTTCAACCAATGAGGAATCAAATATTCAGCAGTGGTTCAAGAAAGTGGCTCACCACCAACTTGTCAAGGGCAATTAGGGATGGGCAACAATGCTGCTGGCCTTGCCAGTGATGCCAACACACTATGAAAGAACATAAAAAGGATTTTAAGAATATAAATTAAAGAAGTTATATGGTTTCATATAGGTTTCATATAGAATCATCCAAATTTGAAATTATTATCACAAATATTTTATCAGTCTTCTGACAGAAAAGCTAAATATATGTGAAATAAGAAGGCTAATGACACATGTGCATGATTCATATTGAAACAGCAGATCACATGAACCAAACACAACAGCATGCAATGATTATACCAGGAGGAGGACAGTTTATGCGGAGTACAGACTGTTTTATTTTATATGCCTTGGGGCTATGCAAAAATGACACTAGTTTCTGTGTGTACGGCAGGTTTTATTACAGTGCTTAAAAATGTCTGCTCCATACTTACAGCCCTTTGCTTCCAGCGACTTCTACAATTTGTTTACTTTTCTCTGAGTCCACACTCAGGCTTAACTAATCAAGCACAGTGAGCATCAGTAGTAAACAGACTCACATAATCAAACACAGAAAAATGGAATACTACATCTTTTTCCCCCTTGCAAAACTAAAGACCTTATTTTAAATTAAACCATCCAAACAACAAACATAAGTACATTGAGTAATTTCTTAGAGTTCAACTTGTCAGTTTTCTCTAAGGACAGGATTAGTCTTTGAGATACAAATTTCTCTGATGACTGTGCTGAGATCTACGATTTTGAGGTAGTAGTTGTGCTCCCTCAGGTTGTTCAACTCTGCTCTATGAAGATGACCTTACCATCTGTACATCCATAAAGGCCAATGGCTGGATCCTGATGTAGCTAACAATGTAGTCAGCACTTGGTGATCGGTTCGGAGAGTGCTCTTTCTACCATGGAGATAAATGTGCCAATATTTATAAGCGTAGTTGCTTATAGGTTAGTGCTTCCCGCTCTCCAGTGGAGTATTCACATTCAGTTTCTGACAATGGGCATGATGCATAAGCGATGGGGCATTCCCTCTCTTCAATGTATGAAAATGCAGCTCCAATTGCTTTTACGGACACAGCTCTGTGACATACATTTCCACATGTGGGTTGAAATGAACAGGGAATGGTGAAGTTGCTTTCTTTGCGTTTAACATGTCAAACAATGTTTTCTATGTACTGTCCATTTCCATTGTGCATCTTTGTGCAATAGCTTCCAAAGAGATTCCGCAATCTCTGCATACTTATGAACAAGTTTATGATAATAGTTGGTAGTACTAAGGAACAATGCTCACTCTTTCACGTTATCTGGATTTTGAAGCACATTGATGGCTTTGATGTGTGTAGGCTTTATTCCAGCTGCTGTCAGCTTGTACACTAGAAAGTCAATCTCGGATACTGCAACATGTTTTTGTCCCGAGTCTCCAGCTGTGTTGTGTGAGTGGAGTGAGCACTACTGTTAACTGCTGATAGTGTTCTGTTTGTCCTTTCTATGGACAGCAATGTCATCAAAAAGGTTGAGCAACCCCTCAATGTCTGACAAACTGATGAAACAATGTTCTGGAATGTGCTATGCGCTGAACTTAGTCCATAAGGCAGTCTGTGGTACTGAAGCACACTTTCCTGAGCAACAAAAGCTGTGAGATATCGACTTTGCTCTGCTAGTGGTACCTGAAGATAGCTCAGTCGCATGTTAACCTTATGATGACTGTGAAATCATGAAATTATGCTGATAGATCTTGGATTATAAGAAGTGGATACCTGTCTGGAATGATAGCTTTGTTGGTTGCCTTAAGATTGACATATAGTCTAAGTTCACCATTTTTGCATTGTGCAATGACTAGGTTTTATATCCACGATGATGAGTCAGTTCACTCAGTGATGCTGTCTGCAGCTCCTGTGACACTTTGGCATGAATTACAAATGACAACCATCTCACACTTTGTGAAATTAGCAGAATTGATGTGTCACTGTGAGGACCATGACTGTACCCCTTAATCTCTGCAAATCCAGTGAATAACAAAGGACACTATTTGCATAGTCTGTGCCATCAATTACATTAATGTGTGCTCTGGTGGGGTCTTCAAGTTTGAAGCCAAGTCTATTGAAAATGTCTACCCCCATAAGGCTTCTGCCTTTAGCTACATAAAACATGCCTGTCTAGGGTGACTTTGTGTAGCGTACTGGAACAGTGATCGCTCCCAAAAGTGGAATAATTGAGTCATCGTAAGCTTGAAGAGACTATGTCACAGCAGTGAGAGAAAGTTGTGAAAAATAACAATGGTAGAGTTTGTTGTTCAAGCTTGATACTTTCACTCCAAAATTAATGAGAAGCAATACTGAGAGCTTGCGATCTTGACTGAGCATCCCTTAAAATGACCTAGTGCTTTACTTTCTGAGATGGTTTACACTTGCTGTACCTCACTCCCAGGAAGAGACACCTCCATATGTCGAACTGATGAAGTCTTCTTTGACAATCTGTACAACTTTGCAAAATGATTCCACTTTAAGCATGAGTTACACATTTTTCCCTGAAGCTGGACATGACATTGGATTGGATGAGCATTTCCACAATTAGGGCATGGTTCTGAATGTATCTGGGGCACATGTTGATGAGACTGTTGAGGTTTCTTTGCCTGTACCCAGTAAGCTGTTGGGCAAGCTGTGTCTGCAACCCTGAGCCTGAGGGTGGATTTCTGTGTAATCTCTTCGAATCAAACATGGTAGATTCAATTTGGACCGCCAATATAAGAACATAAGAAGAAATAGGAGCAAGATTAGGCCATTTGGCCCATCAAGCCTGCCCCTCCATTCAATAAGATCATGGCTGGTCTACCCCAGACCTCAACTCCTCTTTAGTGCCAGCTCTTCATTGCCCTTAACTCCCCGATACTTCAAAAAGCTATCTACCTCCTCTTTAAATACTTACAGTGATCTAGTCTCCAAAATGCTCTGGGATAGAGAATTCCAAACATTCACTACCCTCTGAGAGAAGAAATTCCTTCGCACCTCAGTTTTAAATGACTGTCCCTCTATTCTGTAACTATGCCCCCTAGTTCTAGACCCCCCACTAGTGGAAACATTTTCTCAACATCTACCCTGTCAAGTTACCTCAGAATCTTGTACATTTCAATAAGATCACCCCTCATTCTTCTAAACTCTAATAAATAAAGGCCTAACCTGTTTAGCCATTCTTGATAAATCAACCCCTTCATCCCAGGAATCAGCCTAGTGAATCTCTTTTGAATTGCCTCCAATGCCAGTATATCTTTTCTTAAATATGGGGACCAAAACTGTGCACAGTACTCCAAGTGCAACCTCACCGGCACCCTGTACAGTTGTAACAAGACTTCCCTATTTTAAAACTCCAACCCCCTAGCAATACAGGCCAAAATTTGCCTTCTTAATTACTTGCTGTACCTGCATGCTAACTTTTTGTGTTTCATGCAAAAGAACACCCAGATCCTTCTGGGCTGTACTTTTTTGGAGTCTCTCTCCATTTAAATGTCTGTCTTTTGATTCTTCCTACCAAAGTGCATGATCTCACATTTTCCTACATTAAGGTCATAACTTTTTTCAATGTTAAATCATCATCCTCCACGAGGAGGCATTCCCTAATTCATGGAATTGAAGTCTTTCCAATCAATTGGTCACAAATTAGTTCATTGGTTAATGTACCAAATTTACATGTAGATGCTAATTGTTGCAATGTTGCCATATATTGCTTTATGGGCTCACTGTTTTCCTGGCTTCTCTGGTGGAATGTATATCATTCAATCATCACCTTTTCTTTGGCCTGAAGTATTTTTTGAGAGCACTTATCACTGTATCAATCATGGACATGTCTTCTGTGAGCTGCTCAATTATTCACTGGCCTTTTCTGTTTTGAGACAATGTATGTGTATCACCTTCTTGCAGATCACTGCTACATCTGACCAGTTCAGCCCTACAGCAAACAAGGTAGGTCTTGAGTTCCAAAATCCATCCACTCCATGTCATGGGGGGAACTCCGGTTGAAGAAAAAAGTGGTGTTGGAGTTGGTAAATTTAAAGCTTTCTCCATCATCCTCATTGCCAGTATGTTGCACATTTTATATCTCAGAACTATGCAGAGATGACACTAATTTCTATGTGTGTGACAATTTTATTCACAGTGTTTTAAAATGTCTGCTCCATGCTTACAGCTCTAGCTTCCAGTAATTTCTCCAGTTTATTTACTTTTCTCTGAGTCTATACCCAGGCTTAATTAATCAAGCACAGTGAACATCAATAGCAAACAGACTCCCATAATCAAACACAGGACCAGTGAACACCACACAGCCAAGTTAATGTTTCAGCGTTTCATCCTCTGTCAGTTTTCTCGACAGATCCTGACTGACATGCTGCATGTTTCTAGTGATTTGTGTTCTTAATTTCAGATTTTCAGCCAATTTTTGTTGCACTTTTAAATTACAAATAGTTTGTAACTGAACAGATTGTAGAAGAATTACACAGTTGCTGTGATATTTCCACTAAAAGGGCAAGGTTCTCAATTTGCAAAGTCAACTGTCATTCTTATGAATATAGATATTATACAAATAAATGCATTGGAGAATGATATCCAACCCTTTCTCAAGGCATCAATTTCAGTAGTTAGCTTAAATATATTCTACTGCTAGAAAGAGCTTTTTAAAGAGCTACAAGTTACAACGGAAAATAACCCTAGGAAGAGTTAAGATTACAATCGTGCTTTGAATTAACAGCATAAAACAGTTGACAATACAATGGAGAGCTACAAAAATGACACATCTAATTGCACTCATGATAATTGTGAAAGTGCAGAGAACACAAATTTCTGCCAAAATAAATCAGCAGTTGTGCGCTATGAACTGACCACAAACCTACAATTAACACTCAATAAAAGAAATGTACCTCTATAAACAACAACACCCTTTATACTTAATATTACACAAACAGCTTCTAACTAAAACATTAAAAGGGGCTATCCCAAGAGCGAGACAAAATAATTATTAATTCAGTGGGTGCCTTATACATTGCTACATTCACTCAGTCATTAACATTTGATATGTTGTTGATACCAACAATAAGTTGCTGCATATCAATTGCATTCTTAATGTAAAGTCCCAAAACACTTAACAAATTTAAATAGAGGAATGGGCACTGATCCAGAGAGGCAGATTAGGGTTACTGCCCAAAAGCTTGGTTGAGAAGATGGGCAGTCAATTTTAAAGAAGAGAAGTGAAGAGAGTTAGAGCTTTAGGGATTGTGTTCCAGAGGCAAGGGATATGGCAACTGAAGGCTTTGTTATCAAATACCAAATAGGCTAATATAGGGGAATGTGTGCAAAGAGTGTTGGTGGGTTGGGGTTCGTGATGTTGGGATATCAGGCTAAGGCATTTCAGAAGTTAGAGAGGGTCATGGCCATAGAGAACTTCTGAAGGTGAGGATGATGATTTTAAATTTAATATGTTTGATGGCAGGGATGATGGGCAATTGGGGCTTAGTGTGTGACCGAGAATAGACAACTGCATTTAGGATAGATGGATTGTTTTTAAGGATGAGGAGCCAGCAAAGAGCATTTTGGACAAATGAAGTCTGGAGGTGTGAAAATCATGGATGACGAATTCAGTGGCCATGCAGCTATGATAGGCCCATAAGGGGGAGGAACTGGGAGACACCAGTAAGTGTATGGACATATCTCTGAGAGAGGCACTGAGATTGGCTGGAGGCAGGCAATTTAGCAGAAATAGAAGCAAGCAAATGGTGAATCATTGGAATGGAGAGCTTGAAGCTCAGCTGTGGGCAAAAGATGTCTAAAGTTCACACATACATGTTCGGCTGAACTATTGCTTGGGGAAAAGGGTGATTCAGGATCAAGGGAGAAGATTTATGATGAAACCTAAAAACAATAGCTTTAATCTTCCCACTGTTCAGTTTGAGAAAATTGTGGTTCATCCATGAACCCATATATAACCAGTCTGTCTTGCATTGAGGGGTCAATACATGTTAAATAATTGACAGATGGCATCAAGCAATACTGGAAGAAAACCAGAAAATGTTGGAGGCATGCTGTAGGCCAGACAGCATTTGCAGAGTGAAAAGACACATTAGTGTTTCAAGAAAAATTCTTTCATAGATCTTATATCGAAAGATAAATGAGCAGAATTAGGAAATAAAGGAGAAAGGTAAGCAACAAGAAGGATACAGCTACCCCAATCAGTGAAAGGAACTGAATGTATTAAGAGACTTGTAACCTGATTAAGGAAAAACAGTGAAAATTGTTAAATAATATAAAATTTCATGTCAGGAAAGGAATGTAAGGCAGTAAGAAAAGAAACACCCAAAGATAAAGCCAAGATAATGTGGAATGTGGAAATCACAATGTTTCTTAAGATTTGAATGATCACAAGATGAAAATTCATTATTAAAACAATGTTACAGCAATACACTACATTCTTCAGAGACCATAAACTATGGTGACACAACCCCAAATAAAGCAAGTTTAATGTAGGCATCTCAAACAGCCTCCGGTGCTAACAGAATTAGTAAAAAGAAAGACTTGCATTTATATAGCACTTTTCATGACCACCAGATGTCTCAAAGTACTTTACAGCTAATGAAGTATTTATGAACAGTAGTCACTGTTGTAATGTAGGAAACATGGCAGCCAATTTGTGCACAGCAAACTCCCACAAACAGCAATGTGATAATTGTTGTAATATGCCTTTAAGGGACTGCAGCGTGCCATCACTTTAAGGTAAGTGTATCATGTAATCCAGCCTCAGTTTCACTCTGGATCAGAACTGAATACAACACACAAAGCCCTGCTGCTGATATCATCAAACTTTCTGCCCATTTATATCTGTTCACATGTGCCTAGAATTAATAAGTGAACCTACAACATGGTCGTACAATCCCTTATGAGCGATTGGTGCCTTTATATAACTACAACACACACAACGTGGTGTACAGCAGCGGTTCTTTCTAAATGTCATAGTACTTAGCCTGGCAACAAGTATGACATGGTGAACAGTCTTAGAACATAATACATGGCATGAGACGATCCTTGATATTTTAGTAAGACTGCAATAAAGCTGCAGGGTCGGAGAGTGTTGAAACCGCAGTGTGCTGACTGCACAGAAAAGCTTTTAAGACACAGGTGCCCGGATAGTGCTCAAGTAAAGAGCTTGTAAGCAAACGGATCCCTCGTGGTGAGATTTCAGCACATAACTTGTCAGTTTATTGATGGGATAGTGCACCGAGATGACCAGCACTGGGTTAGCTCAGTCAGGAAAGGCAAGGGTGTAGGCTGGATCAATAGTGAGCAAGGGAGAAACAAGCAAACAAAAAAAAGGTCCTAAAAATCGGGCCTGAGAAGGTTGTGATTAAAAGGGGCAGAGTTTCAGGAATTCCTGTGAAAGTGGCTATAGCTGCAGGTACGATAGGAGAAGGAAGATCAAAGAGATATTGTCAGAATGTCCACAAAATTCTGCAGTTTAACTTGGAATGCACATGAACTACTATCCAAATTCAAAATGTTTAAACAGCTCAGAGCTATAGTTTTTTTCTTTCAGATGTGTCTGAACCAGACAAGCAAACCATAAACGTTCACCTAACAATTGGAAATGAAGGTCCACACAGGCTGAAAAGGTCAGGATTAACAGCAGAAGATCTAAAGGCTCTCCAAAAGATCTGGATAACATTGGAAGACCAGTTTAGGATCAGGTTAAACTCCTGTATTCATAGAGTTCATGTCATTTCGACAACAGCCCAAAGAATCCATAGACCACTTTGTCAGCAGACGCACAGAAAAGGGTACGTACTTTGATTTTTTGGATGCAGAACCAGCAAACAGAATTGTTGAGTTGGTGATCACATCCACTCCCATGGAAGTGTTCCAGAAAGATCTGTTGGACAAGCCCAAAACAGATAGCATCAAAGAGTTACTCCAGGATGGATGTAAGTCTGAAGCGATCCTTGCAGGTCAACAAAGCTTACAAGCTCTAAGCACAATCCCAATTGTTGACGCACTTACTAGAACACACAAATCCGGCAATACATGTGGAAGGTATGGCCTTCTGCATGCACCAAGGAAATGCCCAGTTTTCTATCAACTCCTCAAAGCATGTGGCAGAAAAGACCATTGGCAGTGGCAGTGTACTAGAGCAAAGGCTGATGCAGCTATAAAGAGCCATGCACTGATCCAAACAGGCCATATACAATGGATACTTTTAAGCATGAAGAATGACCATCCAGTATCCTGTCAGAAACATATACATCAGGTGACTGACAAGCTAGAAAATGATGATGAAGTGCATGATGAGATGAAAAGCAGTAATCACAGATTTCACCGTCAATTTTGTGGAAAACATAAATGCCATCTCTCTATCCCAAGTGTTTGCCAAGATTCAAATTATCTGCCCTGAGAAAATTGACAGTTTCTCATTCTTGACCAACATTGACACAGGGTGCCAACAAACTACCTCTGTGAATTCTAAAAGACATTTATCCATAGGCATGGAAGGCCATGGTGAAACCTACTGCTGTGAAACGTTCAGCATACAACAGTTCACTGATTCAATGTGCAGGTTCCATAGTCCTAGAGTGCACCTCAGAAACTGTGGCAAACCATCACTGAAGGATGGCCTGATTCAATTCAATATGTCCATGAACACCTGAGATCATTTTGGCCTTACCAGGCATCTCCTGGGGAGTCATTTTTAAAGGCAGGCAGGTCGTCATCCCAGAATCCTTGTGACCTGATATTTTTCAAAAACTTCATCACTCACACATGGGCATAGATCAGAAGAGATTATCTGCAAGATAGACAGTCTATTGGCCGGGTATGAACAATGACATTGAAGTCATTTTCAAAAAGTGCGAGGCAGGACAAGAGCTTGTGCCAAGTCAACACAAAGAGCCATTAATTCTGCATGAAGATCGTACTTATCCTTGGTCTAAAATTGCAGCTGACCTCTTTCATGTCCATGGCACTAACTTCATCGTCATCATTGATTACTTTACAAATTACCCCATTATTCGACAATTGCACAATATGTCAAGCACAACTGTTATGCACACTCTTGGTGCTATTTTCAGTTTATCTGGTGTGCCTACAGAGGTCATTACAGATAATTGTCCGCAGTTTATTGATAAGCTATTTCAGGGTATGTGTGAGAAGTGGAATATCAATCACACTACCTCTTCTCCTCATTACCCTAGATCTAATGACCTAGTTGAATGAATGATTTGCATGGTGAAATCCATCATTCTCAAATGTAGACAGACCAAGCAAACTCTACAAATTACAATGTTACCACTGAGAGCGACATCTTTAAGTGCAACTATTCCATCACTGGCAGAGATCATGTCCGGCAGACCACTGTGTACCAATCTACCTATTCTTAACTGATTTTACTCTCTCAAAAACTAGAGAGTACCTTTTAAAACTGAAAGAGAAGATGACCAACCTGCATGTTAAAAATGCGGGTACAGAATTGCCAAGTTTACAGTTGGGATAATAAATTCACATCCAGGAACCCAGATAAGGTACATGGCAACCAGCCAAGGTGACAAGGATTTGTTCAGAACCAAGGTCATGAAGTAATATGAAGGATCAACGGTGAGGTGTAACTGAGGACAAATCAGATCCATTCCAGCTCCTCAACCACTCTGCAGTCCTATTGCATTGAGGACAAAATTCCAAATGCAACCAGGAAAAGTTATCCAAGAATGACAACCTCACAGATTACTGTGAACAATTAAAGAAGCCTCCAGACAAGGTTACCATTACAAGATATGAGCACACCAATACATTATCTCAAGCTCTTTAGAGATTCATAAATTTACCAGTTCTATACATTGTTATAACCCATTCCCAGGTGAGGTTCCCCAAAGTTGTTGATCTAGGCGAGACCCCTCAATTTGTCACCATCTGGCTGGGACACCCCAAATTGTTATGCCCCAGGTGATGAGGGATGAACTGGCTCCCTGTCTTTATTCAGCACCACCCCCCGCCCCCCTTCTGTTGGCTGAAACAAGATTTAATCTAAAAAGGATCCCTTTCATGGATACCTTTTCCCCAGACCCAATCATTCTGACTTTGAAAGAACCAATTTGATCAGACTTTCTTGAGTTAACTGTAAGAGTAAGCTTAATAACTACTAAAGGCAAGAAAGGATAAAATACATGCATATACGATCATACAAGTTAAAAGTAAGAATTGGGATACCTGCAAAAGGGTGATTTTCAGAGGTAGAGTGTGTGGCTGTTACTTCTGAGTCAAACTTCCAGCATTTGCTCTCTCTCAGACCAACAGAAATACACTGAGGCAGCTTTTCAGTTCACTTTTAACCCTCCTTTGTATATTCCACGTGGGAAACAAATTCACAAATCTGTTTGGGCATTGCTCACAGGATTTCTTGACGAGATGATGCTCATCTCCCCATTATGTCCCATTGTCTCTACCAAAGGGAGCAAATAGTCTCTGGATGTCTTTAACAGTGCATTGTCTGGCAACAGGGTGGGGTTCTATTATCTCTTAGGCAGTCACCCTGTAGCATTCCAGCCAGTGGCTTGTGTGCATTTTAAAAACTCAGGTCATATTTTTAGAAGTCCAATATTTCCGGATGCAATTCGGTGTTTTTTCCTTCATTGTCATGAATCTTCCCCTCCTCCCCAGAATGAAACGAGATTCATTCTCATTTCATTATAAAAAAGAGAAAAGCTTACATAGAAACATAGAAAATAGGATCAGGAGTAGGTCATTTGGCCCTTCAAGCCTGCTGTGCCATTCAATATGACTATGGCTGAACTTCTATCTCAATGCCGTACTCTTGCATTTTCCCTATACCCTTGATGCCTTTGAGGTCACAAATCCATCTATTTCATTCTTATATATATTCAGTGACTTGGCCTCCACAGCCTTCTGTGGTAGAGAATTCCATAGGTTCACCACCCTCTGAGTGAAGAAGTTTCTCCTCATCTCAGCCTTAAATGGTCCATCCCATATCCTGAGACTGTGACCCCTCGTTATAGGCCCCCAGCCAGAGGCAATGTCATCCCCTGCATCAAGTCTGTCCAGCTCTGTCAGAATTTTATATGTTTCAATGAGATCTCCTCTCAGTCTTCTAAACTCCAGTGAATACAGGCCTAGTTGGCCCAATCTCTCCTCATGACAATCCTACCATCCGAGGAATTAGTCTGGTGAACCTTCGCTATACTCCCTCTATGACAAATATATCCTGGTAAGGAGACCAAAATTACACACAATACTCCAGGTGTGGCCTCACCAAGGCCCTGTACAGCTGCAGTAAGACATCCTTGCTCCTGTAATCAAGTCCTCTTGCAATTAAGGCCAACATACCATTTGCCTTCTTAACTGCTTGCTGCAACTGCATGTCTGCTTCCAGTGATTGGTGTACAAGGACACCCAGGTCCCTTTGTACATCAACATTTCCCAATCTATCACCATTTAAACTTATAAACAACAAAACTCTCTCATACACACATTCATTCTTTTAACAATGGTCAATTTATCTTTTAAGTTTTGGAAAGGGTGTCCGCAATTGCGTTTGATTTCCCAAGAATGTGGGTGATTTTTAAGTGGTATGGCTGGAGGAACAAACTCCAACAGAATAACCTGGCATTCTGGGTGTTAAATGTTTCCACAAAAGTTTATGGATTGTGGTTGGTATAGACTGTGGTCTCTCTGTACCCATTTTGGACATATATCTCAAAGTGTCTGAGGACCAGTAATAAACCAACGGTCTCCTTCTCTATTGTTGAGTACTGTTTCTGATGCTTGCTGAACTTTTTAGAGAAGTACCTGATTGGTCTCTCCATTCTGGATTTGTCCTCCTGTAGAACAGCCCCTACCCCAATGTCACTTGCATCAATGGCTACTTTAAATGCTTGATTAAAGATCAGGGCTGCAAGCATAGACTCGCCTATTAAAATGGCTTTCAACTTTTTGAAAACTGTCTGGCATTTTACGGCCCATACTTCCTTTGCTTTTTTCTGTAGCAGGTCTGTCAGTGGGGCAGCTACTGTGTTAAAATTTGGGACAAACTTGCGGTAGAACCCACACATCCCCAAGAACCTCATGATTTCCATTTTGTGATGGGAATGGGGAACTGGGCTACTGCTTGTACCTTAGCAACCCTGGGTAGTATCTGTCCTTGACCTACTATGTGCCCTAGATAGGTCACTTTAGTCTGAGTGAACTTGCTGTTTGCCGGATTGATCACTCGGTCAGCTGACTGTACTCTCGAAGAGGACGTCCAGTTGCTCTAGGTGATTTTCCCAGGTGTTGCTGTTCACCAGGAGGCTGCCCAGGTATACAGCGCAATTGGATAAGCCCACCACTGTCTGATTCATCAACCTTTGGAAGGTAGCCAGGGTATTTCAGAGTCCAAAGGGCATAATCCAACACTGGTATAACTCGTCTGGAGTTATGAAGGCAGAGATTTCCTTTGCTCGGGTTGTCAAGGGATCCTGCCAGTATCCTTAGAGTAAATCTATCTTTGTGATATGGGCTGCTTTACCTAACCTATCTATGCAGTCTTCCAGTCAGGATATCAGGTAGGAACTGGCACGGGTCATTGCATTAACTTTTCGGTAGTCTTGTGGAGCCGTCCGGCTTGGGGACGAGCACAACTGGAGATCTCCAGCTATTGTTGCTAGGCTCTATTAGTTAGTGCTCCAGCATGCAGTTAACCTCCTCCTGGACCTGGGCCAGCTTCTCGGGGCCTAGACGGTAGGGGTGTTGCATTATGGGAGGGGCCTCTCCCACAATCACATCAGATAGGACTAGGGTGGTGCAGCCTGGCTTGTCTCTGCACAAGCTTTTAAATGCAGTGAGCAGCCTCATCAGGTCTGCTCGCTGTTCTGCACCTAGGCAGGAGAACAAGGAGTCTTAGTTGGCTAGTATTTCTGTGTTGGTTAGCTGGGTGGTAGTGGGTCCAATACGGGCCTCACCCACATCTCCCCCCAATTCATCCCCACTCCTCCTCCACGTCATTGGCAATGGGACAGACCGCTACTTGCTTGTCCCCTTCTCGCTGTGATATCACTTTTCTTGTTGACATGACACAGTCTTTGCTCCCCCCCTGCTCTGATCGGGGGTCTCAATTAGATAGTTCACTTCCCTGAGTTGCTTTGATGCTCTGTACGAGCCATTGAACCAGACTCATAAGGGTTCACCTGGTATTGGTGGGAGAACTAACACGTAGTGTCCTGGCTGAAAGGTTTAGGTTTTGGAATGTCTGTCGGCTTGTTTTTTCATAGCCGCCTGGGAAATTTTCAAGTGCTCTTGCAGGCTTTCATGAGCTGCTCCCGGAACACGGCTACGTAATCCAACATGGAGAGCTCCTCCCTCTGCTCTAAAAACCTCTCCTTGATTAGTTTCAGAGGCCCTTGCACTTGGTGCCTGTAAATTAACTTGAATGGAGTAAACCTGGTTGGCTTATTGGGTGAGTCCCTAGTAGCAAACAGAAGGAAACCTGATCATTGTTTTTATGGTCCAGTGGTACTGTTCTAGCACCCCCTGCGATTCCAGGTGATATACTGAAGAAGTCAGCTGGGTCATGCCCAGGTTATCCATAACTTCCTGGAATATTTTGGACATGAAATTTGAGCCCTGATGCGACTGGATCTTGATGGGCAGACCATACCCGATAAAGAATTGGGTCAATTCCCTCACCGCTGTTTTGGCAGATATGGTTCTCAGGGAACCGCCTCCGGGTAACAGGTAGCCACATCTATGATGGTAAGGCTGTTTTAGGCAGGGGCCCCACACAGTCCACTAACACAATGCTGAATGGTTCCCCAAAAACTGGCACAGGAATTATAGGTACAGATCATATTGCAGGTTCTGCAAAAACTTACTACGTCCCTGTGGAGGTGCAACCAGTAGAAATGTTGGCTGATGACAGCTTGGGTTTTGCGTATACCGACATGCCCAACCTTCGAAATTTCGTGAGCTGGCCACAAGATTTCCCCACCATACCTCTTGACTTGGAAATGTATCACTGTTCCTATATTGTCATTGGGTCAAAATGCTGGAAATCCCTTCCTAACAGCACTGTGGGCATACCTACACCACATGGACTACAGAGGTTCAAGAAGGCAGCTCACCACCACCTTCTCAAGGGCAACTAGGGATGGGCAATAAATGCTGGCCCAGCCAGCAAAGCCCACATCCCATGAATGAATAAAACAAAACCCTCGGCGGCACTGGAGGGTCACTGTCCACTCCTCATTTGCAGGTCTGTGAGGGGGTCTCCATTTCCACATCAGCATGTCATTTTTAATGTAGTAGCATTCAGGGACTGCTTCTGCTTCAGCCTTATTGTGAGCAGTCTGAGCTCATGCTTTTAACTGTGGGTCAGCTTGCTGGGCCGCTAGCAAGGAAGATCTATTTATTACCTCCTTAGGGTCTTCTGGACTTCCGATAAAGGTTTCAGATAACCAGACCGGAGGGTCTTCTGTTTGCAGTGCCACTTCAGCTTCCTCTGCTGGAGTTTGTTGGGTCATAGACCAGGTTACCACACAGTCAGGGAAAATGCCAGGCATTTTCTCCTGCAGCTATTCGGATTCCTTGAGCTTCTATGAGACCACTGGGAATGCTATTGCCTTTGCTCCCGCCAGGCCATTGCCGAGGAACAGGTGGACCCTGTCCACAGGCAACCTGGGGATGACTCCCAAGGTCACTGGCACTGATACAAGGTCACATTCCAGATGTACTGGTATAAGGGAATGGGCATGTACTCTCCTTCAATCCCCATTACCTACGCCTTGGCACTTATGGCACTTATGGTGGGAAGGTCATGCCTTTTCTCAGCAGTAGAGTTTGGCTGGCCCCTGTGTTCCTCAGTATCACTATAGGCTTACTCACCTCACCCTGGGGAAATGTGGCCACTCTTCCTTCGGATACAAAATCCCAGTAACCCTCAGGGATTTGTTTAACCTCATCTACACGATCAGGAGTGCTCCTATAGGGAAACACAACTGCAGTCAGAGCCGTAGCCTGGTCTGCGTGCTCTCTGACTGACTCCCATTCTCTGCACAGGGTGTGTGTGCCCCGATAAATCCCATTGGTTTTTCCCGTAGCCTCCAGCAATTAGCCCAGAGGTGCCCTACCTTTCAGCAGTTAAAACATACAGGCTTCTTGGTCTCACTTCTCATCTCAGCACCACCCTTTCTGTCCTGAGGAGGGCCCCGGCATTTCCCTCTCTCCCATGGGTTCTCAGTTTCCTATCACTCTCCCCCTGTCTCTATCCTTCCCAGTTGGGTAGGGGTGACTAAGGGAGGGTCTCTTCTGGAACAAGGGTTTGTGAATCAGCTCATAATCATCAGCCGGTGTGGCTGTCTGCCTGGCCCCTGTTACCCTCTGTTCTTCTAGGTGTGTTCTTATTGGGAAGGGTAGGAAGTTTTTAAATTCCTCAAGGAGAGTTATTTCATGGAGGTTTTTGTAAGTAGCTTCTGTTTTAAGTGCCCGCCCCCACTGGTCAAAACCAAGTTGCCTTTCAAATTCCAGGTATATTTGGTCAGGTCGTTTCCTGAGGGTACAGAATTCCTGATGGTACACCTCTGGCACTAACTGGTACGCACTTATTGCTTTTTACTGCCTCATAGTCAGTGACACTTTCCTCAGGCAGGGGGGAATAAACCTCATGGGCCTTCCCTGAAAGTATACTCTGCAGTAATAGGGACCACTGTTGGAGTGGCCACTTTAACTGCTGTGCTAACCACTCAAAAGATATAAAGAAGGCTTCCACCTCTGCTTCATCAAATTTAGGGATTAGATCAGCAAACCAGGTTGCCTCAATCCTTAAGTCTGAGCTGGTGGTGTCTTCAAGGGACCCAGCGGGATGCCTGCTCCTCAATTCACGCTGTTTTAGCTGAAACCCCCTTTCCTCTCTCTTTTCTCTCTCCTGAAATTCTCTCTCTTCCCTTCGTGCCCTTTCCTGAAATTCCCTTTCCTTTTCTTTCTCCTGAAATTCTAATTTCCACTTCTCCAATTTTAATCTCTCTACTGCTATGCAATCCGTTTCATTGTCCTCAGTTTCCACCTGTGGACCTCTGGCTGCCCCTTTTCAAATATCAGGTTTTTGTGGCTCTTGGCCAAAATTCTAATCCTGAATGCCTCGCTAACTCCTAACTGATCCTCAAAAAGACACTGGCAACAAAAGTGAGCATTTTAACACTTCAGTAGTATAGAGACAAATTTCAAAAAAATTGATTTCAGAAGGGCAATTTACCTTTCCCCAATCTAATTCATTTGTTTCGTCTGTGGGAGAAAAATATTCCAGACTCTGAGCCCCCAATTTGTTCAAATGCCAGATGAGTGATCCAATTTGTTAAGACCCACCCCCAGTTAAGGTTCCCCAAAGTTGTTGATCCAGGCAAGACCCCTCAATTTGTCACTGCCTAGCTGGGACTTCCCCAAATTATTATGCCCCAGGTGAGGAGGGATGAACTAGCTCCCTGGGTGGAATTTTCCCAAAGTTACACTAAGTGTGGTAGCGGGTAAGTAAAATGGTGCCCTACCCTCTGACGGTGGTGGCGGGTTTTCATGCCATATCGTCCCAAACCCTCCACATTATTTATGTATTCCTGGGAAACACGCCATTTCCATGGCAGGCAGGCACTCATTCACCCTCTCACCATCACCCGCCGTTGCATCACCCTGGCCGCCATGTTTAAAAGGCAGCCTTCAGCACACCACTCATCGCTACCACTCACCACCGCTGCCCGGGAGACATGGCCAGTAAAGGAAAAAAGACCACAAACCCCCTCCCTGATTTAATGACGGGTCCCTCAAGCAAATGCTGAATGCCATGGAGGCTCACCGAGATGTCCTGCACCCCAGCTCTGGCAGCAGGATGGGCAGCAAGGTGACCAATCCAACTTGGAGGGTGGTGGCAGCGGTGGTCAGTGAGAACGCCCTTCAGAACAGGACAGCCACCCAGTGCCGCAAGAGGATGAATGATCTCCTCCAGGGTAACTCACTCTTTTCATCACTTTCAACTCACACACCCACAAACACATCCACAAGGCCCTCACTCACTGCCAGTTCAAGGGACATCACCATTCATTCTCTCACACTCACTGTCATTGTCCTCATCCCATCCATGGGACCACTCACCACCCACACAGACCAGGCATACTTATCATCTGGCATGGCAGGCATCCTCCTTACACCTTCTCCATCTCTATCCATGCAGGCCAAGCTGATACACAACAAGAGAGAGAGGTTGCGGACCAGTGGCAGAATATCCGAAATCAAGGTCCTCACGGACTTTGAAAACAGAGCCATCCAGCTGGCTGGCAAGAACCTGGACTGGTTCTGTGCTGATGGTGAGGTCAGTGCTGCTCTACCAAGTGAGGATCCAGCAGTGCAACATCCATCAGACAACCATGCTGTGAGTGATGTGTTCTGTTTCACCGGTCACTGCCATGCACTCATTATCTCCCCTTGCTTTCACAGGCACATCTGCCGAACAGCCGACAGAGTCCATGACCCAGGGCCTCCAATCAAGCCTCGAAGAAACCTCTGATGTGGAACCTGAATGTACCCTGCCTGAAGTCCCATCACAGCGCTCACCCACACCCTCCACCAGCACAGAGACACACACCTTGGTGGGACATAGCTTTAGAATAGACACGGGATCACAATCTGGTGAGCACATCGCAGTTTCTGATCCACAGCAGGCAGAGGCAGGGACTTCACAGGTCCCCGGCACTCAGAGGACGGCTGGAGGCCAGAAATTTGCTGAGTCCGAGTCAGATGACGAGCCTCTGGACTCGGTCACATTACAGTTGCTGGAGCTCAGAAATAAGCCTGGAAACATCCTCAGATTGCAAGGCACAAAAGAGGTGTCGGTCCACCTTCAGGCCACCAACACACCAAGGTCAAAACTGGTAGGATGACAGCCGCCAAGGAGACCTTGGTCCAGGATGCCGCTCCTGCACTGCTGCGGGGGCTCAACTCCATCACTGATGCCATAGTTGGCCTCCAACAGTGTGTATGTGAGAGGGGTGCGGGGCAGCTCGATCGCATTCCAGCTACCCCTGCTCCTCAAGGAGTCAGCCAGGGACCCATAGGCGCCCATAGGGAGGAGGATCAGCAGGTCCACACTCTGGGCCCATCCACCCAGGTGACTCCGGGAGTGACTGGCCCATCTGAATCTCCTCTTTCTCTGATCTCCACAGCTCCAGCTTCACAGGCCGAGGAGGGTGCCACTGCCACACAGCAGGACCCCGAAAGCATTCCGGGGCCCTCCAAGTCTCGGCCCTCCAGAGGACGCCTGCCAAACTCATCACAGACAGGGCATTATAGTCAGCAGGCTGCCTCCACCTGCGCTGTGGATGTCCAGGAAGCACCAAGACATAGAAGCAGGATTTGGAAAGTTAAGGAGAGTTAGTTGCACAGCCTGGGCATGGGTGTTAATCACTTGTACATAATGTTCATTATTGTCATTAAACTCCTAAGAATGTCTCCCTGCCTATGGCTCCTTGCTCTGATGAGCAGTGTTCATGTCACTCAGATGTGAAACCTTTCTACACTAAGTTAAAAAGCAGGTGTCTCAGTCCAGGGCCTCTTCCCTGTGCTCTGTGCAGTCTTCAGACCAAAGTGATGGTCTGGCCTCACACTCCCTGGAAACATTACTGATGCCTGCACCTCGATGGTGCTTGTCATTGCTGCCAGAATGTAGTGGGCAGGCACCAGGGAGTTCTCCCATTCTCTCTGTGTGCTCTCAGCATCTTTATGGTGAGGCTGGCCCCCATCACACCAGCGCTTGTGACCAGTGGTGCTGTGCTTTGCCTCCTGAAGGGCTCAGGTACTGAAGGTGGGCAAAGCATCAGATTCTTTTAAAGTTTCATGGCTGCATCTCCATGATATGACCCGACCACGGAGTGCAAGCGAGCTGCCCTCGGTCAGACAGGAGTCAGACATTCTCAAAGGCTATGTGAAGATCTATGGAGTGTCCTCACTGCATGTTGTCATCATCCTCCTGCAATCGAGTGACTATTAGGGCCTCCACTGCATCTCCATGACAGGAGAGTCCTCACAGAGGGTATTCATGCTGCCATAAGCCAGACTGGAGTCAAACGTTCACAAATGTGATATGAGGATTTATGGTGTCTCCTCACTGCATGTCGTCATCATCCTCCACAAATCTAGCAGCTTTGAGTGTGCCTGCCTTGTCTGGCCAGTGTGAGGGCCTCATCCCCATCATCGTCACATCCTCATCCTCATTCCTGTCTGCATCCTCCTCATTGGAGGAAAAGTGCAGCTCCTCCATCTCCTCCTCAGCCAGCTCCTCTCCCTGTTGCAGCGCCAGGTTGTAAAGGGCGCAGCAGATGACGACGATGCGTGACACCTTCTGTGGACTGTGTTATCTTCACATAGCCTTTGAGAATGTCTGACTCCTGTCTGACCGAGAGCAGCTCGCTTGCACTCCGTAGTTGGGTCATATCATGGAGACGCAGCCATGAAACTTTAAAAGAATCTGATGCTTTGTTCACATTCAGTACCTGAGCCCTTCAGGAGGCAAAGCACAGCACCACTGGTCACAGGTGTTGGTCTGGTCCAGACTGGTCCAGTCATTGGAACCTCATCTTCAGCATCCCAATGGCCTGCTCCACTAAGTTGCAAGTTGCAGCATGAGCCTCATTATACCTTCACTCTGCAGCAGTCTGAGGCTGCCGTATGGGTGTCATCAGCCACGGCCTCTGCAGGTAGCCCTTGTCTGCGAGGAGCCATCCCTGCAGCATCTGTGGACCCTGGAAGACTGCAGGGATCTGTGACTGACTGAGAATGTAGGCGTCATGCATACTCCTTAGAAACTGTGCGCACACCTGCAGAATGCATTTGGTGGTTGCACATCAGCTGCACATTCAATGAGTGGAAGCCCTTGCAGTTGATGTCCACGGAGTGTAGCGATGGAGACCTGAGTGCCACATGGGTGCAGTCAATCACACCTTGCACCTGTGGGAATCTCGAGATCTGGGTGAATCCAATGGCCCTTGAATCCTGGCTGTCCCGGTCCCGAGCGAAATGCACAAAGTTGTGTGCCATGGAGAAGATGGCATCCATGACCTCATGAATGCATTGTGGGTAGCAGATTGTGATATCCCACAGAGGTCACCTGTGGAGCCCTGAAAGGAGCCACTGGCATAGAAATTGAGTGCCACAGTCACTACCACTTTCACAGCCACGGCACTGGATTCCTTCTATGTCCCCTTGGTGCCAAATCCTGCAGTAAGTGGTAGATGTGAGTGACAAGATCCCTAGACATGCGCAGTCATCAGCGATATTGGCTCTTGGTCATCTGCAGGAATGGCAGGCGGTGTCTATAGACCCTGGTCACTTGGCGCCGACCCTCCACGGCTCGCTGTCGTTCCTGGACAGTGTGTGCGGGAGCTCCTGCTGCCCCTTCTTCCTGAGGTTGCTGCTCCTGTCTTTGCCTGGCCAGGATCCTCAACTGCTCTCTCCTCTGTCTTCTCTGCTCTCTGTAGGCCATCAGGCATACAGCTAGGTCACCAAGCTCCACACTCCTGATGTGGTCCTCTTGCAGCATGAAAGAGAGAAAGAGACGTGATTATCATGGGTGAACTTAATACCTTTTCTGGCCTGTGTGACGGCCCCTTAGTGCTTCCCAGACAGTGCTGGTCACCCCTTAGATGGCTGCAGATGAGTGCGCTGCATGGCTGCCCTGTCAGCCTGCGACATGGGGGAGGCAGCTCGTGACTGGGTTGCTGAGATTGCAAGGGGCTGTGAGAGCCTCCAGCAGTGACTGCTCCATTTCCAGCGTTGTTGAAGAGATTGTACAATGTGTGCAGCCCAACTGCTCCACGTCCAGTAAAGTGATCGCAGACTCGCAGTCTGTGCTGGGGGTGTGGCGGGTGGTGGGGGAGTGGGGTAGGGGGTAGGGGGTGTAAGGTTTGGAGCATTTGTTGGCACTTTGGGGCCTCTGCATTGCTTGAGTGGGCGGGCAGTCTAGGAACCTGACCCCAATCCTGACCCTTATCATTGTAGCCTGAGCTGTCTCAGTTGCAGAGGGATGGTCAGTTTATGCAGGTGGCCACTTCCCTCGCCTACCCTGCTCCCACCTCAATTTCTTGTGTGCAGAATCCAATGGCAGAGCAGCAGTTGCACTCCGCTCCCCCCCAGCACCGCCCCATCCCCTCCCCCTGACAACAGCAATAGTTGCCTCCGAGGCTGGACAGCAGCCCGGGACACCTCCCCCTCCGCCGACTACAGTCGCCTCCGTGGCAGGGCAGCAGTTGCTCCCAGACACCGTGCCCCCTGAAAACAGTCACCTCCGAGGCAGGGCGACACTTCACCCAGGACCCCCGGCGACCCTGGTGAGCTGTGGAAATTGATGCTGTTCACTCACCTCAGTTCCCTCAAAGTGAAGGTGCCAAGTGCACGTCGCCTGTGTGCCGTTGTGAAGCATGCCGGTGTGCTTTCCCACTGACATGGACGGACGATCCGGCAGGGGTTCCAGGAGCCTGGCGGGATGGCCTTTTAATGATATGCTGATGTATTACAATGAGCTCCCCGATGACTGTTGGGTGGGAAACAAGGCCCACCATTGACCATGAAACAGATTGTGCCATATTGTCCACACATGCCACCTATCACGCCCGCTGCCAGCTGGCACGGAAAATTCCGCGCCTGGTCTTTATCTGCCCCTCTCCCCATCCCTTCTGTTGGTCGCAACAAGATTTAATCTGAAAAAGATCCCTTCATGGATACCTTTCTCCCAGACTCAGTCATCTTTGTTTTGAAGGAGCCAATTTAATCAGACTTGAGTTAAGGGTAACAGTGAGTTTATTAACTACTAAAGATAAGAAAGGATAAAATAAATGCATATACGGTCATACAGGTTAAAAGTAAGAATTTAACTTGAAGTGAATATATGTTGAAGGGTCATGAGGACTCGAAACGTCAACTCTTTTCTTCTCCGCCGATGCTGCCAGACCTGCTGAGTTTTTCCAGGTAATTCTGTTTTTGTTTTGAATATATATATATATATATATACACACACATATGGAACAGTTTTTGACTCGTGGGGAGTAGGTAATTGAGAGTTGCAGCCATTGCGTTCTGAGATTCCAGTAGCATTGACTCTAGTAGACAAATAGTTGGATTCGAGGTTGCAGTAGAGTTGAATTCGATAGAGGGGGAGGGAGTTCAGGATACTTGCAAAATGGCAATTTGCAGGGGCACTGTGTGTGACTGTTACTACTGAGTCAAACTTCCAGCACTTGCTCTCCTCAGAACACCCACCAACAGATAGACCCTGAGGCAGCTTTTCAGCTCATTTTTAACCCCTTCTTTGTAAATTGAAAGTGGGAAGCAAATTTGCAAATTTCTCTGGGCACTGCTCACAGGATTTATTGATGAGCTGATACTCATCTCCCATTATGTCACATTGTCTCTACCAGAGGGAGCGATTAGTTTCTGGATGTCTTTAGCAGTATCTCATCTGGCAACAGAGTGCAGTTCCATTGGGAAGCTACCCTGCAGCATTCTAACCAGTTGCTTGTGTGCATTTTAAAAACTCAGGTCTTATTTTTTAAAGTTCAATATTTCCCAATGCAATTCAGTGTTTTTTCCTTCATTATCATGACAACACTTATGTTATGGTAACTAAACATGAACATATATTGTAAATAGTTAAACGTTTTTGGAAGGGGGGAACTATCTTTAAAAAGAAAGGGGGATGTAACATGCCTTTAAGGGTAGCAACATACCATCATTTCAAAGGAAGTGTGTCATGTGATCCAACCTCAGTTTTGCTCTGGCCTGGAACTGGACACAGCACACACAGCCTTGTTGCTTATGTCCTCAAGCTTTCAAACCATGTACACCTGTTCACATGTGCCTAGAATTAATAAATGAACCCACAACGTGTTTGCCCAATCCCTCATAAGTGATTGGTGCCTTTATATCATTATAACACACATGATAATAATGACCAGATAATCCCTTTTTTGTGATGCAGATTGAGGGATAACTTTTGACCACAACAAGGGGGATAACTCCCCTGTTCTTCTTGGAAGTAGTACCATGGGATCATTTACATCCACCAAGGCAGGCAGATGGGGACTAAGCTAATTTATCAGAGTTGTTTGAAGGAGTCACATGTGCTGTGGATAAAGGGGAACCGGTGGATGTACTGCACTTAGATTTCCAGAAGGTATTTGTTAAGGTGCCATATCAAAGGTTATTGTGGAAAATAAAATAAAAGCTCATAGTGTAGCATAGAAGATTGGCTAGCTAACAGAAAACTGACAGTAGCCATAAATGGTTCTTTTTCTGGTTGGCAGGATGTAATGAGTGGTGTGCCACAGTGATCAGCGCTGGGACCTCAACTTCTTACAATTTACATAAATGAATTGGATGAAGGGACAGAAGATGTGGTTGCTAAATCTGCTGATGACATAAAGATAGATAGGAAAGTAAGTTGCGAAAAGGACATAAGGAGGCTACAAAATGACATAGACAGGTTAAGTCAGTGGACAATGATCTGGCAGTTGGAGTATAATATGGGAAAATGTGAAATTGCCTATCTTGGCAGGAAGAATGAGAAAAGAAGCATAATACCTAAATAGTGAGTGGTTGCAGAGCTCTGAGATTCAGAAGGATCTGGGTGCCCTGATGCATGAATCACAAAAGGTTAGTATACAGGTACAGCAAGTAATTAGGAAAGCTAATAGAATGTTATTGTTTATTATGAGGGGATTTGATTACAAAAGTAGAGAGATTATGCTTCAGTTATAGAAGGCACTGGTGAGGCCACATCTGGAGTACTGTGTGCAGTATGGTGTCCTTATTTAAGGAAGGATGTAAATGCATTAGAAGTGTCAAGAAGATATAATAATGTGATTGGAAATTATTTTAAAATAGAGTTCTAGTGGGGTATGTGTCTATGTATATGCCTGTGTGTGTCTTAATTGGATTAAAGCAGCTAGTCTGGGTGCTTTGACATTTAGTAGTTTTGAGATGTTAATTAGATAAACATAAGGAGAGTAGAAGGTGAAGTGTAAATTTGAATTTGTTAAAAGAAACCATTCAAGACATGCGGGTGAAATCTTGCTCTCAGAAGATGCCAAGCAATGTGTTTATTTTTTTCGCTTACTAATAAATTTGGTGCGGTGAAAGGATGTTATTGTTAGAAGGGGTAAAGTTAAAAGCCTCATTATATAATGGAAGATTTACATTCAAAGAGAAAGGTATGTATAAAGGAGAAAGGAGATTGTGCATAAGGGAGGTGTATAAGATCCAACAAGTGTGAGAAGCCTCCAGCCTGAAAGCCTCAAGTCTGTCTGCAAGGACCCAAAGCTGAAAGAAACTCAGTTTGAATGTGACTGTCCAGGGTGTGCTTTGCCAGAGGTCTGTTAAATCTATGAGTTTTACTGTTACCTTACAGGGGGCATAATAGAGAGTCATATTAATTAGGGGATTTTCATAGTTATTATAGTAGTAATTTTGTAGACATATGTATGTGTTTACAATTTTTCTTGTATTAATAAATGTTTAATTTAGTTTTATAAAAAACCTCGAGACTCGGTGGTCTTTTTACCACCCAATTCAAAGCCTGCATCTTGAAACATACAAATTGCAAAAATGGGTTATGACAGTTGTTTCAAATTTCCCTTTGGGATTTGAACAACTCAGCTTTTACCATCGACTGTGTCATAATAAGAAGCAGTTCAGAGAAGGTTTACTAGACTGATACCTGGAATTGGTGCTTTGCCTTATGAGGAAAGGTTGGACAGGTTAGGCTTGCACTGGAGTTTAGAAGAATAAGAGGTGACTTGATTGAAACTTTTAAGATCTTGAAGAGTCTTGGCAGAATGGATATGGAGAGGATGTTTCCTCTTTTGGGAGAATCTAGAACCAGGTGTCATGGTTTAAAAATAAGGGGTTGCTCATTTAAAACAAAGATGAGGAGAAATGTTTTCCCTCAGAGGGTTGTGAATCTTTGGAACTCTCTTCCTCAAAAGGCGGTAGAAGCAGATTCTTTGAATATTTTTAAAGTAGAGCTAGATAGATTCTTGAGAAACAAGGAGGTGAAAGGTTATCAGTGTAGGCAGGTGGTGGATGAAGGTTACAATCAGATCAGCCATGAATGGCCTACTCCTGCTCTTAATTCCTATGTTCGTACATATGCATCTCATCAAAAAGAGAACACTCCTGATGGTACAGCACTTCCTCAGTACTGCACTGCAGTGTCAGCCTTGATTTTTGTACTTAAACCAAGGAGTGTGACTTGAACCCAGAACCTTATGACTTAGAGAAAACAATGCTACCAACTGTATCATGGCTGACACTTTTTTTAAAAATTAAATTTTTATAAATGTGTTCATGGCAAGGCAAGTGTCCATCTTTACTTGCTCTGAGGGCATTAAGAGTCAAAGAGTGGGAGGAGGCCAAGATGGATCATTCACTCAGCACTTCTGGTTGAAGCTGGTTGCAAATGCTTCAGCCTTGTCTTTTCCACTGATGTGCTGGGCTCCCCCATCATTGATGATGGGAATATTTGTGGAACCTCCTCCTCCAGTGATTTGTTTAAGTGCCCACCATCATTCATGACTGGATGTTTCAGTACTGCAGAGCTTAGATCTGATCCATTGGCATTGGGATTGCTTAGTTTTGTCTATCAGAAGCTGCTTTCTCTGTACAACATTCAAGTTGTCCTTTGTTGTAGCTTCACCAGATTTACACATTATTTTGAGGTCTGCCTGGTTCTGCTCCTGGCATTCTGTCCTGCGCACTTCATTGAACCAGGGTTGATTCCCCAGCTTGATGGTATTGGTAGAGTGGGGGATATGCCGGGCCATGAGGTTACAGATTGTGGTTGAATACAATTCTGCTGCTGCTGATGGCCCTAAGTGGCTCAGGGATGCCCAGTTTTGACTTGCTAGATCTGTTCTCAATCTACCCCATTTAGCGTGATGGTAGTGCTACATAGCATGCTGGAGGGTATCCTCATTGTGAAGATAGGCTTCCACAAGGGCTGCAGTGGTCATTCCTATCAATACTGTCATGGACAGATGTATTTGTGACAGGTAGATTGGGGAGGACAAGGTCAAGTAGGTTTTTCCCTCTTGTTGGTTCCCTCATTACCTGTCGCAGGCCCAATCTAGCAGCTATGTTCTTCAGGACTTGGCCAGCTCTGTCAGTAGTGGTACAATCGAGCCACTCTTGGTGATAGATATTGAAGCCTAGTGGTAGGTGGTAATCAGCAGAAGTTTTCCTTGCCCATGTTTGACCTGGTGTCATGAAACTTCATGGAGTCCAGAGTCAATGTTGAGGACTCCCTCCTGATCATATACCACAGTGTTGCTACCTCTAGTGGCTCTGTCCTGCCAATGGATGGTGATGGTGTCTGGCCATTGTCTGTAAGGTATGATTTGGAGAGTATGACTATATCAGGCTGTTGCTTGACTAGTTTGCATGACAGCTCTCCCAATTTCAATCCCCCAGATGCTAGTACAGAGGACTTAGATTGATAGGACTGGGTGTGCCATTGTCATTTGTGGTGTGTAATCAATGACAGGTAAGGATAGCAGATGTCCTTCCCTAAAGGACATTAGTGAACCAACTAGGTTTTTATGACAATCAACAATAGTTTCATGGTCACCATTACTAAGACTGGTTTTTAGATTCCAGATTTTATTAATTAAGTTTAAATCCAGATGTCATGGTGGGGTTTGAAATATGTCCCCAGAGCATTAACCTGGGCCTCTCGATGACAAGTCCGGTGATGTTACCAATATGTCATCACATGGTGACATTAGTACAGATGCCAGTTTTCAGCCAATTCAATTGACTCCATGTGATATTAAGAAACGACTGAAGGCACTGGATATGGCTAAGGTTATGGGCCTTGACAACATTCTGGCAGGAGGACTGAAGACTCATGCTCCAGAACTAGCCAAGCTGTTCCGATGCAACTACAATACTGGCATCTACCCGGTGATATGGAAAATTGCCCAGCTATCTCCTGTCCCCAAAAAGCAGGACAAATCCAACTCAACCAATTACTGTCCCATCAGTCAACTCTCCATCATCAACAAAGTAATGGAAGGGGTCATCGACAGTGCTATCAAGCAGCATTTACTCGCAATAACTTGCTCACCGATGCTCAGTATGGATTTTGCCAAGGCTGTTCAGCTCATGACTTCATTACAGCCTCATTGCGAACATGGGCAAAAGAACTGAACTCAAGTGACTGCCCTTAACATTAAAGCAGCATTTGACAGAGTGTGACATCAAGAAGCCCAAGCAAAACTTAAGCCAATGGGAATCAGGGGATAAACTCTCCAGTGGTTGGCATCATACCTAGCACAAAGTAAGATGGTTGTGGTTGTTGGAAGCCAATCATCACAACCCCAGGACATCACTACAGGGGTTCCTCAGGGTAGTGTCCCAGGCACAACCATCTTCAGCTGCTTCATCAATGACCTTCTCCCCATCATAGGTCAGAAGTGGGGATGTTCGCCGATGATTGCACAATGTTCAATACCATTTGCAACTCCTCTGATATAGAGGCAGTCTGTGACCATATGCAGCCAGACCTGGGCAATATTCAGGCTTGGGCTGCTAAGTAGCAAGTATTATTCACATGTAGAAATGCCAGGCAATGACTTTCTCCAACAAGAGAGAATCTAACCATTGCCTCTTGACATTCAATGGTATTACCATCACTGAACCCCCACTATCAGCACCCCAGAGGTTAACATTGACCAGAAACTGAGCTGGATCAGCCACATATCTACTGTGGCAACAAGACAGATCAGAGGCTAGGAATTCTGCAGCGAGTAACCACCTCCTGACTCCCCAGAGCCTGTCTACCATCTACAAGGCACAAGTCAGGAGTGTGATGGATTACTCTCCACTTGTCAACAACACTCAAAAAGTTCAACATCATCCAGGACATAGTAGCCTGCTTGATCAGCAACCCATCCAACAACTTAACCATTCACTCCCTCCACCATCCACACACAATGACAACAGTGTATAATATATGCATGAAGCATTGCAGCAACTTGTTAAGTCTCCTTCGAAAGCACCTTCCAAACTCGTGACCTCTACCACCTAGAAGAGCAGCAGATGCTTGGGAACACCACCATCAGCAAGCTCCCCTCCAAGCCACAGACCATCCTGACGTTTTTTTATTCTTTCACAGGATGTGGGTGTCGCCAGCATTCATTGCCATTCCCTAAATGCCCTTGGAAAAGTGGCGGTGTGTTGCCTTCTTGAACTGCTGCGGACCATGTGGTATAGGTACACCCATAGTGCTGTTAGGAAGAGAGTTTCAGGATTTTGACCCAGTGACAGTGAAGGAATGACGATATAGTTCCAAGTTAGTTGTGTGGCTTGGAGGGGAACTTGCAGCTGGTGGTGTTCCAGTGTATCTACTGCCCTTGTCCTTCTAGGTGGTAGTGGTCATGGGTTTGGAAAGTGCTGTTGAAGGAATCTTGGTGAGTTGCTGCTGTGCATCTTCTGTATGGTACACATTGCTGTCACTGTGTGTTGGTGGTGGTGTGAATGAATGACTAAGGTACTGGATGGAATGTTAATTAAGCGGGCTGCTTTAACCTGGATGGTGTTGAGCTTCTTGAGTGTTATTGGAACCGCACTCTTCTAAGCATGTGGAGAGGATTCCATCACATTTCTGACTTGTGCCTTGTGGATAGTGGATGGGCTTTGGGGAGTCAGGAGGTGAGTCAGAGAGTTCCAGCCTCTGACCTGTTCTTGTAGCCACAGTATTTATATGGCTGGTCCAGTTCAGTTTCTGGTCAATGGTAACCCCATGGTAATGCCATTGAATGTCAAAGGGAGATGGTTATATTCTCTCTTTTTGGAGATGACCATTGTCTGGCCCTTGTGTGGCATGAATGTGACTTGCCAATTATCAGCCCAAGCTTGAATGTTGTCCAGGTCTTGCTGCACATGGGCATGGACTGCTTCAGTATCTGAGGAATCATGAATGGTGCTGAACGTTTTGCAATCATCAGCGAACATCCCCACTTCTGACCTTATAATGGAGGGAAGGTCATTGATGAAGCAGCTGAAGATGGTTAGGCTTAGGACACTACCCTGAGAAACTTCTGTAGTGATGTCCCGAGACTGAGAAGCTTGACTTCCAACTGCCAGGACTATCTTCCTTGTGCTAGATAGGACTCCAACCAGTGCAGAGTTTTCCCCATTGACCTCAATTTTGCTAGGGCTTCTTGATGCCACACTTGGTCAAATGCTGCCTGTCAAGGGTAGTCACTCTCACCTCACCTTTGGAGTTTAGCTCATTTTTTCCATGTTTGGACCAAGACTGCAATGAGGTCAGGAGCTGAGTGGCCATGGTGGAACCCAAACTGAGCATCAGTGAGCAGGTTATTGATGAGTAAGTGCTGCTTGACAGCACTGTCAACAGCCCCTTCCATCACTTTGCTGATCATCAAGAATAAACTGTTGTAGCGGTAATTGACCAGTTTGGATTTGTTCTTCTTATGGACTGGACATACTTGAGCAATTTTCCACAGAATTGGGTAGATGCCAGTGTTTTAGTTGTACTGGAACAGCTTGGCTAGGGACGCTGCTAGTTCTGGAGCACAAGTCTTCAATACTATTGCCAGGGTCTGTACCTTTTGCAATATCCAATGCCTTTAGCCATTTTTTGATATCATGTGCTGTGAATAGAATTGGCTGAAAACTGGCATCTCTGAGGCCTCAGGATGAGGCCAAGATGGATCATCCACTCAGTACTTCTGGCTGAAGATGGTTGCAGCCTAGTCTTTTGCACTGATGTGCTGGGTTCTCCCATCATTAAGGATCGGGATATTTGTGAAGTCTCCTCCTCCAGTTAGTTTTTCAATAGTCCACCACCATTCCTGACTGGATGTGGCAGGACTGCAGACCTTAGATCTTTGATAAGTTGGTTGAGGGATCACTTAGCTCTATCTATCGCATGGCGCTTGCGCTGTTTGGAATGCAAGTAATCCTGTGTTGTAGCTTCACCAGTTTGACACCTCATTTTTCTTTAGGTATGCCTGGTGCTGCTCTTGGCATGCCCTCCTGCACTCTTCAACCCTGCATCAGGGTTGATCTCCTGGCTTGATGGTAGTGTTAATGTGGGGGATATGCCGGGCCATAAGTTTACAGATTATAGTTGAATATAATTCTGCTGCTGCTAATGGCCCACAGCACCTCAGCAATGCCCAGTTTTGCTTTATCTGCTCGAAATCTATCCCATTTACCAAGGTGGTAGTGCAACACATGAAGATGGAGGGTATCCTCAATGTAAAGACCAGATTTCGTCTCCACAAGCACTGTGCAGTGGTCACTCCTACCGATATTGTCATGGACAGATGCATCTGCTACAGGTAGATTGGTGAGGATGAGGCCAAGTAGGTTTTTCCCTTTTGTTGGTTCCCTCACCACCTGCTGCAGACCCAGTCATATCCTTTAGGGCTCGGCCAGCTCGGTGCTACTGAGCCACTCTTTGAGCTGCATTTTGAAATTCCTCACTCAGAGTATATTCTGTGCTCTAGCCACTCTCAACATGGAGGAGCACTGATTCATCAGCTGAAGGAGCGCAGTATGTGGCAATCCGCAGGAGGTTTCCTTGCCCATGTTTGACCTGATGTCATGAGATTTTGTGGTGTCCAGATTCAATGCTGAGGACTCCCAGGGCAATTCCCTCCCAGGTGTATACCACTGTGCCGCCACCCTGGAGGGTCTGTCCTGCTGGTTGGACAGGACCTGCCCAAGGATGGTGATGCTGGTGTCTCGGACATTGTAAGGTATGATTTGATTAATATGACTGTGTCAGGCTAATACTTGACTAGTCTGTGGGACAGCTCACCAAATTTTGGCACTAGCCTCCAGATGGTAATAAGGAGGACTTTACAGGGTTGACAGGATTGAGTTTGCCTTTGTCATTTCTGGTGCCTAGGTCGACTTGGAATTATATATTTTTTATACATTCATGGGATGTGGGCATCGCTGGATAGGCCAGCGTATATTGCCCATCCCTAATATCCCTTTAGAAGGTGGTGGTGAGCTGCCTTCTTGAACCACTGCACATCATGTTGTACAGGTACACCCATGGTGCTGTTAGGGAGAGAATTCCAGGATTTTGACCCATGACAGTGAAGGAACGGTTATATGTTTCCAAATGAGGATATTTAGTGGCGTGGAGGGGGATGTCCTTGTGGTGGTGTTCCCATGTATCTGCTGCCCTTTTTCTTCTAGATGGTAGTGGTTATGGGTTTGGAAGGTGCTGCCTAAGGAGCCTTGATGAGTTTCTGCAGTGCATCTTGTAGATGGTACACACTGCTGCCACTGTTCATTGGTAGCAGAGAGAGTAAATGCTTGTGGAAGGGGTGGGAAATAAGCGGGGTACTTTGTCCTGAATGGTGTTGAGCTTCTTGAGTGTTGTTGGAGCTGCACTCATCCAGGCAAGTGGAGAGTATTCCATCACACTCCTGACTTGTTCCTTGTAGATGATGGACAGGTTTTGGGGAGTCAGGAAGTGAGTTACTCACTGCAGGATTCCTATCCTCTGACCTTCTCTTGTAGCCACAGTATTTATATGGTTAGTCCAGTTCAGTTTCTGGTCGATGGTAACCCCCGGGATGTTAATAGCAGGAGATTCAGTGATGTTAATGCTATTGAATGTCAAGGGGTGATGGTTAGATTCTCTCTTGTTGGAGATGATCATTGCCTGGTGCTTGTGTGGCACGAATATTACTTATCATTTGTCACCCCAAACCTGGATATTGTCCAGGTCTTGCTGCATTTGCACATGGACTGCTTCAGTATCTAGGGTACGCAAATGGTACTAAATGTTGTGCAACCATTAGCAAACATCCCCACTTTTGACCGTTTTTTAATTCATTCATGGGATGTGGGCTTTGCTGGCTGGGCCAGCATTTATTGCTCATCCCAGTTGCCCTTGAGAATCAGAATCACAGATTCACAGTGCAGAAGAGGCCCTTCGGCCCATCGAGTCTGCACTGACAGTGCTGGTGAGCTGCCTTCTTGAACTGCTGCAGTCCATGTGGTGTAGGTACACCCACAGTGCTGTTAGGAAGGGAGTTCCAGGATTTTGACCCAACAACAGTGAAGGAACGGCGATATATTTCCATCACCTTATGTTGGAAGGAATGTCATTGATGAAGCAGCTGAAGATTATTGGGGCAAGGACACTACCATGAGGAACTCCTGCTGTGATGTCCTGGAGCTGAGACAATTGACCTCCAACAACCACAACCATCTTCCTTTGTGCTAGGTATGACTCCAACCAGTGGAGACTTTTCCCCCTGATTCCCATTGACTCCGGTTTTGCCACACTTTGTCAAATGCTTCCTTGATATCAAGGGCAGTCACTCTCACCTCACCTTTGGAGTTCAGCTCTTTTGTCCATGTTTGAACCAAAGCTGTAATGAGTCCAGAAGCTGAGTGGCCCTGGCAGAACCCAAACTGAGTGTCAGTGAGCAGCTTATTGCTAAGCAAGTGCCATTTGATAGCATTGTTGATGACCCCTTCCATCAACTTACTGATGATGGAGAGTAGACTGATGGGGCGGTAATTGCCCGGTTTGGATTTATCCTGCTTTTTGTGTGGAGGATATGCCTGGGTAATTTTCCACCTAGCTGGGTAGATGCCAGTGTTGTAGCTACACTGGAAAGCTTGGCTAGGGGCGCGGCATGTTCTGGAGCACAGGCCTTCAGTACTATTGTTAGAGTATTTTCAGGGCCCATAGCATTTGCAGTGCCCAGTGCCTTCAGCCATTTCTTGATATCGTGTGGACTGAATCAAATTGGCTGAAGAGTGGCATCTGTGATGTTGAGGACCTCCAGAGGAGACAGAGATGGATCATCCACTTGGCACTTCTGGCTGAAGATTGTAGCAAATGCTTCAGCCTTATCTTTTGCACTAATGTTCTGGGCTCCTCCACTATTGAGGATGGGGATATTTATGGAACGTCCTCCTCCAGTGAGTTGTTTAGTTTCCACCACCATCCACAACTGGATGTGGCAGGATTGCAGAGCTTAGATCTGATCTATTGGTTGTGGGATCACTTAGCTCTGTCCTATCACTTGCTGCTTATGCTTTTTGGTATGCAAGTAGTCCTGTGTTGTAGCTTCGCCAGGTTGCCACCTCATTTTTAGGTATGCCTGGTTCTGCTCCTGGCATGCCCTTCAGCACTCTTCATGCAACTGGGGTTGATCCCCTAGCTTGATGGTAATGGTAGAATGGGGGATATGCTGAGCCATGAGGTTACAGATTGTGGTTGAGTGCAATTCTGCTGCTGCTGATGGCCCACAGCACCTCATGGATGCCCAGCCTTCACTTGCTAGAACTGTTCAAAATCTATCCTATTTAGTACAGTGGTAGTGCTACACAACATGATGGAGGGTATCCTCAATGAGAAGACTGGACTTTGTTTCCACAAGGACTGTGTGGTGGTCACTTCTACGGACACTATCATGGACAGGTACATCTGCAGCAGACATGTTAGTGAAGATGAGGTCAAGCATGGGCAGAAATTAGCCCTTGTCGAGCAGGCTTGGTGGGGGCAGGCAGGGATAGACATGAAGCCGACCGCCACCCGCGATCGAGGCCGGACGGCAATTTCACACTGGTGGACCAATTAAGGCACACCCAGTGTGAAGCCTGAGCAGAGGCGCTCAGCGCTGCCTGTATAGGCGTGCGAGGGAGTGCGAGCGGGGCGAGCACAAACTTCATGCATGCGTGCGAGTGTACGCTTGGTAATCTCCCCAAGGCACAGAGCTGCCTCAGGGAGATGAAGAGTTTTTTAAAAAGTTAATAAAGATCTGAAAAGTGCAAGAAAGCATGTCCCCTCATGAAACTCTGTCACATGAGCAGGGTCATGTTATTAATTAAATTTAAAATTTTTAACTTCATTTTTACTTGCTTTAGGAAACCTCATTTCGCCTGTGGATGAGGTTTCCTACAAAGTGCAATGGCTGCTTGGCCTTTTTGCCTGCCTGCCAACTGTAAGATTGGACGGGGAGTGAAAAATTTTGTTCAATTATCTTTTTAATGGCCTTAACAGGCCTTTTAGTTGTCCCAAACGAAATATCATGCAACTGCGCATTGAAGTTGGGATGCTTGCCCAATGTTTATGGTTGAGCAGGTTGGGCACGCGCCCACCCACCCACCGAGCTAAAATTTTTGCCCTATGTTTTTCCCTCTTATTGGTTCCCTCACCACCTGCCGCAGACCCAGCCTAGCAGCCATGTCCTTTAGGGCCTGGTCAGTTTGTCCTTGGGTGGTGCTACCGAACCACTCTTGGGGCAAATTATTTTTTTCAAGCCCAACCCGCTGGAATGTAAAATGACGGTCGTTGACATCAGGTGAGAGTCCCGATGTCAACGTGCAGTCATGCGATATTTTGGTTGGCAGGTGTGCCGAGGTCTACTAAGGCCTATTAAGACCATGAACAAGGTAATAGAAAGAATCTTTTTGCTGCCCGTCCAACCTTATGGTTGATGGGCAGGCGAAGAGGCCAAGCAGCCTCTGCACTTTTCAGGAAACCTCATCCACGGGCAGGATGAGGTTTCCTAAAGCAAATAAAAATAAAATAAAAATTTAAAAACTTAATTAATAACATGTCCCTGCCCATGTGACAGAGTTTTATAACATTTTTAAATTCTTTATTTTTTTTAAACTCTTCATCTCCTTCCTCAGGGAGATTTTCAAGTGCCCACTTGCGCACATGCGGGAAGTTCACTCTTGCCCTGCTCGCACAGGCAGCGCTGGGCGCTGCCACTTGCATTTCACGCTGGGCGGGCTTTAATTTGCCTACCAGCATGAAATCGCCTTCCGGCCTCGATCGCGGGCTGCGGTCAGCTTCCAGAACACCCCGCCAAGCCTGCTCAACAAGGGCCAAATTCTGACCTTGGAGATGGACATTGAAGTCCCGCACCCAGAGTACATTTTGCGCCCTTGCCACCCCCAGTGCTTCCTCCAAATTGTGTTTATATCGCCGTTCCTTCACTGTCGCTGAGTCAAAATCCTGGAACTCCCTTCTTAACAGCACTGTGGATGTACCTACATCATATAGACTGCAGCTGTTCAAGAAGGCGGCTCAGCATCACCCTTTCAATGGCAATTAGGGATGGGCAGTAAATGCTGGCCTACCCAGTGACGCCCACATCCTGTGAAAGAATGAAAAGACTATACTATGAGACTGGAGTCACATATGGACCAGACTGGGCAAAGTTGCAGGTTCCTTTCCATTAGCGAACCAGCTGCGTTTTTATAGGCGGCAGTTTTCACGGTGTAACTGCACAGGTTACCGGATTCATTAAATTCAAATCACAATTTGCCAGGGTGGATTATATAATTGCAATCTCTGGCTGTTAGGCTACAGGAAATGCAAACATAATATAAAAAGGTCAAAACACAGATGCACTTTTGATGAATTAAACAAGAATTCTTTTGGTGTCTAACTTACAAAAGAGTCTAACATTTTATCTGTTATCTTTATTATTGTCTCATGCAGTTTATTATGCTGATGCATAGCTCTAAATTGAAACAGATCATTTTTTTTCTCATAGTTTTATTTTGAAAGAGATTCTTAAATGTTAATAAAACCAAAGGTAAAGTTTGGCAATCCACATTAAAATCCTTTGAGGACTAACTTTTCTTCGAGTGAATATTGTACTTTAATCACACACTTAACCACTAAACACATGGGCCAGAATTTTTGGGTCGGAGAGTGGGGGTGTAAAATGATTCACAGTGACATCAGGTGAGCGGAGTCAGCTGTGCACCCGCCGAACTGTCAAAGGCCTATTAAGGCTATTTAAATAGTAATTAAAGTTATTAACTGAGCTGCCCATCCAACCTTAAGGTTGGCGGCCAATGGCGGCACACAGCCGATCGCAGGTGGTGATCGGCTATGCACCTGCTCGCGCCCACTCCCGCCCAAAACCCCCCACCCCCCCACCCCCGACGGCGAGAAAATTCTTCCCATGGAATGTACCTATAATCTAATAAATACCATACCTTTTTAAACAATACGCTTCTTCAAATTAATATCCTATAAATTATTAATTACAATTTATGTAAACAACTACACATGTATATTTAAGTGCGTATCAAGATCTTACAGTTTTTTTCCATAGCAACAGAATTCTGAAAATTTTAACAATTTGATTAAGGGTGTGATTAACAATTCTGTATCAGTTTCAGTATAAATTATATAAATATCAAAGATGCTAAAAATGAAACTAAATTGAAAATAGTAAATAATAACATGTTTAGCATTAACTGTGGTCCTGATCTGGACACTACTAAAAATTCTACCCTGGATTCCATTTTAGAAGATTTCGTTTTTGTGGTGAATTTTTCTGCTCATTAATATGAGGAAAACCAGACTGCAGAGTTAAATCATTTTCTCGTGTCAACATCTCACAATCCTAGATGAGGTTTAGCCTGGGTTGTTTAGAGAGTGAACCTCCCTCCTATCTTCTCCTAGAAATAAGCCTTAGCTCCAAATTCAAAAAGGACCCACTGATACACAGGCTTGACAACATGATCAGAAGAACAACTCGCATTTACGTAGTGTCTTTAACATAGAAAAATGTCCCAAAGTACTTCATAGATTCCCAGCAAAAAGAGACCTTTGAGCCAAAGAAGGAGTTTTAAAGATGGAGTGGATATGGCAGTGTTAAAATGTATATATATATATATATATATATATATATAAACGCAAGGAGAATAGTAAATAAAGTCAATGAGCTGTTCGGCAACATGATGTCATTGCTATAATGGAAACTTGGCTTGAAGGGAGGCAAAAATAGCAGCCACAACATTCCTGGAAATAGAGTTTTCCGGCAGGATAGGGAGGAGGATAAACATAGTTGTAGCATTATTGATTAAGGAATCAATTACAGCTGTGAAGAGGAATGATATACTAAATAAATCATCAAATGAGGCCATATGGGTTGAGCTCAGATATAAAAAGGGGCAGTCAAATTGCTAGGAGTGTACAATAGACTCCCAAATAGTGGGAGGGAGATAGAGGAGCAAATATGTAGGCAAATTTCTGAGTGCAAAACCAATAGAGCAATAATTGCTGGGGATTCAACTACCCTAATATCAACTGGGATACGAACAGAGTGAAGGGCACAGAGGGCACAAAATTGTTGAACTGCATTCAAGATAACTTTTTTAGCCAGCAGTTAGGAGGCCCAATGAGAAGGGGTGCAATTCTAGATTTGGTCTTAGGAAATGAAGCAGGGCAAGTGAATGAAGGAGCAATGGATGACCTTTTGGAGATATTGTCCATAATACAGTTAGATTTAACATCATTATGGAAAAGGACAGGAGTAAAAGTTCTAAATTGGGGAAAGACAAATTTTGTAAAGCTGAGAAGTGATCTGATGAAAGTGGATTGGATATATCTACTTGAAGGAAAATCAGTGACAACTCAGTGGGAGGTATTCAAAAGTGAGATTCTGCGGGCACAGTGTAGACATGTCCCCACAAACAAAAAGGGTGGTACTGCCAAATCTAGAGCCCTCTGGCTATCTAGCAGCATAAGGGTAAGATAAAATAGAAAAAGAAAGCTTATGACAGTCACTTAAACTTAATACTGTAGAACCTAGAGGAGTATAGAAAGTAAAAGGGTGAAGTAAAAAAGGAAATTAGGGAAGCAAAGAGAGGATATGAAAAGATATTGACAGGTAAAATCAAGGAAAACCCAAAGATATTTTATCATTCCATTAAGAGCATGAGGATAACTAAGGAAAAGGTAGGGCCTATGAGGGGTATACAAGGTAACCTATTTGTTGTCGCAGAAGATGTGGGAAGGGTTCTCAATGAGCATTTTGTCTTTGTTTTCACAAAGAAGAGGGATGATGCAGACCTTCTAGTTAAAGCTGGGGATTGTGGAATATTAGATACAATAAGCGTAGTGAGAGAGGAAGTATCAGAGGGACTGGCATCCTTGAAGGTAGATAAAAAACCAGGGCCAGATGGATTGTATCCCAGGCTGTCAAAGGAAGCAAGGGAGGAAATAGCAGATGCTCTGAGGATCATTTTCCAATCATCACTAGATACAGGCGAGGTCCCAGAGGATTGGAGGTCAGCGAACGTTGTACCATTATTTAAAAAGGGTGTGAGGGGCAGGCCAGAAAATTATAGGCCGGTCAGTCTGACATCGGTGGTGGGAAAATTATTAGAATTAATCCTGAGAGACAGGATAAACTGTGACTTAGAAAAGCATGGATTTATTAGAGATAGTCAGCATTTTTTTTTAGAGGACGGTCATGTCTAACTAATTTAATCAAACTTTTTTGAGGAACTAACAAGGAGGGTTGATGAAGGTAGTGCAGTGGGTGTTGTCTACATGGATTTTGACAAGGTCTGGCAGACTGGCCAGGAAAGTAAAAACCCATGGGATACAAGGGAATATGGTGAGTTGGATCCAAAATTTGCTCAGCGACAGGAAACAAATTAAGTAATTGTTGATGGATGTTTTTGTAAATGGAAAGTGATTTCTGGTGGTGTTCCACAGAGCTTTGTGTTGGGTCCCTTGCAGTTTGTTGTATATATTGATGATTTGGACTTTACTGTGGGAGGCATGATTGGGAACTATGCAGATGACACAAAAATTTGCCGTGTAGTTGATTGTGTAGGGGATAGCTGTCAACTCAAGAATGATATCAATGGCTTGGTTGAGTGGGTGGAAAATTGGCAACTAGAATTCAATCTGGATAAATGTGAGGTAATGCATTTGAGGAGGGCAAACAAAGCTACAATACACAATACACAATAAATGGGAGGATATTGAAAGGGATAGAGGAAGTAAGAGGCCTTGGAGTGCATGTCCACAGGTCCCTGAAGGTGGCAGGTAAGATGGATAAGGCTGTCAAGAAAGTATATGGAAAGCTTTCCTTTATTGGATGAGGTATTGAATACAAAAGCAGAGATGTAATGCTGTTACTGTATAAAATGCTGGTTAGGCCACAGCAGGAATTTTGTGTACAATTCTGGTCACCACATTACAGGAAGGACACAATTACTCCAGAGAGGGTACGGAGGAGATTTACAAGAATGTTGCCAGGGCTTGAAAATTGCAGCTCTGAGGAGAGATTGGGTAGATTAGAGTTGTTTTCCTTAGAACAGAGGAGGCTGAGGGATGACTTAATTGAGATGTACAAAATTATGAGGCACCTAGATAGAATAGACAGGAAAGACCCGTTTCCTCTAGTGGAGAGTTCATTTAACAGGGGGCATAGATTTAAGGTGATTGGTAGAAGGATAAAGGGGTCATGAGGAAAAACTTTTTCACCTTCACGGTAGTGGCTGTCTGGAATTCACTGCCCAGTTTGGTGGTGGAGGCAGAAATCCTCAACTCATTAAAATGTACCTGGATCTGCACCTGAAGTGCTGTAATCTGCGAGGCTGTGGGCCAGGTGCTTGAAGGTGGGACTAAAATGGGCAGCTGGTTTTTTATTTTTATTTTTTTAGCTGGTGCAGACATAATGGGCTGAATGGCCTCTTTCTGTGCCGTAACATTTCTATGGTTCTCTACGGAGAGGTAGAGGTCTTAAAGAAGGATAGGGAGGTGGAATGTCAGAGGGGGTTTAAGGAGGGAATTAGAGCACAGGGCCTTGTCAGTTGAAGATGCAACTGCCAGTGGTGAGTGTGAAAGTGTAGGGATGCACAAGAGTCCAGGGTTAGAAGAATGGAGAGTTTATAACAGTGGGTGGATGTGTGCAGTGTGGCAGGGGTTTGAGTGTTGGTGGAGGTTATTGGGTTAAGGAGGGAAAAGACCATGAATGCATTTACAGATAAGGATGGTAATTTTAAATTTGTGATCTTGGGATTCTGAGCACAGGAGTAATGGAAAAGCATTGGTGTATAATGGGATGCCAGCAGCAAGGTTTACAATGAACTGATGGATGATGGAGGATGGAAGGTCAGGTAAGTCTGGAGATACAAGGAAATTGCTGAGAATTTCAGCAGCGGATGGGTTGAGGTAGGGGCTGAAGCAGATAATACCAGGGAGGTTAAAGTATTGGGTCAGCAGCTTATTTTGGTCAATTAGGATGCAAAGGCTCTGAAATGCCTGGTTTATCCTAAGAGAGTGATCATGGACAAGGATGAAATTGATACCAAGAGAATGGAGATTGAAGCAGGGGCTGAAGACGATGACCACAAAATTTGATAAGACCTGAAAACAGGCATGGGGATTGTGATGTGTGATCAACACAGTCTGTTGATTCCGATACAAGCAAATCGCAAACCTCACTCTGCCTGTTCATTTAAATGACCTGCAGTGTGCAGCCAGGACTAAGTGTGCTGTTGAGTGGCTGCACACATAAGCAGCAGGTACAAAATCGAGAGAAGCTACCATGAGTTCAAACTAAAGTGCACTACTTAAAGCCAGCCTGTGTCTCTTAAACTGGTGGTACATTTTGACTGGAGCAGGTGCTGGAACTCATTGTAAAAGTATGTTTGAACTGGGAAAAATAGAAAAATGGCACAACATGACAGAGAGTGAGCTCCGAGATGTTCCGACACTGCACTGGAGGCCTTGGAGCGAGAGATGGAGAGAAGAAGAGGTGTGACATATCTACATGAGTTCAAGAAGCCCTCCAGGCAAAAACAGTGAGACTAGGTTGCTATGACGGTCAATACCAGGAGTCTAACCTCAAAGACCTGGAAGCAGTGTCCTTAGAAGTTAAATGACCTCACACAAGTGGTCAAAGTCAGTGATTGTAGCTTCAAATGCCATATTCCACCAACTGCACCACTAATCTCTCACACTGCCCCATGCACTACACCCCAACACTTACCCTAACAGCAATCTCTATAAAATCATGATTCATACCTAAGATTCATAGTTTATCTCACCTTCACACAGTTAACACTGTTGTAAGCCTCACACAAACATCTCACAGCTTACAAATGTTGGCTATCAACCATGACAGTTACACCACCCAAACACATTGCACCACACTCTTTGACACAGTTTGTACTCTTACAAGGAAAGATACCATATTACTGGAGATTGTAACACACCTCACCAGCAGGGGACAAGGATGGCTGCATGACTTTACCCCTTGCAGAACACAGTGCTCAGTATCACTAGAGTGACCATGACTAAGGCTGTGTCCAGCAGCAGGGCTGGAGCCATTGAAGATGATGGTATGCTCATGCCTTAACTTCCTTCTCATATGTACCCCTTGTTTTCTTCCCTAATCTTATCATAATCCTACACATGTGTCTTTCTGGCCAGGCAATGATGGAAGAAAAGCAGGAAGGCAGTTATGACATTGACATACTGTGGCCATAAAGCAATGTGGGTGAAGTCAGTGGCACCCTGCACCATTGAGAAGCCTGCCATTCTCACAAAGCCATGTGCTCACCTTGCCTGCTTCTCTCTGACAAGAAAAAATGAAATGTATTCAGCTCTTTTGGAATATGGACCCTCCATGGCTCCCTTATTTAATAGGAAATGATCAAACTCGAGAATGTTGACAATATTTCCTCTGCAGCCTGGAGGAGGCAGATGCATTAAAGCTCATGGGCACATTCACCTTCACAGTCTGGGGCAATGCTGTCCTTACCCTGCTCCAAGGTTGCAGCAGGTGGCAGAGGGTGAACTTGGTTAAGCAGAGATGTTTGACACACTTTTCCTTGCTGAGGTTCAGATAGGAAAATTGCTTCCTGAATACTATAGCAGATATGGTTTCCTGCTGAGAGCCCTTCTACCATTCCTTCTCCTCCCTCCCCAGCAACTTGTCCTGCTTTATTTCACCTTTGTTCATTCTCCCTTTCATACTGTAGTCCAAAGGGAATGTAAGCTACAGGACCCATGTAAGTGAACAAGTGGTCTGTGCAGAATCCTTGAATACAGGACAAAGTCATTTAGCATGTACTGCACCATGCACTGTAGACTTTAACAATTTCAAACAAGTCTGGAAACTACTAAATTCTTCTGCAATTGTAGCAAGAGCCAGTGGAAATCAATCAGTAACTAACCTGAAAGTAGTTGATGATGGCTTTGAATAGCGCTGTGGGGGGAAGTCCTTTCTGATGCTGAGCATGTGTTCAGCTATGCAAGGTTAAGAGAGGACATTAGCTGGAGTGTGGGCCTCCAAAATTGCACTGCTGGTGTAAAAATCAGTGTTACATCAGCCTGCTCTGCATATTTCTGGCAGAAGCACTAAAATGGTATCTGGCATGGCCAGCACCAGAGGTGTGCACACACACCACAGTTGCCATTTTTGATGCAAAATGGCACCCATGGAATTGAGAATACATGCACTACTGCGGCTGATGGTTTTGATCTTTGCACATGGATAACATTACCGTTCATCCAAGGTTGGATGTTGGACACAGAGACAGTGGTTGAAAGAGACAGTGGAAAGATAGAGCTGGGCATCTTCACTGTACATGATTACTTTTTTTTTGTGTGGAATATAGTAGATGAGCCATGCTAAAAAGTGAAACAAATGGGGCTGATTGGAGTGATCACCTGACTGTCTAACTCTAGCTCTTGACAGTTTAGGCTTAACTGCAGAACTTGGAAGGCAGTGTAAAAGCAGCGAACTGCAATAAGTTCACAAGAAGCTTAATGCCACTAAGAAGGAAAAAATATCAATTGGAAAAGCATTCCTATTCCATCCTGGAAGTGAAACTTTAAGTCATTTTAAAAATCAAAAAAGTCAACTAAACTGTTTTGTGTGCCAAGTCATCAAATCACCATAACACTGCCACCAAAGGAAAGGGTCGAGTTTTGCTGATCCTCTAACAAATGGAATGTTTCACTCCATGTTTGACAGTTCGAGCCTGAATGCACCTTTATCCTTAATGCAGATGGATCCATGCAAAACCAGATTGAAACTAGCCCACTCTTCTGCTTCAGCGTGTCATGTTACTGTGCAGTTAAGATTAATTTCGCATAAATTCTAAGGCATTCAGGTGCCATCAATTATGCCGATCCAGCTATTACTCATAGCATCAATAATCAGGAATATGAAACCATATTTCTGGGTGTTAAACATTACAGAACCAGTGGAAGGAGAAAAAAAAGTAGATATTTACAAGGGACCACAGAGATGGCAAATCAGATAAAAAAACATATTACTTGTGTGAGATTGGTCACATTATCCATAAAGTAAGCAACCATAGATGACAGGATGTTTTCTGATTCTCATTGCAGATTGTACCTCCAGTCAGATAAAATACAGAGAGCAGCATAAGATTTATTGGCAGATATTCCCATTTTGGCCTTAGTCACTGCAACAGAGGAATCAGTCATGCAGGGCAAATTATCAGTCGACATAGAAATTCTTCAGTTTATTACACCGGCCTCATAACATCAGATGTTCACAATGTTTAAAAAAAGCTTAATATTTACATAGTACCTTTCATGACCATAGGATGTCCCAAAATGCTTTACAGTCAATGAAGTATTTCTGAAATGTAGCCACTGTTGTAATGCAGGAAACACAGCAGTCAATTTGTGCACAGCAAGCTCCCACAAACAGCAATATGATAATGACAAGATAATCTGTTTATTGATGTTGATTGAGAGATAACTATTGGCCAGGAAATAGTGCCATATGATCTTTTCCATCCACCTGAGAGAGCCGATGAGGACTTGGTTTAACTTCTTATCTAAAAGACAGATTAGTAAACTAATTAGAAATGAATGTAAATGATCAAAGTAAAGAATTTTAACAAGCAGGTAATCAGCCTCTTAGCCAATACAACAGGTGAAATAACTGCCTATCGTATGTCGATAGGGGATTTCAGAGGTATGGCTTACATCAAAAAATGCTTCACATTTAATGTTTCAGGTCGAGATGGCCTTTCATGATGAAATGTTAATTCTGTTTCTCACTCCACAGAGTTCGGTCGAAGGGTCATGAGGACTCGAAATGTCAACTTTTTTCTTCTCCGCCGATGCTGCCAGACCTGCTGAGTTTTTCCAGGTAATTCTGTTTTTGTTCTCACTCCACAGATGCTGCCAGACCTGCTGAGTATTTCAAGCATTTTCTGTTTTGATATCTGATTCCCAGCATCTGCAATATTTTGTTCCACCCTTTCTTGCTTAAGAGGTACAAGCCAAAAGAACAGCAAACCTCAGTTCAGATATGTAATCATCTGATCAACATAGTGAAAAACAAACTTGACAAGATACCAGCAGCCTGGTTAATGCCACTTTTCATAGCAAATGGCAGTAGGTCAGGAAAAAAAAGACAAAATAGTGTTCAATCCCTAAGATCATGGGCAGCAAGAAGTTAAAAACCTCACATCAACAGAAGAAGCTGTTGTGGAACAGTTTGGTCTAAAGACAATGACTAAGGTCAAAAAAGGAGTTTCTGTCAATGAATTGTTGTCATGTTGTTCACTGTAGCTTAACTGATAAGAGATGTAATCAGAATCAATCAATGAGAATCAGAAAACATGCTGTCACCTCCGATTGCTTGCCTTATAAGTAACATTATCTACTTTACACTGGTAATGGATCTTGGCTATTTGTCATATCTGTGGCACCTTAATAATACCTACCTCATTTCTCTTCACAGAACCTGGACCATACATGAAGCAGAGCACCAGAGCACCACACGTTGTACCAGTAACCATTCACAGTGCCAACATGGCTGTACTAAATACCAAGGACAGGATTTTTACCTTGTCGGGTGGGAGTGGCTGTCAGGCCACTTAACTGACTGCTGCCTGCAATTGGGCCCCAACCCCGATTTCACGCTGGTTGGCCAATTAACGGCCAGTCAGCGTGAGTCAATCGCTGAAACGTTCATTGCTGCCTGGATGGGGGGGTGTGGGGAGAGGAAGGTAAGCGCACAACTCAGCTCATGCGTGCGGGTGTACTCAGTGAAAGCTCCTTGAAGGCACTCAGGGAGCTGAAGATTTTTAACATTAAAAATAAAGATTTTTAAATTAAGGTAAAAATGTCCCCTCATGCAACTCTGTCACATGAGCAGGGACATGTTAAAAAGGGGATTTAAAATTTTAAATTTATTTATAATTAACGTCAGAAACCTCATCCCATCCGTGGATGGGGTTTCCTCAAAGTCCAAAGGCTGCTTGGCCTTTTTGTCCATCTGCCAATCGTAAGGTTGGATGGGCAGGGAAAATTCCCTTTAATTAATTTATTAATGGGCTTAACAGCCCTCTTAATTGTCAGCGGCGCGCTGCTGACTCCTGCGCATGCTTGCTGACCGAAATATCGCGCAAGTGTGAGATGACATCGGGGCGCTTGCCCAATGTCATTGCGTGCTACTTCATGTTCGTACATGTTGGGCGTGCGTCTGCACGCTGAGGTGAAAATTCAGCCTACATGTTGTAAATAGTTATATTAGTTTGGAAGGAGGGAATATCTTTAAAGAGAATGGGAGATGTTGTAATATGCATTTAAGATATAGCAGCTAAACATCACTAGAAAGGAAGTATGTGATGTGATCCAGTCTTAGTTTCAATTTGGCCTGAGAGCAGAACAGAGCACACACAACTCTGCTGATGATGTCTTCAAGCTTTTATCCATGTATAAATGTTCTCAAGTGCCTAGTTTAAATAAAGGCAGTGTTAGCTGCCAATGCCTTGCATGTGCGGTTGTGAGCTGATGACAGGCCTGGGTTAACGGCCACCATATTTATAGGGGTCAATGTGCAGAAGGGTGCATGCATGATTAGCACTGCAAGCAGGAGGAGAGAATGTTGTGAGTTTCTATCCTGGACTGACTGTGATGGATTTTGGAAAGCCATTTTAGAAGAAAAGGATTTGCAGACAGGAAAGTAAAATCTTTCCCTTGTGGGATATTTTACTGCAGTCATGTTGGTCAGTGTTTCTAAACTCTGTATCATTATTCCAGTAATGTAAGTGGATTGTAGATTGGTATGAGTGTTGGACAAGGGAATATAGTGTAATACTCACAATAACCTACAATTCACTTACATTACTGGAATAGTGAGGCAGAGTTCAGAAACACTCCTAACATGGTGGGCAGTAAAATACCCCACAAGGAAAGGATTTTAGTTTTCCATCTGCAAATCCTTCCCTTCCCCTTCTGCCACTCTGAGTTTCAGAGGGCAGGCTCCAGCAGTGACATCATTGGATTTCTGTGCATGCATGTCCAGTGCCCATACGCAGATGGGTATTGGTGGCCATCTTAGCATGGCCGGCCATATTGAGTTGGCAGGAGGCATGGTGATAAATAAATGAACCTACAATGTGTTTACACAATTTCTTATGAGTGATTGGTGGCTTTATGCTGTTATAAAAGCACAAGAAGCTGGAGCTCCCCTTCCTCCTTTGCATGTTCTAATTTAATAATATATTCTTTGCAAAAAGCTACAACTTTCTACAGCCTACAACTTTTTGATTAAATGTTTGAAGTGCTACCAATTTATTCAAACTGACAAATGAAAAATACTGTTGCAAAAAGGCATTGATAAAAATGTACGGTTAGTAATTCATACATGATCAAAGGATTGGAATGGACTGTGAATGGATGAAACTGATAGGAAATTTAGGTTCAAAATTGGTAAAGTAAATATTCTGTTCAACACTTTCAGAAAATACAGGAGGAAGATGAAATACCGTTCTTAATATTTACCCTGAGCTTGATTGCAGCAGTGTAGGCAGTTAAAGGCAGAAGGGTCAGTTTGGGAATGGAAAAGGGGTTTACAGCAACATGGAGACAGCATGGAACTGTTTAGCAAAGTAGTCATCCAAACTACTTTTGGTCTCCACAATATAATGGAGACAGCCAGATGTGAGGGTGACGAAACAGTGAAAAAGGACATTAAGGAGGCAATGGCTACTCTGAAAGAAGGAAAGTTGATTGAAAGATGTGTTTGGCATTGGAATCACATTTTAAGTGCAGAAATAATCCTATGTAAAATGGTGGAAGTTGACCTGACAGATACAGACTAGGGATGGAGAGTAAGGGCAAGAAGGCCTTACTATAGCTGAGAGGAGTGTGAGAGTGTAGTCATGGGGTGCTGATGTAAGAAACTGAGTAAAGAGAAATAGAGAACATTTAGAGAAGTTCCATTGTTCTTTGGTAAAGGTTTCTGTCACCACTTCCTTTGAACACAAGTGCAACAAGTTCAGAACCCTCTGAAGGCGTTTTTTAAAACAAAATTTCAATTTGGAGAAGTTTCTCTTTTGCAATCCTAATCCGGCTGGATCAGTTATTTTCCAGGTCATCTACAGTGACAGATTGGTTGCTAAATCTGTTGGGAATGCTGTTGTATGATGTGTTGCCTAGGAAATGGAGTAAGGCTGCAGCTGGTTGGGAATGCACAGCTGCAACCTACTCAATCTTCCCACATTTAAAATTCCAAATCTGGCATTATACCAGGATATTATTTTGTCCAAAATTATTTTTTAAGTACGTGTATTTTTTTAAATGATGGGCTCACCCATTGAGCACATGCAGTGGGCTGGAAGTGTTTCAGCAGGATGAGGGGCACGGAATGGAGACTGAGTGGTCCACTTGCTCTTGATCCTGCCATCTCAGCTCATCCAATCAAGCATCAGGTGGCCAATTAGTGGGAAGGAGGATAATTAGATGTGCAAAGGAAGGCTCCCGCAAAATTGGGACTGCAGGCCAGGATGTCATGCGACAGAGAGATAATGCAGCGAACAGGAAGTTGGTCACAGCTACAAGTTTAAAGGCCCCCTGCTCTCTGAATGTCTCTTTATTGTTTTATTGAAGGCCCATAAAAGCATAAAAGGTTCGTCATAGCTGCTGTAAAACTCTCCCAAGCTTTCTCAGATCCAACGGCCAAAAAACACAGTGGGCAATGAGAACTGCAGACGATTGGCTCAATAGCTTGTTTTTCGTGATTTCAAAATGGCGGGGGTTGCTGATTTCTGCACCCACTCACCTTCCATAATTTTGGAGACTGGTGCGATGATGTCGTATTGCTGGCCCAACATCATCACGCCCTATTTTACATTTGCTTGGGGGAAGGGCAGCCCACCTGATTTGTGGAAGTAAAATCCATCTGGTCACTTTTCAGTAGTGATCAGAAGTGGCTGTTACTTACCCTCCCAAAGACAATGGGGAAAAATTATAATGCCCCATCATCAGCAAGATCAGTTAACATTTTGAATCTGGGCCTTTCTAGGCTTATAATGCTCCATGATACAGAATGCAATTCTTTTGCCCACTGAACCATCAGAGGAGCTAAGGTAAGATTATTTTTTTAAATTTCCAAATTCCTGGTGGTAGAATTGTAGTCTGTAATACCACTAATAACTCAGGGACACCATACCTGCAAGAATGATGGGCCAAATTTAATGCTGGCCAAGGAAGTGGAAACCAAGGCACGCGAAGTGATGTGTCAGATCCCTGTTATCGGGAGGGAAGGCCTGAATCATCCAGGTGGGGTTTCACCTGCAGATGCCAGGACAATGGAGGCCCATGAGTCCCTCATGGTCAACAGCATGATGTCTTTGACAAGCCATCAGCTCTAGACCTAATAGGACTTCTGCATCTCTATTTGAGAGCAATGCACAACTCTCCACTACTAAGCTACCCTATCCTTACCAACCCAATCATTGAGATGTCAGTATTCCACCTTCATCCGCATAGGCTTGCTACTTATTCTGCAAGTGATCGCACTGTTAACAAGATCACTACAATAAGACTACCCACCATAAGACTACCCAAGTAAAAAAGAATATTTAATCAAATACTAACATATTCTGCAATCTAAACTTTGAAAACCCATGCCACCCTAGTGCATCAACATACTCTTTCTTTTATGTTTATGATTACTAGTACGTTGTGACATCTACAACTGAGCTACAGGTAGGCTGCTGAATGCATTGCCCCATTATCCATGATGACTGTTATGAGCTCAAAGGCCACAGTCTTTCAAATGTAATGTCTTTATTGAACTGAGTGGATCATAGCTGCCCCCAGTCATTTCCTCATGGCAGAGGTCACATGACTATGGCAGGCCAGTAGGACATGTGGCAATAATTGCATTTCAAACCCCAAACATCCCCTTTTCCTCAGTGAACAGCAGACAACTTCTCATGCACTATCATGTATAATTTTGAGTTACCCAGGTTACCCACAACACCACAACTGTTCTCATACATTAACAAATTGTTCATTATTCTAATTAGTCTCTGAAACTACATTGCATACATAGTTATTAAATCATGGATGTCTCTTAATGGTATGTGCGTGCACTGTCATTGGCTGTTTGTCTGGATGATGTCCCTTCACTGGGGAGGGCCGTTCCCGTGGCACTTGTTGTTGCTGTGATAACAGTTGTTGTTGTTCTATTGCTGTTGTTGGGAACCGATGGACCTCTGGGAGTGATGGTCGTTCTCTACTCTATGCAGATGGTGGGATTCCACCTTCCTGATCAGCCACCTGCAGTGAAAGAACAGCTTCTCTGGTTGTTGGTAAGTGCCTGCCGTTGTGCTGGTATATTTGGTTGTTCACTTCCATCACATACGATTGATGTGACAACTTCTCTACACATGTCCCAAGTTGCCACATGGTCTGACTCCTGTTGAGACTGTTGAAGGTTTGTACCCTGACTGGCTCTCCAATGCTCAACTCTGGTAATGGCTTGGTAGTCTTGTCAAAATGAACTTTGGTTTTCTGCCATTTCACCTTGATTTTTTCACTTGTGCCTGTTACTACTTATGGCTACAATAGCTTTTTTGCTATTGGAAGAGTCATTTTGGTGCAGCATGACATTAGTCTTTGGACTGGACTACTCTCCTTGCCTTTAGTCGATGTGTTTCTTCATTCGAGGATTGCTTTGTATACATTTGTGCTGGATTTGCTCGATTTCCTGATGATTACTTTGGTGATTTTCATTGCAGCCTCAGTCTTTCCTTTTGACTGGGGATAGTGTGGACACGATGTATAAGTGTTGAATTTCCCAATCCTTTGTGAAATCATGAACTGAGGGCCATTATCACTCATCACAATGTCCAGAATGCCGTAACGACTGAAGTGTGCTTTCAAGCATTCTACTATCTCTCCTGTCGTCATTGAAGTCAGCTGGTCTACCTCCCAGTAGTCAGAATAGTAGTCTACAGTGACAAGATAATCAGTTTCTGCTATAGTGAAGAGGTCCACTCCAAGCTTCATCTATGGGTTGTCTGGGATGTTATGCATCATCAATGGCTCTTTAGCTTGTTTAGCTTGGTACTCATTACAAGCACTGCACTGGCCAATGTGGTCTTTAATTTCATTGCTCATGTTTGGCCAATAGAGCAAGCCTCTTGCCTTCCTCAGACTCGAGTCAATTCTTTATGCCTTGCATGGATGTACTTCAGTATCTCTCCTCTCATCTTCTTAGAGATGGTGACTCTATTTCCTTTGTACAAGATGTCATCTTGGGCTGTCAATTCAGTATGCCCAATATGCCCTTGTCACCACCAATGTGTCCTTGTTGCTCTCAGGCCATCCTTTTATCACTACTTCTTGCAACACTTGGAGAGTTGCATCTTGCTGGGTAGTTCACTTGATTTGAGCAAGGCGCTTGTCTGTCAGATTCAATGGGCAGAAGTTTCTGGTCCTGCCAACGGCTGGTTTCATGGTGGGTAGGAGCAGAGAATTCAGAGAGAGGTCAAAAATTGGGAACCCACCGGCTGGAAATCAATTCAGAAATTTCCCCTCACCACTTTCAGGGCAGACTGATGGCGGGTCGGGTTTCCCGCTGACCCATGTCAAGGAAGCTATTTGCATACATTACCATGTCATGAATGCTCTTGCAAAATGCAACTCACCAGAACCACACTCCCCTTCCCAATTAGCTATCACATCAGTAGATATAAATGATGTACAACTGTCTGCCCTCAATCACTCGTGACTTTGAGGTGAGTGCAACATTCAGAGCCGACCTGCAGCAGTGCTGCTGCAGCTTCTCAGCAATGCCGGTGTGACGCCCCATTAGTGGGGGTGCAGGATTAGTCTGCTCACAGTGGGTGTCTCAGGTGCAGGGTTAGTCTGTTTACAGTGGGTTTCTCAGGTGCAGGGTTAGTCTGCTCACAGTGGGTTTCTCAGGTGCAGGGTTAGTCTGCTCACAGTGGGTTTCTCAGGTGCAGGGTTAGTCTGCTCACAGTGGGTTTCTCAGGTGCAGGGTTAGTCTGCTCACAGTGGGTTTCTCAGGTGCAGGGTTAGTCTGCTCACAGTGGGTTTCTCAGGTGCAGGGTTAGTCTGCTCACAGTGGGTGTCTCAGGTATAAGGTTAGTCTGCTCACAGTAGGTGTCTCAGGTGCATGGTTAGTATGCTCACAGTGGGTGTCTCAGGTACAGGATTAGTCTGCTCACAGTGGGTGTCTCAGGTACAGGATTAGTCTGCTCACAGTGGGTGTCTCAGGTGCAGGATTAGTCTGCTCACAGTGGGTGTCTCAGGTCTAGGGTTAGTCTGCTCACAGTGGGTGTCTCAGGTGTAGGGTTAGTCTGCTCACAGTGAGTGTCTCAGATGCAGGGTTAGTCTGCTCACAGTGGGTGTCTCAGGTATAGGGTTAGTCTGCTCACAGTGGGTGTCTCAGGTGCAAGGTTAGTCTGCTCACAGTGGGTGTCTCAGGTGCAGGGTTAGTCTGCTCACAGTGGGTGTCTCAGGTGCAGGGTTAGGCTGCTCACAGTGGGTGTCTCAGTTGCAGGATTAGTCTGCTCACCGTGGGTGTCTCAGGTATAGGGTTAGTCTGCTCACAGTGGGTGTCTCAGGTGTAGGGTTAGTCTGCTCACAGTGGGTGCCTCAGGTGTAGGGTTAGTCTGCTCACAGTGGGTGTCTCAGTTATAGGGTTAGTCTGCTCACAGTGGGTGTCTCAGGTGCAGGGTTAGTCTGCTCACAGTGGGTGTCTCAGGTATAGGGTTAGTCTGCTCACAGTGGGTGTCTCAGGTGCAGGGTTAGTCTGCTCACCGTGGGTGTCTCAGGTGTAGGGTTAGTCTGCTCACCGTGGGTGTCTCAGGTGCAGGGTTAGTCTGCTCACAGTGGGTGTCTCAGGTGCAGGGTTAGTCTGCTCAAGTGGGTGTCTCAGGTGTAGGGTTAGTCTGCACACAGTAGGTGTCTCCGTACTCTGGGAGGACAGCGCTCAGTGTTTTCTGTGGGTCTCAGGCAGGGCTGCACACTAAAACAGAGACCAGCTTTACAATTGGGGCTGTGAGGGAAATGCATTAAACAACATGGTCTTTGGTTTGTGCAACTGGGAGTCAATGGTGGTCCAGATTCCTTTGGAAAGTCGAGCACAACTACTCATAGAGAAGCACATAAAGCACAATGTTTGTTTGATGAAATGTGTACGCGGCTGCAAAAGTACGGAAATGCTCTGATTTTCAGAAGACATTGGAGCACCAGCCATGTGAGGCTTGGTCCACACAATTAAACTTACTGGCACATTTTTACTGGCCCAGGGTGGAGATTGCGTTCACATATCATATATATATTGATTTCCAAACCACATTATGATGTTATTTGTTTCTGGAGTGCTCTGCTGAACAGTTTCTACTTTGGAGATGGAGCAGCACTCCATCATCCCCAAACTAACTACTCAGTTTATCTTAGTGAACAAACAGTTGCCAAGATTGGAATGTGATGTGGCTACTCAGTACAAGATTTTCACGTTGAATGATGCCAGTGCCCGGTATCAATGCAGCTGAATAATTCTTGCCCAGAATTTCCTTAGGGCTTTTCCCAGTTCACTGCTGTAACTTTGATGGAAATTTGGCAGAAGTCCCATTTGCATATGGAATGGTACTACAGTTAGTCTTAGTGCCCCTGGGCTTGGAAAAGGAACAATTAACTTGAGTTTCTGCTCATTACAATAGGATTAGTTTCAGTTGTGATAGGAAGGAAGAACTTGCACTAACATAGCACTTTATCACAACTCTCAGAACTATCATACTGTGTTTCACAACTTTGAAGCTGTATTGTCTGCATGGGCAGCCATTTTGTGCACAGAAAATTCCCACAAACAGCAATACTCTAACAAGGTCATCTTCCAAAATTCTATAGACTCTGGGGCAGTTCCTACAGATTGGAGGGTGGCAAATGCAATCCCACTGTTTAAAAAAGGAGGGAGAGAAAAAATAGTATTACAAGACCAGTTAGCCTAACATCAGTAGTGGGGAAAATGCTAGAGTCTATTATAAAAGACGTGGTAACAGAATACTTGGAAAGGATTAACGGGATTAGAAAAAGTCAGCATGGGTTTATGAAAGGGAAATTATGTTTAATTAATCTACTAGAGATTTTTGAGGATGTAACTAGTAGAATAGATAAGGGAGAACCAGTGGATATGGTGTATTTGGATTTCAAGAAGGCTTTTTACAAGGTCCAACATAGGAGGCTAGTGGGCAAAATTAAAGCCCATGGGACCGGTGGGTAATATACTGGCATGGAAGAATTGGTTGACAGACTGGAAACAGAGAGTGGGAATAAATGGGTCCTTTTCCAGGTGGCAGGCGGTGACTAGTGGTGTACCACAGGGATCAATGCTTGGGCCCCAGCTATTCACGATATATATAAATGACTTGGATGAGGGAACGAAATGCAATATTTCCAAGTTTACTGATGAACAAAACTGGGTGGGGTTGTGAGTTGTGAGGAGGATGCAAGGAGGCTTCAGGGTGATTTAGACAAGTTGTGTGTGGGGGCAAACACATGACCGATGCAGTATAACGTGGATAAATGTGAAATTATGTGCTTCGGTGTGAAAAACAGACAGGCAGAGTATTATTTAAATAGTGATATATTGGGAAATGTGGATGTATAAAGGGATCTGGGTTCCTTGTATGCCAGTCAATGAAAGTAAACAGGCAGGTGCAGCAACCAATTAGGGAGGCAAATTATATGTTGGCCTTCATTGCAAGAGAGTTTGAGTTCAGAAGTAGGGATATCTTACTGCAGTTATACAGGGCCTTGGTGAGACCACACCTGCAGTATTGCATGCAGTTTTGGTCTCCCTACCTAAGAAAGTATATACTTGCCATACAGGGAGTGCAGCGAAGGTTTACTAAGCTAATACCAGGTATGGCAGGACTGTCATATGAGGAGAGATTGGTTCGACTGGGCCTATATTCACTAGAGTTTAGAAGAATGAGTGGGGATCTGATTGAAACGTATAAACTTCTAACAGGGCTAAGCAGACTAGATGCAGGGAGGATATTTACCCTGGTTGGGGAGCCTAGAACCAGGGTCCACAGTCTCAGGATACGGGGCAGGCCATTTAAGACTGAGATGAGGAAAATTTCTTCACTCAGTGGTGGTCAACCTGGGAATTCTCTACCACAGAAGGCTGTGGAGGCCAGGTCCCTGAGTATATTCTAGAAAGAAATTGATAGATTTTTGGATATTAGGGGCATCAAGGGGTTTGGAGATAAAGCAGGAATATGTTACTGAGATAGAGGGTCAGCCATGATCATGTTGAATGTGGAGCAGGTTTAAAAGGCCGAATGGCCTACTCCTACTCCTAGTTTCTATGTTTCTATATTAATAACATGGCTGACCAAGCCATAATTTTGGGAAGGCTGATAGAGGGAAGAATGGGCCAGGGAATCTCTTTTTCAAACAGTGTTACAGGAACTACTGAACCACTAGAACAGCCAGACAGAACCTCAGCTTAGGGGTTCATCCAAAGATGGCACCTTTGACAATGCAGCACTCCTTCAATACTTCACTGGGCTACCAGCTTAGATGTGGGAGGAATTTTGTCAACAGTGTGTCGTTCCTGAAGGTGTAAGTGGAAGTGTGCGCCACTTCCGCTCTCTTGCTTTTTCCCGTTTCCCACATGTTTGCAATGAAAATGTAAATTGCTGGTGGTGTGCAGGGGAGACACGTATGATCATGCAGCAGGGGAAACTTTTCAGTGATGAAAGCTGCTGTCAGCTAACAATGCCACAGCTACAGGTGGGTACAAAAGAGCCTCCTGTTCAAATGGGGATCTCAGCGTCACAGCCAAAACTTTCCTTGCCAACTCCACTGCCATTAATATAAGACTTGAGTACACAAAAGTAGTGAGGGTGTTTTTCAAAATTGAATTTCACTTGTAAATACTTCACATTACATTTCTATTTGTTCATATGTTCATCATTGTTATTTGCTGAGACTAGTTTAATCAGAGAGCTAAATGTATTGGCACACCTCATGGTTGGCACACCTTGAAGGTTACAGGGGAGTTAGAGACATTTCCTTTATTGTGGAAGAAACATTGTTGTGTCTTTGTGTTCACTCTTTATTGAATGTTGATGTTAGTGTCCAGTATTGTATTCACTACTCTGTGAGACATGGCTGAACTTGCAGGCTTAGCTGGCCCTCCCTTCTATGCATTGTAAAGGACATTGTCCAAGATCACTTTCAGTGAGGATAATTGAAATGTTGTGGGTGAACTCAGAGCCCTATAAGGACTCTGCCAGCCAACATCCTAAGATGGACATTGTCATGATGATAGCTGGTTGTGAGTGTGTCTTGAGTATTAGATACTATATGGTACTTGGTTAAGAGGTACACTCTGTACTTACGTATGGGGTGCCTGACCTGGGGGTGCTGAAGGTCAGATAGCACACGTTAGGGAATTAGCCAGCATGGCAGTTAAATTATGGTGTTCTTGAAGTTAAATCTGTGGCTTCAAGTGTTGTTCTTTCAGCCTGAGATGTGGCAAACACATATTTGTACAGCAATGACACCGCCGTTTCGGCCTTTCATTTTCTTACCTTGATCAACTGTTTCCACCACGCCCCACTACACCCAGGATGCCAGGCCCTACCCACTCCACTCCTCCAAGCCCCCACACTCTGCCTCCCCGGAACCCTCTTCCACTCCTCCATGCCCATTCCTCCCTCATCCCAGTCCACATCCCCCTCACCACTGACTCACCCTTGCCATTCCCGAACCTCCATACACATTGCCATTCTCCTGCTTCTCTCCTGCTTGCTCCGTAGAGTTAAACAACGAAAATCACTGACATCACACAACTGCACAAAGCTGACAGGTGCACACCACCTCTAAACAATCATGAACTGGGTGTCTTGAGATTCTCGTGCACCACTGACTTTGTCTTGAAGGTAGGATGTAATTAAAAAATAGCTCTACACTAATGAGTATTCATGGCATGAAAATGCATTAAAAATTTGAATCCCCACAGACTGGCATGAAGCTCAACACTTTATCTCCTCATCTCAATGTGCCATTGGAAAATCAGGATTTTGCATCCCACCTGATTAAGTCCCGCCATGTTTCCCGCTCCTTCCAGCTTCATAAAAATCAACCCCCTTTCCGCAATGGTGTATAATTCTTGAAGTGGAGCTCAAACCCACAATCTTCTGCCTGAAAGTCAAGATTGCTGCCAACTGAGCCACGCTAACATACGATGCTCCCCTATGTTAAATGACCTGTCAAAATTCACTTTTTCAGCTCACTAATGGAGAAAGGTGACTTGAATGAGGTGCCGAAAAAAAGCCAGTACCATGGAACTATGTCCTCAAGCAAGTTATTGTCTTTTGGAGATGGGGAAAAAATTGAAGGAACCTATGGGATCATATCCCAGCATGAGTTAGTGTCCTAGATTAGAAAGGAGGAAAACCTTCATCAAAACAATAAAAAAACTTACCAAGGACACATTGGATACAATATTTGGCCAAAAAATAGATTTATTTTGGTCAACCAGGCACCTGACCCATACACAAACCCATCATTAGGTTTAAAGGTCTTGTGTTCAAGCTTCTGAGAAATCTTTACCCACCTGAAAGATTTTTGTAGTTTGAACAAATCCTACATTATAACAACATTGTGTTTTCATCATTTTTGAGTTAATGAGATCCAAATCAGATGCTGGTGGGATTAATGTCTTATTTGAAAGGATTGTGGCATGTGTTCTCCCTCTATTTTCTGATCATATTATTATGGTACCTTTGGTCTGGATGATGAACAAAATACATTTAAATATAATTGTCGATACTGTAATAAGATCTCACCATACAAAGCAAGCATTGTTCAGTTTTGACATTCTAATAGGTATGTGTCATTTTATGGCAACCATCCTTATTTTTCAAGCTGAGTTGAAAATGATAGCAGGCCTGCATAATCAGTAAATTGATACAGTACATGTTCACACATGAAAGTGCTTTCAACATTGAGAACAAGTACAGCTTTAATGGAGGAGGAAAAACCAGAGTACAAAAGCACTGTTGTTTAAAGTAGTCTTCAGAAATGTACCTTTAGGGGAATTATTTGAATCCTTGCAGAAACCAGCGTACTGAATATTAGCCATTGCTGACAAACAGTCGCACAACATCCTGGCATTTTTGAATGATGGATGTTGGGAAACTCAATCTCTTCATTGGGAGTCAAAAGGCTGTTGGCAATTGAACAAAGTGCACAAAGATAATGGTTGTAGTTTTTAACGTGTCAAAATCTGGTACATGGGGCACCTTAGGCCAAAACAGAAAGGATGAGGAAAGTGATAATATATAATCAGTTCGTTGCATCTTTAAATTCTACTCTTTGTTATGAAACAGCAGGCATACAGTCATCAAACATTACAGCTTATTTAAACCACGCTGTTGTTAAAAACTATTTATTAAACCTATTTATTAAAATTGTAATACTTGCACTTATAATGTCAAAACTTCTAAAAAGTGCTGCATGCAATTAGTTAATCTTGCAAGCAGTTTAAGTTACATGTGTGGAGACATTTTCCAGATCTATGTTTCTGACATGGAGCATCACTTGCTGGAAATGTATTTGGGAATCTGGGAACGGAGGTCAGAAGACTTGACAGGGCCTGGTAACCTTTTGCACCTGAAATCATGATATATGTTCCCAGCAGATAACACTCTGTGCTGAGACAGAACATTTATAAAATTTACTCTATAATGTCACTAAACAGTATGGAGTTTTTAATTCAGACAAAAAGACTAAACCTTGCACCTGTTCTTTGCTTGTTCAGAATTGGGGTGAAGGGTTGGGGAATGTAACAGTTGTGTAATGCAGCAATTGAGTGCTGAGTGAAATAGTGGGGAGCAGTTACCAAACTTAATATTGTGAAACAAAAACAGAATTACCTGGAAAAACTCAGCTGGTCTGGCAGCATCGGCGGAGAAGAAAAGAGTTGACGTTTCGAGTCCTCATGACCCTTCGACAGAACTTTAATATTGTGAAAGATCATTATTAAAACATAATGCATCTCAACAGTTAAGGGTCTTCAGTGCTGTACTTCATAGCGGACTTTCTTTCCTAAACCAAAATAGATTTCCCCCCTCGTCCCAATTTTCTTTAAAAAATACATCAGTTTATAGGGCTCCTCCTGTACAGTGTCTGTTCCACAGAAGAGACCATTCTTCACTAGTCTCATTGTGAATGTTCATGCAGTGCAGAGTTTTCCATTGTTTTTGAAACTGGAACAAAAAAAAGGAAAACTGTTGGGGTGGGGGTGATTTGCATAATTATCAAAGAGCAACTGCTACTCAATGGATCCTGCATCTTGAAGGGAATCCATGGATGATTTCATTCCATGTATCCTCTGAACAAACTCACTGAGATATTAAGGTCTGTGACTGGGCTCAATGGAAGGTTAAGATCAGCAAGGAACTAAACCAGTTAATTATTAACGGAAGCCCAGTAATTGCTTCCCATACTTATTCACAAAGGCATTACCTTAACACCACTGCATACCTTCAAGAAACTAGGACGTTTCACCAATTTAATGCTCCTCCTTCAACAATGTCCTCTGATGAATTCATCTGTGTTTGAGTTAAGCATTTATATTCAATAAAATAGACATTTAAACATTAAAGAACATCAACATTAATTAGAATTTAACTGACTTTTGCAAAGATTTCTGACCAAGGGGTCCTCTTTAAAATGTAGGTGCTGTTGCCTTAGCTTTCTATTTCCTTCCTCTGTAGCTCTAGGCCACTTAGAAAAGCAATGGTCGCTGTGAATGAATTACTCTCTCCTATGGAGAAATTTATACTGGAGGTAAGTTAACCTGAATTCTTTTATGATAAATTCCTCATATTTTTCTCTTGACTACACTCAAACCAGCATTTCCCTTTGTGTGGATGAATAGAATCATGGAATTGTAGCATTGTTACAACACAGAAGGAGGCCATTCAGCCCTTTGTGACCATGCTGGCTCTCTGTAAGAGCAAGTTAGCGAATCCTAATCCCCTGCCCTTTTCCTGAATCCCTTCAAGTACTTATCCAATTCTCTTTTGAAAGTCATGGTTGAATCTAGCTCCAGCACCCTTTCAGACAGTGCATTCCTGTTTGTAACCAATCACTGCATGAAAAGCTTTTCCTCAATTTCTTTGGTTTTGCTGTTGATTGGAAGGAAAGGAAAGTACTGAGATAGTCACTCCTTGTTTTAATCTTTCTGGTTTAGAACCAGCCTGTTCATCTAGCTTAGTGCTTGATTAAAACTACATTAGGTTTGAAAAACTTGACTTCCAATGAACAGCAATAAAGAAATGGATGCACTTAATCCAAGACTGGAGAACATCTGGCAAATATATTTCATTAAGTGATCAAATTGAAGGTGAAGGCCAGCAAGGAACACAGGCATCCAGTTGTCCAATTATGAACAACTAGTATATCAGAAAAGTCCATATTAATATAATCAACAGCTACATATACAAGAAATGTAATTTTTTGAACATCCTCTATTCTCTGATGTACTCCCAACATATATCAAAATTCATGTTAATTTGTCAGAAAACATTCAAAATGTAGATTAAAATTCAAAGACTTTCCTGATTTCATGAACTTTAATAGTTCCAGGCTTAGCAGAAATGATTAATTATGTAGCACACATGTTCTATTGCTCATACTATCAGTTTTGAAGTTCTTCTGAAATGCATCCACATTCATAATGGTCCAGCTTAACTGTGTATCAAGATTAGATGTCTAGTTTCAATACCAAGTGCATATTATAGTTCTCAAATTTTATGAAAAACAGACTAGTTACTGTTGCAACATTTTTGTTTAGCAACATAAGAAATGCTTTTCTTACACAGAAAATGATTCAGTACCAGCCCTGGTTCAGATCATCTCAAACTGATATCCCTATTTATTGAGAAGTTGTTTTGAAAATATTTAAACAGACGCTTGAATGATGGTTACTCCTTATTAAGTTGTTCCCATGAATTCTTTAGGAGTGGAGAATATGGCTAACTTCAAGAGCTTGGAGTTTTATTCCAAGTATTTTATTTCTAGTGGCGTTCCTTGTAGCTGTAATGTGCATCTTGCAGGTTATTCCACGAATACATAGCTATGTAATGTATGGAGTCTTTTCTCCCACAGTCATACAATGAGGTGGTTCTGATCCTCTCTACCTAGGTGCCAGCAACTTGTGCCAAGACTGAAAAGATCTTTATAAATTTTAATACTGAATGTTTATTGAAGCTTTATGTAAATATTATGTGCAATATTTGTTTCTCTGAGAGCTTCTCTGAATCCTGTAAATGTCACTGTGGAAATATACAACTTTTGAGAAAATAAAAAGGAGGAATTGAGACCGACAAGAAAATTATTAGTATGGCTTACAAAGAGATGGCATACTAAGTAAACGGGCTGGAGAATCAACAATTGTAGCATGTCTTCACGGACTATATAAACTTCCTAATGTGCACTAGTAACGTTAACCTTGAAAAACATCTGCAGCTTCATTAAAGCATCTGTAACTGGAAAAAAATGGCACCATGTCCAGTATTTTCAAATTATGATCCCCCCCCGCCCGCCAACACCAACACCTGCGACCACCAACATCCTGCAAACTCACTGGCGCCTGCGTGCTTGGCCTCAGCAGGCCCGATCCAACTTATCTTCATTCCAGGGCTGCCTCCAGCTTTGCTGGTTCAGGCCAGCTGCAGCATCAGCATTGGCCACCGCTCCTGACTGCAGGCAATTAATTGCCAGGAGAGCATAAAATTCATTCTCCCATATGCAGCTGAGGTGGAATCCTGACTTTCCAGCTGGTGGATGGGGATACTGCCACCCCATAAAATCCCCAACTATGCATGAGAAACAGCTCAATTCTTAACCTGGAAATTCCCATGTTACAAAATTGGGTTCCATAATGCCCGTCATTTGGTGTCCTTTGGTACCAAAATGGCATCTGCACCATTCGTGGGGCGGAATTTTCCAGCCCCTCTTGCCGGCAGGTTTTTCTGGTCCAGCCAAAGTCAATGGACTTTTGAACAGCTTGCCGCATTTTCCGGCCCGGCCCCATGACAGGGTCATAGAATTCTGCCTGTGCATACTTTCAGTGTGTCCACACTGAATGCTATCTTGGTGAAGGTATTAATGTGGGCATTAGAGGCATCTGCTGGAAGTATGGAGGATAGGTACATCGTAATATCCGTCATTGTCTAACACTGATTTGACATCGGTGTTGCCATTTTTGACCTCTACGCTCCACCTAAAGCCCTCTATTAAACATGTGTTCAACAAGAAGAAGGTCCATTCGACTAATGCTATTTAAAGGGATCAGCAGCTTGCAGATTAGTTTCTGATTAATTTCCACTGGCTCTGCTGGAGTTTGTGGAAGTGTTTGCTGATTTGCAGAGTTGTTTAAGATTAGGGAAGTCTGCAGGGAGTGGTGCTACACATGGAGAAGTTCTTAGTTGTGACTACAAAGGTTTTAGTCAGACCACTTGCTCCTAGTCATGGGTGCTGTAGTTATTATTCCCCTTGGGTTGCAGCATGAGAGGAGGTGGAGCAGAGGCAGCAAAGAAGAGGACAAGCTACTCGCAGAGGGAGGAGGAGGCAAGGGAGAAGGGCCCTCAGCAGCAGGCATTGTGCACCAAGGGTCATCGAGGAACTCCGCTCTTACCATCATCTAAGGAGCAATGTATGCATGTGTGTGCTTTTCGAAGGAAGTGCTCACAGAAATCCACCATCTTTTGCACCCAGACCTGGATCCCCAGACCAAGGCAAGGACATGGCTGCCAATGGCTGTGAAGGTAACTATGGCCCTGAATTTCATCAGGGATCTTTCCAGGATGGACTAAGTGACATTTTTAATATCTCCTGGTTCGCCATTCACTACTACATTGGAGAGGCGACAGACACTCTTTAAGAACATAGGAATCTAAGAGATAGGAGCTTCAGTAGGCCATTCAGCCCTATCCTGCATCGTCATTCAATCATAGATGATCTTCTACATCAACACTCCCTTCCTGCACTATTCCCATATTGATTAATTCAATTAATGTTCAAAAATCTAACAATCTCTGTCCTGAATAAGTTCAAAGCGCATCCACTGTTCTTCAAGGTAGCGAATTTAAAAGATTCACAACTCTTTGAGTGATGAAATTTCTCTTCATCTCAAAACTGAATGACTAGCCCCTTAATGCCAGGTCTAACTCTCCTTTTACATTTGTTGATCTCTTCAAAAATTCAAGTACCCTGAAATATTTAATTCTCAACCTTCCTCACTCTGCAACCTTGTCTCTGTATTGGATCAACTCATTAATTTTTGTCTGTGCTATTAATTCATCTATTTTGTTCTGAATGCTTTGCACAGTCAGATATAATGTCTTTAGCTTTAAGTATTTTCTATTTTTCCTGATGTCAACTTAGTCACTAATGCCCTAGTAACTTCGTTAAGCTCCCTGTATCTCACTGATCTGCTTATGCCCTGAGTGGGCACTGAACACCACCCCCAACCTATTGCACAATAATAACAATCCTTACAATATTTCTGTTACAGAGCATCCTTTTGATTGCAATGCTGAAATAATAGCCACCACAAAACAAACATTCTAAAACAACTTTATCCAACAAACCATCTAATATTCCATACAAAAATCAACTATTCTCCTTAGTGCATTACTTAAATGCGTTTGCCTGACCTACTGCTCATACACAGTGCTGCTGCAGTGGCTGTAGCATGGCTGGTGGAAGCTGCTGGTTTTCACTGGGGGAGACTGCAGATGGCCGGGCAGGATGCCCTTGAGCAGTTCTGGGCCTAGAATGCCTGGCTTCAGACTGTGCCATCTTGGCATGTCTAGGCTGGCTGGCTGGCTGACAGGCAATAGCAGGGACACTGGCAGAGTGGCAGTGTTGGGAGCATGAAGGCTGTCATCCGGAGCGAGGACAGCTGGTTTGTGTGCTACAGAGCCACTGCCGCTCACCAGGGCAGCACTTCAGCAATGTTAATAATCTGCTGGAGCACAGCTTGTTGTTGTGACACCCTGAAAGCATGTTTGAGCACTGGTACCCACAGACATGATCGCAGCAGGCTGAGCCAGCATGGCAACAAGCTGAGATTTCATGATCTCAGTCTGATCTTCCACTGCAACTCTCAGATATTGTGTGGTTTCTGCTAAAGTTGCAATGGAAGCTGAGAAATTGACCATCATGCACGTTTTTAAAAAGCTACTTTCCATTTCCACACTGCAATGGATGGACTCCAAATTTTACACAAGTCATATTAGAGTCAGACTCCTGCATGCCTCTTAAAGTGACATCAGGCTTTTTGGCAGGCCTGCAAAGGCAACAAACATTTCATTATGCATGCCCATCAGCCTTTTTCTGTATGCCATCTCATCGAATTCCTCTTTGAGTATCCTGCAGGAGAACCCTTGTACAAACTCACTCCCCGAGGAGCTGACACCAGCACTGTCCTTTCACTCACCCTAGCTGCAGCACACTTGTGCTCAGAGGCTCACCTGCTTCTCTGCTACCCTCTAAAGCATGCTCAGTGTCAGTATTTGAGCTGATGGCTGTGAGTGTGAGATTGAGTGGCAGTGTTTCTTCTTCATCAGCTTCTTGTTCCTCTCAGACTTCAGAGTCCTGTGGCACTGTTTGACCAGGTATCTGAAAGGATACAGGCACAAAGATAGGGTGTTGCAAGCTAAAGATAAATATTTATACAATCTACAGATAGGTTTCTGGAGGATTGGGGCGGTGGTGGCCAGGGGGTCAGAGGCAAAGGCACGGGGGTGGTGTTCACTGGCTGCCCCCCTTCCCAATTGCAGGAGGTTTTCCCACTGCCAGCATACTGATGTGCCGCCTCTCATGTTGTTTAGTGGGCCCGGTTACCAGGTTTGCTATCAATGCCTGGCTAGATTAAATTCTACCCAATGCGTTCAGGTAATGTGCTTGTCACAGTTGAATAGCTGGCAGTGTTGCAAGTTCTGAGATCTGGATGTGAGCCTTGCGTGGTGCTCAGTGTGTGATGAAGCTATGACTGCTAGATATGAGTCACGCTTGATAGGGACTATTGGTGCACAAGTGAAGGAACTGTGTGTTAGGCTAGTGGTTCATTTGTAGGGATATGGGTATGTGAAGGTGCACTCACCGAACTTGACCACTCATTTGAGGTCATTGAATTTTTTGCAACATTGCATCCAGATCCTCAGAGCTAGACTTCTGGCACTGACCATAATGGCTATTTGTTCCCACTGCCTTTGCAATGTTTGTCTGGAGGACCTGTTGGACCTTTCTCCTCCTGTCCATCTGCGAAGAAACTTGGAGCATACTATCAGGCCTGTTACACCATTTTTTACCCTGCTTTTTCTCATATCCTTTTCTTTAACCAGTTCCAGCACCTCTTGTAGCCAGAATGCACATTGCCTTTAAGAGGTGTAGGCTGGCTTTAAGTAGTGCAGACTAACTTTGTCTGGCACATGAACTTGGGTCCCCTGCTGTGGTGTGCAGGCAGTCAGCAGCACGCCCAACACAGGGTTGCATGTTGCTTTCATTTAAATTGGCAGGCAGTGAGATGTTTGCATGCTGTCTGCATCGCTACAAACAGCCATGAGTTAATCACACATCACAATCCTCACGCCCATTATTCAATAACCCTTTGACCCCCTCCCCACTCATTGTCTTCGCTGCATTGGAAAGCCTGAAAATGAGAAAAATAATTAAAATGAGGAAGTATTGAAGAATACTCTTTTTAAAGTACTGTGGGAAAAGAGAATAGTCGACCCAAGCATTTATTTCAGGAACCTTTATTTAAATCTATTTGACATTAGTGGGTTTTCTGTTGGATTTTAAAGGTCCTATATGAAATGATTTGGGGTAGTTTCTGCTGGGTTTCTGATAGGGATGAGTCCACAAAATCCTTCCCTCATTTGCTGCTGAATATCCATAAATGAGAAGGATTGGAGAATTGAGATAGAAACAACAATGAAGGCTGATACCCAGAAAACCAGAAAATAGTCAGACCCTGAAATTTTGTAGAGCCTCTACCAACATTCACTGTAGCTTCCTGACCTCAGTATCATATTTGACCCTGAAATGAACTTCCAACCACATGTCCCTGAAACTGCGTATTTCCATCCCCATATTTTCACTCATCTCTGCCTCATCTCTGGCTATTCTAACATACTCCTGGCTTGCCTCCCATGTTCTACTGTGTGTAAACTTGGGGTCATCCAAAATTCTGCTGCTCGTGTCCTTACTCGCACCAAATCCCATTCATCAAGCTCTCCTGTGCTCTCTGACATGGCTTCCAGTCAAGCAACACTGTGGTATTAAAATTTTCATCCTTGCTTTTAAATCCTCCAAGGCCTTCTCCCTTCCTATGTCTGTAATCCCCTCCAACACTGAAATCTTTGAAGTTATTTATGCTCATCTAATTCAGGCCTGATTTTAATTGCTGCACTATTGGTGGCCGTGCCTTCGGCTGCCTTGGCCTTAAGCTCTGGGGTCAGTTTTGCATAGAGGAAAGCTGGAAGACTGGGTTTCCCTCAGGTCCTGTCAAAGTGAATGACAGTAGCTGATTTCCACTTTTTTGTCTCTGTTTCCTGGTTACAGCCAATCAAATTGAGAAGCTGGCCAGTTATCGGGTAGATAGGTCTTTGGCAACATGCCACAGGTGGAAAATAGCGAGGAATGAGGGAGAGATTAGATAAGCCAAAGAGGGATCTGGGAGGATCAAAGGTCAGAGGGGAGATTGGAGGGCAAGGTTGGGGGAAGATTGGGTGCCAGAGTAGATGGGAGATTGGAGGTCAGAGGGGAGAACAGAAGGGTTGACAGGAGATTGGAAGTGTTCTGGAGGGGAGATTGCAATGTTTGGAAGTTGGAAATTAGAAGGGTCAAGGGATAGATCCAAAGAGCCATGGGGAAGGTTGGAAAGGTGGGGGAAGATCGGAATGATTGGGGAGGAAATTCGAAAAGTCAGGAGTAAGATTGGGATTATCATGAGGGAAAAAAGTCAGGGAAAATTGGAATGCTACACAGGAAACCAGGAGTAGGACTGGAACAAGGAATGTTCCACATACCCCATAAAGAGACAGGTATAGCTGGGGCCCATGCAGGTACCCATAGCCACACCTTTTATTTGGAGGAAGTGAGAGGAGTTTAGGGACAAATTGTTCAGTGTGAGAACAAGTTCAGCCAGACGGAGGAGAGTAGTGGTGGATGGGGATTGCTCGGGCCTCTGTTTGATGAAGAAGCGGAGAGCCACCAGACCATCCCGGTGGGGGATGGAGGTGTAGAGGGATTGGGCATCCATGGTGAAAAGGAGGCGATTGGGGCCAGGGAACGGGAAATTGTTGATATGATGTAGGGTGTTAGAGGAATCACCGATGTAGGTGGGAAGGGACTGGACAAGGGGAGAGAGAATGAAGTCAAGATAGCAAGAAATGAGTTCCGTGGGGCAGGAACAGGCTGACACGATTGGTCTGCCGGGACAGTCCTGTTTGTGGATTTTGGGTAGGAGGTAGAAGCGGGCCGTCCGAGGTTGGAAGCTGTAGAAGGAAGATCTCCAGAGGAGATGAGGTCAGTAACAGTCCTGGAAACAATGGCTTGATGGGGTCATGGTCCAGGGAGAGGTAGGAGGCAGTGTCTGCGAGTTGACGCTCAGCCTCTGTGAGGTAGATGTCAGTGCGCCAGACAACAACAGCACCACCCTTGTCAGCGGGTTTGATGACAAAGTCAGGGTTGGACCTGAGAGAACGGAGTGCAGCAAGTTCAGAGAGAGACAGGTTAGAATGGGTGAGGGGAGCAGAGAAATTGAGATGACTAATCTCACGCTGACAGTTCTGCTTGTCCTGCTTTTACCCTTAATTAGCAGATTCCTTCAGATAACATCACCATCTTCAACACCTCCTTGTCCTTTTGTCTGTGATATCTTTTGGTTATCTCCACCTATCACTGGCCCTCTATCCAGCTCTTCTTGTCCCACCCCCCTCCCCCCCGGCTTAAACCAGCTTATATTTCGCCCCTTTTCTATTTTTCCTTAGTTCTGTTGAAGAGTCATGCGGACTCAAAGCATTAACTGTGTTCCTCTCCACAGATGCTGCCAGACCTGCTGAGTTTTTCCAGGTATTTTTGTTTTGTTCTGGATTTCCAGCATCCGCAGTTTTTTGCTTTTATCTTTGGACTTCAGCAAGGCTTTTGATAAGGTTCCACATGGGAGACTGATAGTGAAGGTAAGAGCCCATGGGATCCAAGGCAATTTGGCAAATTGGATTCAGAATTGGCTGAGTGGCAGGAAGCAGAGCATGATGTTCAAGGCGTGTTTTGGTGACTGGATGCCTGTGTCCAGTGGGATTCCACAGGGATTGGCGCTGGGCCCCTTGCTGCTTGTGGTATATATAAACGATTTAGGCTTGAATGTAGAAAGGTTGATCAGTAAGTTCGCAGATGGCACGAAAATTGGTGGTGTGGTAAATAGTGAGGAGGATAGTCTTAGATTACAGGAGGATATAGACGGGCTGGTCAGATGGGCTGATCAGTGACAAATGGAATTTAATCCGGGTAAGTGTGAGGTGATGCACTTTGGCAGGACAAACAAGGCACGGGAATACACTATGAATTGTAGGACCCTGGGAAGTACCGAGGATCAGAGATGTCTATGGGCATGTCCACCGGTCCCTTAAGGTAGCGGGACAGGTGGATAAGGTCGTTAAGAAGGCATATGGGACACTTGCCTTTATTAGCTAAGGCATAGAATATAAAAGCAGGGAGGTTATATCGGAGCTGTATAAAATGCTGGTTAGGCCACAGCTGGAATATTGCATGCAGTTCTAGAATGCGCATTATAGGAAGGATGTGATTGCACTAGCGAGAATGCAGGGGAGATTTACCAGGATGTTGTCTGGACTGGAGAGTTTTAGTTATGAGGAAAGACTGGATAGACTAGGGTTATTTTCCTTGGAGCAGAGGAGATTGAGGGGGGACATGATTGAGGTGTATAAGATTATGAGGGGCATAGATAGGGTAGACAGGAAGGAACTTTTCCTCTTGGTGGAGGGTTACAGGCTGCAGAATAACCGGAGTGGGGTCTACCTGCACATCGCGGAGTTCCAAGATATTCGGGGACACGAACGGTAACAGGGGGAGGGATGAAGCTCGTCTCGAAATAGAAATGCAGCACTACCATCTTGAGAACCCGAAGCAATGATACTGTTTAAAATTGAAACTGGAAAAAATTCTCCCTGAGAGGGGCCTCAGGCAGTGCAGAAGGAGCCCATGGTTGAACTCAGGGACCCTGGCAGGGGGCATCCTCACACTTCTTAGATTCCCAACATGGAGGTGAAGTTTCACCTTATAGAACTCATGAACACTTTATTGAGATTGTAGATCTGTGGCCACTGACGTATGGTGAACTTTAATGCGAGACTGCAATAGTCATTGGGGTCACATTTAAGTGTGAGCATTTAAAGAGAGGAATGTGAGAAGGCGAGATGAAACCAACCATTAACAGAGCAGAGCTTCTGGAGATATGCAAGATGATCACTGAAACCTGGTAAAATGCATTGTCCAATTGGCATGTTTCACAGGCCAAAGGGCATCCACTCATTTCAAAAGGGCAAGTTTGGCATCACAATTATACCAAATCAGGCATCATATGAGTGCCTTCAGTGAGGGTGAACGTAGCATGGCTGTGCTTAAGCCTTTCTAATCTCAATGGGATTGAGATGTGTAGTTGCTGGGGTGACTTCTTAGGCACCTCGATCTGTGAAGTAGTGCCTTAGCTACAAGGCTGGAACAGGGAAAGGCAAGTAGCACAGATGCATCACCAGGGCGTGACAGTGGCTTTCTGGGTGAGAGTGTGAGGTCTACAGTAGCTGGGCATTAACCATTAATCAATTGGATCCCTTCATACACAGAAAAAATGAGGATTGCAGGATGGAGGCTGCGCTCAATGCTGCATTCTTGATGGTAGTGCTCCAATTGAGAGGAGAAGAACGGCCCAGTGCCACCTGGCTCAGCTTCGAGAGGAGCCCTAGATGGAGGTCTTTGGCACAAGGGAGTCCCAAGGAGAACAAGTTTGATTAAGTTTGAACAAGCAATAACTCATAATAACTGAACAAGCAATAATGCCAAACAGCATAAGCAGCAAGTGATAGACAGAGCTAAGTGATCCCACAACCAATGGATCAGACCTAAGCTCTGCAGTCCTGTCACATCCAGTCATGAATATTGGTGGACAATTAACCAATTCACTGGAGGAGGAAGCTCCTCAAATATCCCCATCCTCAATGATGGAGGAGTCCAGCGCATTTGTACATAAGATAAGGTTGAAGCATCTACAACAATCTTTAGCCAGATGTGCCGAGTGTATGATCCATCTTGGCCTGCTCCGGAGGTGCCCAGCATCACAGATGCCAGTCTTCAGGCAATTTAATTCACTCCACGTGATATCAAGAAACAGCTGAAGGCACTGGATAGTGCAAAAGCTATGGGGCCTGACAATATTCCGGCAATAGTACTGAAGACTTGTGCTCCAGAATTTGCCCTGTCCCTAGCCAAGCTTTTGCAATACAACCACAACACTGGCATCTACCTGGCTATGTGAAAACTTCCAAGGCATGTCCTGTACACAAGAGACAGGACAAATCCAACCCAGCCAATTACCATCCTATCAGTCTACACTCGATCATCAGTAAAGTGATGGAAGGCGTCATCAACAGTGCTATCAAATGGTACTTGCTTAGCAATAACCTGATCATTGATGCTCAGTTTGAGTTGTGCCAGGGCCTCTCAGCTCCTGACCTCAGTACAACCTTGGTTTAAACAGGGACAGCATCTTCCAAACGCATGACCACTACCATCTACAAGGACAAGGGCAGTAGTTACATGGGAACACCATCACTCAGAAGTTCCCCTCAAAGCCACTTACCATTCTGACTTGGAAATATATCACCATGACTTCACTTTCATGGGTCAAAATCCTGGAACTCCCTCCCTAACAGCACTGTGGGTTTACCTACACCATGTGGACTGCAGTGGTTCAAGAAGGCAGCTCACCACAACCTTCTCAAGGGCAATTAGGGATGGGCAATGAATGCTGGCCTAGCCAGCGAAGCCCACATTTCGTAAATGGATAAAGAAAAAGGACAAAAGAGCTGAATTCCCGAGGTGAAGAGGGAGTGACTGTCCTTGACTTCAAGGCAGCATTTGACCAAGCATGGCAGCAAGGGGCCCAAGCAAATCTACAATCAATGGGAATGGGAATTGGGGGAAAACTCTTCACTGGTTGGAGTCATATCTAGCGCAAAGTAAGATGGTTGTGGTTGTTGGAGGGTAATCATCTCAGTTCCAGGATATCTCTGCAGGAGTTCTTCAGGGTAGTATCCTAGGGCCAACCATCTTCAGCTGTTTCATCAATGACCTTCCTTCCATCATAAGGTCAGAAGTGGGAATGTTCGCTGATGATTGCACAATGTTTAGCACCATTTGCGACTCCTCAGATACTGAAGCAGTTCATGTCCAAATGCAGCAAGACCTGATCAATACCCAGGCTTGGGCTGACAAGTGGCAAGTTATAAGTGCGCCACACAAATGTCAGGCAATGACCATCTCCAACAAGAGAGAATTGAATCATTGCCGCTTGACATTCAATGGCATTACCATCACTGAAACCCCCACTATCAACATCCTGGGGGTTACCATTGACCAGAAAATGAACTGGACTAACCATATAAATACTGTGGCTACAAGAGCAGGTCAGAAGCTAGGAATCTTGCGGTGAGTAACTCACCTCCTGACTCCCCAAAGCCTGTCCACCATCTACAAGGCACAAGTCAGGAGTGTGATGGAATACTCCCCACTTGCCTGGGTGAGTGCAGTTCCTACAACACTCAAAAAGCTTGACACAATCCAGGACAAAGCAGTTCGCTTGATTGGCACCACATCCATAAACATTCACTCCCTCCACCACAAACGCACAGTAGCAGCAGCGTGCACCATCTACAAGGTGCACTGCAGGAACTCACCAAACAGCCTTAGACAGCACCTTCCAAATCCACGGCTGCTACCATTTAGAAGGACATGGGCAGCAGACACATGGTAACATCACTACCTGGAAGTTCCTCTCCAAACCACTCACCATCCTGACTTGGAAATACATTGCCATTCTTTCACTGTTGCTGGGTCAAAATCCTGGAACTCCCTGCCTTACAGCACTGTGGGTGTGCCTACACCATGTGGATGCAGCGGTTCAAGAAAGCGGCTCACCTCCCAGTGCTGGCGGACACTTCTAATTAAAGCCCCGGGGGAGCCGTTCTTCTTGTTCTTGGCGCTTTCTTCTTGTTCCTTGGGCCCATCTCCGGAATTTCTGACCACATAGCTGGGCTGCAGAGAATAATGTGTGCGTTAAGTTGGGGTTTAAATATGGCACCAGGAACTTAGGCCCCTTGAGGTGACAGCGGTCAGTCAAATCAGCGAGCAGCGTAATTTGCATAATGTCCATAATTAATAACATTTAAAGCAGAAGATCGGGCATGAGAACCCAACCCACCGATCAGTGGGAAACTCGCCACTAATCCCTCCTGCCACTGCACTTAATCTCCTGAGTGGAAAATTCCACCCTATTTTGAAGAAATACCTTGAGAAAACTTCATTCATTTTCTATTTATTGTGCATGATGGAATATGAGATGTGATTTTTCATTGTTCTTATTCAGGAAATGATGCCATGTAAATATAAAACTCAAATGAGAAACAGGTGCTGCCTTTTAGCGTGACCGTTTTTACAATCCTGCTATTGAAATGTTTATATGGCCAACCATTTCCCCGTTAAGCCAAAACCTACTGGCAACTTCCCACTGAAAATAATGGAAATTCCTGAAAGCCACAGCAGGAAAAAAAATTAACTATGGGAAGGGGAAGAAAAGCTTGCCAATAAACTGGCTGCTTGGCAAAGGAAACATATTATATCAAGATTTAGGATCATAGAAACTCCTAGACAGAAAAATACTAAGAGCATCTAATCCTTCTTCCAGCATCTTGGTAGCCACATGATACAATGATAATGGAGTTGTTCATTAATCATGACACTGAATCTCCATCAATGAATCTACAACAGAGCCAGATATGGGATAAGGGAAACCAGCCAGAGGCAGAAAGCATTGAGAAACATGGTTGTAAAATTGAATTCCATGGTGCCCATGGTTTTCATATCAAAATGGCTTTCATGCCATGCACATAGATGTCCAGCCCAGCCTGTACCAAATGCCACCTTGGTTAAAGGGTTGCCACAGGCGTTATGACTGTGTGCTGGAAATGTGCAGAGTTGGCAGGTCGTGACATCAGTCAACGAGAATAAAAACATAAGAACATAAGAAATATGAACAGGAGTAGGCCAACTAGCTCCTTGAGCCTGCTCAGTCATTCAATAAGATCATGGCTGATCTTCTTGTGTTTCGATTTCCATATTCCCATCTAACCCCGATAACCATTGATTCCCTAACAAGAATCTATCTACCTCTGTCTTAAAAATATTCAATGACCCCGCCTCCACCACCTTCTGGGGCAGAGAATTCCAAAGTCGCACAGCCTCTGAGAGAAAAAGTTTCTCCTCATCTCTGTCCTAAAAGGGCGACCCCTAATTTTAAAACAGTGCCTCCTAGTTCTGGACTCACCCACAAGAGGGAACATCCTTTCAAAGTCCACCTTGTCAAGGCCATTCAGGATCTTGTATACTTCAATCAAATCATTCCCCCACTCTTCTAAACTCCAGTGGAAACAAGTCCAGTCTGTTTAACCTTTCCTCATAAGACAACCCACTCATTCCAGGTATCAATCTAGTAAACCTCCGTTGAACCACCTCCAATGCATTTACATCCTTCCTTAAATAAGGAGACCAAAACTGCACACAGTATGCGAGGTGTGGTCACACCAATGCCCTTTTTACCTGAAGCATAACATCCTTATTTTTATGTTCAATCCCTCTCGTAATAAAGGATAGCACTCCATTAGCCTTCTTAATTATTTGCTGTACCCGTATACTAACTTTTTGTGATTTGCACGAGAACATCTAGATCCGTGCACTCCTCAGAGTTATGCAGCCATCCCCCATTTAAGTAAAATTCTGCTTTTTTGTTCTTCCTGCGTAAGCGAACAACTTCACATTTTCCCACATTAAACCCCATTTGCCAGATCTTTGCCCACTCACTCAACCTATTTATATCCACCTGCAACCTCCTCATGTCCTCTTCACAACATACGTCCCTACCCATCTTGGTGTCATCTGCAAATTTAGCTATCGTGTCTTCACTCCCCTTCTCTAAATTATTGATGTACATCATAAAATGTTGAGATGCCAGTACAGACCCCTGTGGGACTCCACTCGTCACATCAAGCCACTCAGAAAAAGACCCATTTATGCATACTTTCTGCTTTCTGCCAGCCAGCCAATCTTCTAAACATGCTAATATGTTACTCCCTACACCATGCACTTTCATTTTCTGTAATAACCTTTGATGTGGCACCTTATCAAATGTCTTCTGGAAATCCAAGTACAGTACGTCTACAGGCTCCCCTTTATCCACTGCATATGTTACTCCTTCAAAAAACACCAATAAATTGGTTAAACATGATTTTCCTTTCACAAAACCATGCTAACTCTTCCCTATTGCCTTGAGCTCTTCTAAGTGCCCAGCTATAACCTCCTTAATGATCGATTCTAATAACTTCCCCACGACAGACATCAAGCTAACTGGCCTATAGTTTCCTGTTTTCTGCCTCTCTCCCTTCTTGAATAGAGGGGTTATATTTGCTACTTTCTACTTTAATACTTGTTGATGCCAGCACTGCCATTTTCATCATCACTACTCCAGCTCATGCCTTCTCTTAAACACACACAGCTGAATATATGTTCAGCAGCAGGAAGCAGCCCAAGCAAAGATAAATAAAACAAACATCAATAACTAGCAGGTTAGTTGCAGACTAATCTGTAGTGTCTCAGTACGAGCTTGTGAAAGCATTTGGTGTTTTGATGAGCTACTTAAAGTTGGTGAAGTCTACACAAAGTGGTGCTACACATGGAAAAGGCCTTGGTTGTGACTGCAAGGGTTCTGGTCGGCCCACTTGATGCCAGTTATGGTTATTATAGTTGCCATTCCCCTTGGGACACAGCATTAGAGGGATATGGAGCAGAGACAGCAAAGAAGTGGACAAGTTACTCAGAGAGGGAGGAGGTGGGGAAGAAGAGCTCTCAGCAGTGAACTTCATCCACCTACTGTCTTCCAGAAGCATTTCTCTTACCTCCATCTAATCCAGGAGCAGTGTGTGCACTGTTTGCGCTTTACACAGGGGAGATGTTCACAGAATTCTGCCAAGTTTTGCAGCCAAACATACAGCCTCAGAGCAGACTGTCACCCTGAGAGAAAACAGCAGATTCATGCACCACAGAACTACTGCCACTTTCTACAGGGGAACACATCAGCAAACCTATTAATCTGACGGAGTGCAGATTGCCAGACTGCTGTGAGAGCCTAAAAGGCCCTTGAGCACTGGAATCCACAGCCATGATGGCAGTAATGGAGCATGTATGGCACCAAGCTGTGTTGCACAGCAACAAGCTGAGATTTCATGGCTTAAGTCTGAGCTTCAGATATTCGGTAACTTCTGCCTGTGCTGTAATGGGAGTTGAGATATCAGCCATCAGACATTGCATCTTGGCTGGGTTCAGGAATACTTCCATGGAGCTGGCCACCACTTACACACTGGAAATGATGGGTTGCAAGTTCTGTGCAAAGCCCTGTGTCAAGTTGGCTGGGCTCTTCCATGCCTCTTGATAGTGACAGCAGCATTCCTGTATCCATTTTCATCAGTCTTTTTCTGTATCCACCCCACTGAAGTCCTCATCTGAGTCCTCTGCAACAGAACTCATGTGTGATTCCTCTCTCCATGCTATCCATTTACCCTGACCTTGCTGCAGTACACTGATGCTCAGTGACTCTCCAGGCGGAATTGTCCAGTCCTGTTGGCAGCGGGCATCATGGCGAGCGTGAGCGTAAAATATGGCCAGAAGGCCAAAAGTCGATTTCACACTGTGTGAAACCAGTTTGCGATCGTCCGCTCCATGTGTCAATGGCGGGCCGCGTTTCCCACTGCCGCACGTTGCGAAGCTAATTTCAACACTTTAACATCTCATTATAAGCCCTGCCTGCCAGAATCATCCCGCCACATCAAATTTACCACCCATATTGGCGTGCCTTCAGAACAGCGTGCTTAATGGCTACCTTTAAAAGGCATGCACTTGGCAACCTGAACTTCAAGGGGAACTTGCAGATGAGTGCAGGCAACCTTGCACAGCTCTTGGAGGACGATTCTTTTTTCTGGCTGGCTTTCAGTGCGGTGCCAGGGCAAGGGATCCAGTGGGGGTCAGGCGGGGTGGGGTTGGCGTGGGGGGGTGGTCAAGGCAGAACAGACTGAAGGAAGTACACAAGCACAAGCCGGGGGGTCTGGTGGGGAGGTGTGGTGAGGGTGGGTGGGATGAAAGGCAGCACAGACTGATGGAGGTACAAAAGCACATGCTAGGGGGTGGGGAGAGGGGGTTGAGGGGAGCAGCCACACACTTGGAAAAGCTTGTCAAAAGTGAGTATTCTTCCACAGCTGAGACCGCTCAGCTGCAGCTCCATTGACATGCTTGGAGTTGGGCCTCTGAAACTTTTCTGCCCACTCAAGCAATTGGAAAGAATGGAAGTGCAACCAGATGCTCCAGAACCTTTCACCCCTCAAGCGCGGATTGCAAATCAGTTTGTGTTTTAGGGACAGAAGAACAATTGGATGACTGGGCAAGTTGTACAATCCCCTGCAAAAGGTAGCCATGGAACATTCACTGGTGGAGGTGCTCACAGCCCCTTGCATTGTCTTTATTAAGCTGTGGACCAGTATCCACTGTGGTTCAAGCTAACAGTGCAGCCTTGCAGCATGGGTTAGGAGAATGCCTGCGCCTGAGCTGAGAGCACAGCATCAGTGCAGTGGCCGAAGCTGCTGCCAATTGGTCAGGTGGAGTGGGGCGGAGGTGGGTGGGGTTTCAGACAGACAGTGAGTGCATGACACACTGGCCATCCAAGTGGTGGCCAGTGCTCTCCTGCATGCATGAAGGGCCTTTCAGGCTTAACCAAGAGAGGTTCTTAGGGCACATATGCTAGCCCACACATCTCTCTCTTTGATCCTACAGAAGGAGAACATCAGAATCATGGAGCCTGGTGATTTTGCAGTATGACTCATGGTTTACAGGGAGCAGAAAAGAAGAAGAAGGGAGTGGCGGAGGCGCCTGGCTCAGCAAAGGGTGGAGCACCACTCTCAAGATGAAGGGGCGGCAGGGCCTGCTGCACATGCAGCTGAAGATCCACAGAGAGCTGTCGCTAGCAGGGGCCTTGCTAGATCCAAGGTCTGTAGACTGCGTTTGTCATTCCCTCAGATGACTGAGAACCAGTGTCGCCGAAGACTGCGCATGTCTAGGGAGCTGGTCAGTCGCTTATGTCACCTGCTGCAGGATTTAGCGCCATGTGGACATGGAAGGTATTCACTGCCAGTGGCCATGAAAGTGACCACAGCACTCAATTTTGATGGCAGTGGCTCCTTCCAAGGCTCCACAGGTGAACTGTGTGGGATTTTGCAAGCCTCAACGCACAAGTGTATCCAGGAGGCTGTGGATGCCATCTTCGTGAAGGCACAGAGCTTTGTGCATTTCGCCCGGAATCAGGAAAGCCAGGAAGCAAGAGTGCTGGGATTAGCACAGATCACTGGTTTTCCACAAGTACAGGAAGCCATTGACTGCACTCATGTGGTGCTTAGATCTCCATGGCAACAAGCAGTCAACTACATCACCTGCGAGGACTTCCACTCACTGAATGTTCAGCTGGAGTGCAACCACCACAAACACAGCCCACAGGTCTGCATGCAATTCCCAGGGAGTGCCCATGATTCTTACATCCTTAGCAGGTCTCAGATCCCTGACATCTTCCACAGAGGCTGCAGGGTGACTCCTCAGGGACAAGGGCTACCCACAGAGGACGTGGCTGATGATGCCCATATGGCGGCCTCAGACTGCAGCAGAGCAACTGTATATTGGGGCTCAGGCCACAACACTGACTTTGGTAGAGCAAACAATAGGCATTTTGAAAATGAGGTTCCAGTGCTATGACAGGTCTGGTAGAGAACTGCAATACAGTCCCCAGAGGTTGTCACGCATCATTGTCGCTTGCTGTGTAGTACACAACCTGGCGCTGCAGTGGGGGGAAGACCCGGCTGAGGAGGAGGTGGAAGAGCTGCACATGTCCTCCAATGAGGCGGATGTTGAATGGGATGACAGTGATGAGGTCCTGGCAGGTGAGGATACCGGCGATGAGGCCATCACACTGGCCAGACTAGGCTGGCATGCTCGGGAGGCCCTCATAGCTGCAGGATTCGAGGAGAAGGACGACAAAATGCAGTGAGGACAGCCCTGAGATCCTCACCTTGTATCTGTGAACGTTTGACTCCTGTGTGGCTGATGGGGGGCACATACCCTCAGTGCTCAGGCTCATGTCATGGAGAAGCAGCGGAGGCCCTAATAGTCACTAGATTCCAGGAGGATGATGACAACATGCAGTAAGGACACTCCATAGATCTTCACACACCCTCTGTGAATGTCTGACTCCTGTCTGGCTGAAGGCAGCTCGCTTCTGCTCTGTGGTCAGGGTCATATTTAAGCATCCATGAAACTTTAAATGCACCTAATTAGGCATCACTAATGTGTCCAGTGAGTGTGAAGCCAGACCATTACATTGGTCTGAAGGTTACACATTGCACGGGGAAGAGACCCTGGACTGAGACACCTGCCTTTATCTCAAGCAGGAACCAAGGTTTCACATCTGAGTGACAAAATAAACTGCTCATGGTAACAAAAAGTCATAGGCAAGATGACATTCTTGGGAGTTGATTTACTATAGTGAATATTATATACAAGCAATTAACACCCATGCCCAGGTTGTGCCAGTATATCTTCTTAACCTTCCTAACCTTGTTGCTACATCTTGGTGCTCCCCTGACATCAACAGTGGAGGTGGAGGCAGCTTGCTGACTGCTACGCCCTGTCTGTGATGACCTTGGTGGACATCCTCTGGAGGGCCCCGGCCTGCTTTGAGTGTCCCACTGTGGGCCAGCTGCATCCTCCTCAGCCTGTTGGGCTGGTGCTGTGGGGTGGGGGGGTGTCACAAGGAGAGGAGAGTTGGATTGGCCAGACTTTCCCGTAGTCACCTGGGTGGATGGCCCCAGGGTGTGCACCTGCTGATCTGCCCTCCTATGGGTGACCGAGGGACCCTGGCTGGCTCCTTGAGGAGAAGAGGAAGCTGGAGTGAGATTGAGCTGCCCCACACTCCTCTCACATTGACACTGTTGGAGGCCAATTATGGCATCAGCAATGGAGTTTAGCCCACGTAGCAGTGCATGACCAATGTCCTGGACCAAGCTCACCATGGCAGCCATCATCCTACCCTTGTCGACCTTGGTGTGTTGGCATGCCAGCACTATCACCTCAGGCTGAAGGCTAATGGACTCTTCCATTGTGCCTTTCTCTCTGAGGGGAGTGCAGTGGACATCCCTTTCTGATGTTCCCGAGCTTGTCCTTGCAACTCCAGCAAATGTGACATGACTGAATCTAGAGGCTCGTCATCAGACTCGGGCTCATCAGATTTCTGGCCTCCAGCAGTCCTCTGAGTGCTGAAAACATGGGAGGTCCCTGCCGCCACTGCCTCCTGTGGATTAGACAGTGAGATGTGATCACCGGATTGTGATCCTGAGGCTACTATCGAAATAGGTCCCACCAAGATGAGTGTGTCTGCGCTGGTGAAGGGTGTGAGTGAGTGCTGTGATAGGTCTCAAAATAGGGTGTGATCAGTTTCTTCTTCTGAGGTGTCTTTGGGGCTTGAGTCGAGGACGTTTTCATGGATCCACTTGGCTGTTTCCCAGATGTGCTTGCGAAAGGGGACTGCAGAATGGGGAAGCGACTCACAGCATGGTTGTCTGATGGATGTTGTACTGCTGGATCCTCACTTGGTTGAGCACCGCCGACCTCACCGTCAGCACAGGAATGGTCCAGTTCGTTGCCGGCCAGCTGGATGGCTCTATTTTCAGTGTTTGTGGCGACCTTGATTTCAGGCATTCCTCCACCAGTCTGCGACCTCCCCATTTTGTTGCATGCAAGCTTGTCCTGCATGAATACAAATGGAAAGAATGTAAGCCGGACATCTGCCAGGCCAAATGAGAAGGATGCCTTGCATGTGTTAGTGGTGAGTGGTGCCGTGGATGGGATGAGGACATGATTCGCAGGGCAGGTGAAGGTGTGTGTGAGAGAGTGCATGGTGATGTCCCTTGGACCAGGATGTGAGTGAATAGATATGTGGTGGATTTGTGAGCGCGTGAGTTGAGAATGATGAAAAGAGTGACTTACCTTGGCAGAACGGAGGAGATCACTCATCATCTTTCGACACTGAGTGGCTGTCCTCTTTTGTAGGATGTTGGCACTGACCACCGCCTCCCGTACTGGTTTGGTGACCTTGCTTGCTGGTCTTTGCCCAGAGCGGGGGTAGAGGACTTCACAGCAGGCCTCCACAGCATCCATTAGGTGCATGAGGGAGGCGTTGCTAAGTTTGGGGCAGCATGTTTCCTCATTTGGCAGCCAGGACTTTGCAGCAGCTTTGAATCCCTTAGTAAGACCTAGCTCTGTGCAGGGGCACCCTTTAAATATGGCAGACACCCGGATTATTGAAGGCCTGAGGTGACTGTGGGGCATGTGAATCAGAGGCTGCCCCACCAGCAATCTGGAATGTTTCCCGTGAACGCATTATTAATGAGGCAGTATGAAAACTCACTATTGCAGTCGGCGCATAAAATGACTTTTTGCACGCTCGCTACCACACTTAGTACAAATCTGGGATGATTCCACCCACCTCAGGCAGGTCCCACTTCTCTTCTCTCCTCCAAGGTTCGCAGAGTGCCAATACCTGAATGGATGGCTGTGCGCATGAAATTAAGAGTGTTTTAAGTCTCTTGCTTCTTTTGGATTTCAGTCTCCCACACCAGCCCTTAAGTAAGCGGCAGGTAAGGAGTATCTGAAAGGGTAAAAACACAAGGGAGGGGTTGGGATGAGATTGTAGGATGAGGGTGAATGTGAGGTGCCTTAGATTGGAACATACCGTTATCTACAATAGTTTAAACCCCATCTTTGGCTACTGCCCCCATAGTAGCTGCACAAACAACAAACATCAACATAGCTGGAGGATCATCAACTTGGTGAAAGACGTTCCAAAGACATTCCAAAGTCCAGGACTACATGCTGAGGGACGCAATGGGGCTTGGGGCAGCTGCCACGGGGGTGCTGTGGGGGGGAGGGGTCACTGTCTGGGGCCTTTCTGCTGCTGTGCATTGGGGGGCTGGGAGCTGTTGGGGGCCCCTCGGGCTGTGCAGCTCAGAATGAATGTGTGTATTGAATACCGGTTGTGTTGTGGTTGTATTGGGGTGCCTCGGAGTGCAGCATGGTGTGTGTTGATGGCTCCGGTCCTATTGTCTGGTTGTCTGCATTGACCATATTGAAATGATTGTAATATTCATTGATTGTATTGATGCACCATGTGTAAAAGTTGAATCTGATTGTACTTATGTGATGGTGATTTTGAAATGGTTTGGAATGTTCCTCCAGATATTTTATGAATAAAGTATATTTTTCAAAAAAAATGATTGCCATAAAGGTGAGGTCACACAAGCATACTTGTCCCCCACCAGCTAGGTGCTATTGCCTCCAATTATGGGCCACCTTGGCCTGCAAGAGAGAGGGAAGTGTGTCAGTGACTTTAGTGCATTGTATTTGGGTGACGTGCTTGCCTCAGTTGAATAACTGGAAGAGTATGCAAGTTGTGAGACGTGAATGTGAGGCTTACAGCATTACTAAGTGTGTGAGGGTGAGATGGGCATGAGTTGTACTTGATAGAGACTGTTGGTAGGAAAGTGAAGGAGAGATGGTAAATGGAGAATTATTTTAGGCTGGTGATGCATTTGTAAGGATATGACATGTGACAATGTATTCACTAACCTTGACCACTTGTGTGAGGGCATTGAACTTTTTGTAGCACTGCTCCTGGGTCTTTGGGCTAAACTGCTGACATTGACCATGACCGGTAGCTGCTCCCACTGCCTTCATAATGTCTGTCTTGAAGACCCCCTGGCCGCCTGAGGGAAGAGGACTTCCCTTCCCTGTCCACCTTCTGTACCATTGCCCCCAGTATTGCATCAAAGAACTTTGGGTCACGCTCTCTGGCCTGTTGTGCCATTTTGAATCCTTTTGTTGCTCAGAAACTCTTCTTTGGTCAATTCCAGTGCCTGCTCCAGCCAAAATGCGCTTCCCCTTTAAGAGGTTAGGAGTTGGTTTTAAGTAGTTCAAACTAGTTTTAAGTTGTGCTGGACTTGCATGAACATGGCCCCCTGAGGTACACAGCCAGTCAGCAGTGGGCTTACCACGGGTCTACATGCTACCATTATATAAATCAGCAGGTAGCACAAGGCTTGCATGCTGCCTGCAAGGTCATGAATGCACATGGGTTAATCATGCTTCATGATTCTTGTGCTGGATTACTGACTGAATCCAATTTTACCCCCATATATCCAAAGTCACTTCTTGCTCTCATTATACTCAGAAATACCTGTGGGTTGAAGATTAATTTAATGTTTTATGATCTCTTACAGAGCTGACCTAGTCTGCAGAAGGATATATGAGATATTTAGTTATGATAAAATCACTCATGACTTCAATTTACTATGAGGCCATTCAGAACATTAATTTTTCTCCAAAGCGTTTGCTTACATCCCTTTCAAAATGATACAGATAAATTAGGAAATTTGTCTACAAAATTGCACATTCAGCTCCTTATACTCAATGCTTGTGAACATTACAACATTTTATAGGAAGGCAGTGGCTAGGTCTGGAAGTGGCAGCGGATTTGTGATAGGCACAAGCCTAATATTCTCAGTGAAGCTAGAAAGACCATTCCTCCCCTCTCACATCGATTTCCCTTCTAGCCCTGATTTCCACTCTCCTTTAAAGGTGGAAACAAGGCAGTAACGTACTCAGAATTGGAATGCAAATCTCACGACACCATTCCTGCCACCATTTGGCACAGCACCATAAAATCTTGGAATTCTTATTCAATTCAGCCTTCGAATTAGCTGGAGAAAACACAGTCTCTGCATATGTGCAGTGAATATGTTACAGTATCACAAACTACAAACATGTACATCATAGTCAGCACAGGGAGATGGGGAGATTTGGTAATATCCCTGCATTCTTTGAAGCATATATCTGACGTACACAAGAGATCGTTTTATTCCATCTTACACTTCTTATTTGAAGCTAATGGACTGACCATTAAACTTTTGCTCTATTCTTTCATAGTCAAGCGTAACAAGTATATTAAACCTTGGAAAAAGTAAGGCAACATAATTAACACAAAACCAAAAGTTGGCATAATAACAGAAAGTAACCATAAGCCATAGTTTTTTTCAGAAGTGTGTTGAGAAAATGTCCCTTGTGTTTTCCTTGGATTGAGAGGAACTGATAACCCTCAGCATTGGCAACTGCATCTACGGCACCTTTGATTCTATCAAACATGTTGGTCATTTGAAAGGAATATGCCAATCTTCTTGATTTGCTATTTCATAGGTATATCCTAAACCTGGTGCCAGTTGTTGAGGTATTCCATTCCAGTCATACACCTGGGGCATTTTGGAGTTTATCCCAATTGCATGGAGTAATGCTAAAGAAATCTGAAACATATCATCCCAGATACTAAGAGCATTGGAGGAAACTGAACGTGATAGATAGATTATAATAACAGTCCAGTAATTGTACATTTTGGCCTGCAGTAGAAGAGCTGTATGACAGTAAAACAAGGTTGCATGCATCATCCCTGTCTACCATTTTCAACTTAACTCTGGATGACCAGTCTTCCTGGGCCTTGAATACCCATCAGCCAAAGGAAGGCGAGGACTGCTGCATCCAGAACGTAAGTGCCTTTCCACTTACCTGCTTGATCCAGCATACCAGCTTTAACAACACCTTGTTGTTGGACACCCTCAACCCTTGCGATCTCTCCCCAACCTCCCCACACGAAACCTCCGACCTCCCCCACATGCCCCATCACTGAATCCTCCGACCTCCCCCCACATGCCCTGCCAAGACTTCTGACCTCTCCAATGCCCTCCCGTGAGGGCTTCTGACCTCATTCACCCTGGCCTCTGATTCATCAGGCCCCCTATCTAAAAGATTACATTGTAGATGAGCACTAGCAGACATTTAAGGATCTATTTCATAACCCTCAACAAAGATATTTTTCATTGAGAAAGAAAGATTCTGTGAGAAGGTTGCACCATCTGTGGCTAACTAAGGAAGTTAAGGATGGCATCAAATTGAAAGAAAAGGCAAGCAAAATGGCGAAGATTAGTGGTAGGCCAGAAGATTGGGAAAATTTTAGCAACCAGCAAAGGATGGCTTAAAAAAATAAAGAGGAAAAAAAATTATAAGAGTAAACTAGCAAGAAATATGAAATTGACAGTAAGAGCTTCTACACATATATAAAAAGGAAGAAAGTAGCTAAAGTAAATATTGGTCCCTTAGAGGATGAGGTCAAGGATTTAATAAATGGGAACAAAGAAATGGCAGAGACTTTGAACGAATATTGCTATCATGGTAGATGACATTAAAAGTATCCCAAAAATAGTAAAAAATCAGGGGTAAAAGGGAGGGAATGACTTAAAATAATCATTATCAATAAAGAAAAAGTACTATGCAAATTAACAGGACTAAATGCTGACTAGACCCCTGGACCAAATGGCCTGCATACTAGAGTATTAAAAGAAGTGGCTCCAATTTCCTGCCAGTTCCCCATAACCCTTGGTTCCCCTCTAGTTTAGGAATTTGTTTATCTCAGTCTTGAATATGTTTAATGACTCAGCCTCCATAGCTCTCTGCAGGATAAAATACCAAATATTCACAACCCTCTGAGAGAAGAAATTCCTCCTCATCTCCGCCTTAAATGGGTCACCCGTATTCTGAGACTGTGTCCCTCATTCTAGATTCCCCCATGAGAAGAAACATTGTCTCAATATCTACCCTGTCAAGCCACCACAGCATCTTATATGTTTCACTAAGGTCACCTCTCATTCTTCCAAACATCGATGAGTAAAGGCACAACCTGCTCAAATTTTCCTTGTAAGACAATCCCTTCAATCCAGGAATCAACCTAGTGAACCTTCTCTCAACTGCGTCCAGTGCAAGTATATCCCTCCTTATATAAGGATTCTAAAACTGTACACAGTTCTCCAGGTGCAGTCTTACCAATGCCCTGTACAGTTTTAGCAAGACTTCCCTACATTCATACCTAATCCCCCTTGCAATAAAGGCCAACATTCCATAATATAAAAGCAAAGTACTGTGGATGCTGGAAATCTGAAACAAAAAAAGAAAATGCTGAAAAATGCAGGTCTGACAGCATCTGTGGACAGACAAACAGAGTTAACGTTTTGAATCCATATGACCCTTCTTCAGAGCTAAAGAGCAACATTCCATTTGCCTTCCTCATTACTTGCTGCACCCACATGGTAACATTTTGTGTTTCATGTACCAGAACACCCAGATCCCTCTGTACTGGAGCATTCTGTAGTCTTCCTCCATTTAAATCACATTTTGCTTTATTATTCTTCCTACCATGTGGATAGCCTATTACTTTCCCACATTCTACTGCAACTGCCAAATTTTTGCCCACTCACTTAATCTACATCTACTCACAGGTTCTTTGGCTGGAATTCTGCGGACCATTTGGGGACTTGTTCAAAGGCAGGGATGGGTTTAGAGTGGAGCAGAATATTGAAATGGAAGAGATCAAAGCAGAAGCCCAATGTCTTCATGTCACTGCTGGACATTCCTGGTGGTTGCCAACATGACGGGAGGACATTGTGCATGAATGTGACGGAAAGGTAATCTAGCCAATTAATTTACCAATTGCGAGCAATTTTATGGAGTTTTATTAATTTTACTAATGGCGCACAGGAACCACAAGCCTCCAGAGCTTCAGCCAGTGAAAGGGGCGGCAAGCAAGCAAGAGTTCAGTGCTGGCTTTCTCTAGTAACCATCAAGAGAGTCAGCATGGCGTGCCATTGAGGATGGAGCAGCGCGAGCAACAGCAAACAAAACCAGACAGGGGGATAATGTGCCAGAACTGCGGGGACATGCCACAGAAGTCCCACCTGGGCATTATCACATAAGCACAAGAAATGAGGAGAAAGGGGAGGGGGTGTTTGCATAAGAAGTCTTGGAAACTGAAAGAGACCACTTGTCATGGGCCTTATTCGCTCAGGCTTTGGGCCCCCATTGAGGAGGAGCAGCAGAGAGAGAAGGAGATATAACCAGCAGACTCAGGGCCAACAGGAAGGCCTGCCTCCAGGTGGAGATGCAGGAGAAGGGGGCAGAGGGGCACACAACTAGCCTCCTGTGCAAAGAAGAAGCTACCATCCAGAGAGGGTCCGCCATCTGAGGCTCAACTAATAACAAGTGCCCGAGCAGCACTATGTCCAAAGACTGCACCACACCAGGGAGACCATTACTGATCAGTGTGCCACACTGGAGGATGAGCTGAGCCCCATGGTAGTTGGTGGCCACTCTATGCCAGTAGCATTGAAGGTTACTGTGTCACTGTGAACTTCTACACCTCTGGATCTTCCCAGTGATTCACTGGAGATATGTGTGAGATCTCACCAAGATGTGACCGATGCTCTGTTCAAGAAGGCCAGCGAGTACGTGCGTTACCACACCGACACGGACAGCCAAGCTGAGAGAACAGTTGGGTTCAGGGCCATCACTGGATTCCCTGAGTGCAGGTGTGATCGGCTGCACACATGCCATCATCAAGTTTAACACCCACCAGCCTGCGGCCTTCAACAGCAGGAAGGGCTTTCACCCGCTCAATGTACAGTTGCCTGTGACCACCAAAAGCAGATCCTTCAAGAGTGTGTATGATTCCTAGGAAGCAGCTACAATACCTTCCTTCTTCAGCAGTCCCAGGTACTACAACTTTTCTAGCCTGCTGCACACCTTCATGGATGGATGCTTGGAGACAAAGGCTACCCATTGAAGACAGGGCTATGTACACCCTTGAGAAACCCATGCATGGATGCAGAGGAGAGGTACCACACCTGTCATGGATCAGTCCAAGCCATCATCAAGAAGGCCATTGGACTCCTGAAGATCTGATTCAGGTGCCTTGAACAATCCGGTGGAACCTTACAGTTTTCCCCAGCGAGGGTCACACATATCATGGTGGTCTGCAGTGCACTGTACAACCTGTCACTGCGGAGGTGGAAGGCGCTGAACAATGAGGATCTTGTGGATCACGATTTCTCCTCTGACAGTGTGGAGGAGGCTGCTCACCTGATGAAGATCCCTTGGGTCCACAGGCAAAATGCAGTGAGATACCAACAAAGGAGGCTCAGGAGTACAAATACTCAGATGATTCATATGAACCTTAGCTCAGTTAGCTCCACACCAGTAAAGTCTTACCTTTCTCTAACCTTGCTGTCACCTCCCCCATTTACCATTCCATTGCTTTGCAGCCACAGCCTTCCATACTAGCACTTCTGATATATATTCTTTTATCAACTACAGACCTCCCCTCACATGAAAGGACCCTCAACCATGCCAATTCCTTGTAACGCCTTTCTGTTCTCACTCCTTTCCCTCCCTCCCACAACCATGATAGGTTTCACCTTGTCCTCCTCTTTGACCCATCAGCCTCCATATTCAACAGATCGTTGTCCACCATTTCCAATGTGATGCCACAGCTAAACACATCCACCCCTCCCCTTTCAACATTCTGAATGGTCCGTTCTCTCTGCGACACCCTAATCCATTTCACAGTCACCCCCATCACCTTCTCCCATTCCTACAGCACCTTTCAATGCAAGTGCAGGAGATGCAACACTTGCACTTTTGCCTCCTCCCTTCTCAATGTCCAAGGTCCCAGTTACTCCTTTAAGGTGAAACCGCAGTTTCCTTGAACTTCTTTTAAGTTATTACATTGTAGTTGCTGCTCATGATGCTGTCTTCTCTACAGTGGGTACATCATCATTAAGCTCCTTTTTTAAATTGCCTCAAAGTCGCTTCAAAACAATAGAGTGACTGCTGCTGAACTATGTAAAGTCTACCATGCTGTGAGGCACCACAAGTCTTATAGGAGTATCAATTGCAGCGTAAAAGTTGATGAAGAAATCCACAGCAACTCCTCCATGGCAAGAGACAGATGTGTGGGAAAAAAAAGGTGAAAACACTGAGCGAGAACTTTCTAGTGTCATATTCAGTACAGAAGCACTTTGATTACATTAAAGTAAAAGACGTTTTTTTCTCTCTGGTAACTGATGCCTCAAACAAGGGTGCAATGAAGTGTGTCCACTTAGTCTTCAAACATTTCGATGTTGAGAAGGGAGTCCAGGATTTATTGTAGGGTTTCTGTAGTGATAGCCTTGTAATCTTGGAAGCAATCAGAACAGGAATATTATCCAAACTCAGTGCCTTTGATCGCAGCCTAGGGAGACTTTTTGCATATTCAGCTGACAATTTTAAAAATTCATTTATGGGATGTGGGCATCACAGGCTAGGCGAGCATTTATTGCCCATCTCTAGTTGCCCTTGAGAAGGTGGTGATGAGCTACCTTCTTGAACCGCTGCAGTCCATGTAGTGTATACCCACAGTGCTGTTAGGGATGGAGTTCCAGGATTTTAACCAAGTGACATTGAAGGAACAGCGAAATATTTCCAAGTCAGGATGGTCAGTGGCTTGGAGAGAAATTTCCGGGTAGCATTGTTCCCATGTATCTACTGCCCTTGTCCTTCTAGGTGGTAGTGGTCATGGGTTTGGACGGTGCTGTCTAAGGAGCCTTGATGAGTTCCTGCAGATGGTAAACACTGCTGCCACTGTGTGTCAGTGGTGGGGGGAGTGAACGTTCATGGATGTGGTGCCAATCAAGTGGGCTGCTTTGTCCTGGGTGGTGTCAAGCTTCTTGAGTGTTGTTGGAGCTGCACTCACCCAGGCAAATGGAGAGTATTCCATCACACTCCTGACTTGTGCCTGGTAGATGGTGAGTCAGTTAGTGAGTTACTCGCCGTATGATTCCTAGCCTCTGGCCACCACTTGTAACCACAGTATTTATATGGCTAGTCCAGTTCAATTTCTGATCAATGGTAACCTCCAGGATGTTGATAGTGGAGGATTCAGCAATGGTAATGTCATTGAATGTCAAAGGGTGATGGTTAGATTCTCTTTTGTTGGAGATGGTCATTACCTGGCACTTGTGCGGTGTGAATGTTACCCGCCACTTGTCAGCCCAAGCCTGGATATTGTCCAGGTCTTGCTGTATTTGGACATGGACTGCTTCAGTATCTGAGGAGTTGCAAATGATACTGAACATTGTGCAATCATCAGTGAACATCCCCACTTCTAACCTTACGATGGAAGGAAGGTCATTGGTGAAGCAGCTGAAGATGGTGGGCCTAGGACACTACCCTGAGGAACTCCTGCAGTGATGTCCTGAAACTGAGATAACTGATCTCCTACAACCACAACCATCTTCCTTTGTGCCAGGGAGAATTTTCCCCTGATTCCCAATGACTCCAGTTTTGTTAGGGCTCCTTGTTGCCACACTCGGTCAAATGCTGCCTTGACTTCAAGGGCAGTCACTCTCACCTCACCTCTGGAGTTAAGCTCTTTCATCCATGTTTGAACCAAGGCAGTAATGAGGTCAGGAGCTGAGTAGCCCTGACGGAACCCAAACTGAGCGTCAACGAGCAGGGTATTGCTAAGCAAGTGCCGCTTGATGGCACTGTTGATGACCCCTTCCATCAATTTACTGATCGAGAGTAGACTGATGGGGCTGTAATTGGCCGGGTTGTATTTCTCCCACTTTTTGTGTACAGGACATACCTGGACAATTTTCCACATAGCCAGATAGATGCCAGTGTTGTACCTGTACTGGAACAGCTTGGTTAGGGGCAGGGCAAGCTCTGGAGCACAAGTCTTCAGTGCTATTGCCAGAATTCAACAGGGCCCATAGCCTTTGGAGTATCCAGTGCCTTCAGGCAGTTCTTGATATCAGGTGGAGTGAATCGAATTGGCTATAGAGTGTAGGTGAAGAAGAGTGCCCCAAAGCATTATTGAGATGCTTCAAGGACCTGGGGGGGGCTTAGCCAATGAAGTGGCTGGGCTTACTTTTTCTTTCTTAGCAATGTTCTGAAGCTATTCTTGGACTGCATTGAAGCTTTAGAGGCCTCATTGTTCAGTGTCCTCTCAGCATATGGACTGATGAGTGACATGATTAAGAACCTCAAATGAAGGATTTGGGACAAGTTTTTTTTTTGGGTTCACAGTGAATGGCAGACTGAAATAATGAACACCAGATGTTGCAGGAAAATGTGAGGGAGACTTTTTAACTTTCTACAAAAGAGTCAAGAAGTATTGGAGTGGCAGATGTGACTTGTCTGAAAATAATTTTCACAACAGAATGTCCAAATTAGCCCTTGCAAATGCTGTGTCCTTTGAAGAATTTTATTATAGTGTTCAAGTGCGCGATCTTAAAGAGATTGACATGGATATGCTGTACGAAGAGTCTGGCATTTGGGAAGCGTTCTATCCTCCCCCGAGATGAAGCATTGCCAGACGACTGAGGAGAATTACCTGAAACTTTACAGCAAAGTCTAGGGAAAAATAATTCACAGACATGAAGAAAATCAGCTCCTGTGAATTTGTTATAATGGTGTTGGTTACTGAATGTGTCTGTTAAAGAAGTCTTTGTAGTCTTCTATGTATTAATGGCAAGTCTTTATTAACCATCTCTAACTATGTACAGTGAAGGGTACAGGCAAAGAACTATCTCCATGTCTACATTTTAACAGGTCTTTGCTCAACACCACACTGACCCTAGGCCTGGATCATGTGTCTTCTTACATGTGTGTGTGGGCGGGACAGTATTCAATCCTACATTAACCCTGTATATACCAGACCCTTATACTACAATATTCTCCATAACATGCGGCAATGCTCATAATGTCTTTTCCCCATGATGATCACCACTTGGAGAAACAAGAGGAACAGACTGGAAGTGGACAGCGTGAAAGCAGAACTCCAGATCTCCATTAATTTTTCAGAGAAACTCAAAGGCATATACTCTGAGGTCTTGGGTACATTGGCTTTAACTTGTTGACATTGTTATTAGTTATTATATTGTTCACTATTCTACTACATGTATCAGTTTGAGGATTGATTAACTCAGTTGGCTGGATGGCTAGACTGTGATGCAAAATGATGCCAACAGTGCAGGTTCAACCCTTGCACTGGCAGTGGTAGTTCATGGAGGCCCTGCCTCCTCACCATGCCCCAAGCTTGGGGAGTGGCACCCGTCAAGCTACAAGTAGCCAAAAATGTCTCTCTTACAGAGAGAAATGCCTATGGTCCTTTGGGACTATGGCAACATGTATGCGTGCACTTTATTTGTTAGCACAGTTATTATTGGTAATTATAACTAAAACATAATCAATAAATTTATTAACACAACTGCAGCAACAGCAGTGTTCCATGCTTGTTTTAATTAATTATATCAAAAGGCCAGTCAGGCATTAGCTTGCCTTGTTGCCATTTTTACGTCTGCACATGCGTGGGCCAACCTGAGGGCATGGGCCATGGCTGGGGCATAGTTTGATGTCCTGTATTTCCAGCAACCACCAGTGGCTGCTCTATCTTGGCCTCTCTAAAAACTTTAATTATTTTGATCCTTCCGGGGGGGTCTCTGTTTTGAGGCACCCTTGCGTTCTCCTATCTCAGAAATGACCACCTCTCTCAGTGGGGCTACTATTCTTGTGATTGGGCCAGCAGTATTGGCAGCCCACCCACTATCCTTAAAAGGACATTGACCTTGGAGGTGGCCAATTAGTTGGCTGTCTCTGGGAAAAAATCTTCCCTAATCTGCCAGCTCAGGAACCCCATTTGGATCTAACATCAGGGTCTCAAAGACTACAGGAAAATCCTGCGTTTTAACTCTGTTTCCCTCTCCTTAGATACTGCCTGATTTGCTGAGCACTTCCAGCATTTTCTGTTTTTATTGACCCATCCAGAGATTACTGTACTGGGTGTTAATTCAATAATCAGGGAGACAATAGGTGGGCGGGGGAGAAGTGAACTTGTGTTGCATCTACCTGCTAGTTCGTAACACTGGAAGACATAAATGTGTCTGATCTAAAGCCATCCAACGCCCTATTTAAAACTAAATAAGGCATACACAAGCAAAGTTGAACCATATTAGCATGTGAATACTCTAACCATTAATTTAATTCTTTCTGAACCTTTTATAGCATTTCCCCGACCCTTTCTTTCTTCCTACTGTATTATAATCTCCTTACAGTACAGCTATTGCTTCTTGCTTCCTTGTTTCATTTGTTTCATTTCAAGTTCTCGTTCTCCCTCTATCAGTTGTTTTTCTAGATATTTGCCCAGTAGTTTTTTTGGCAAATGTGAAACAGCCATCAATCACAAACATGGTCTTCTTTTACATAAGTGAAAGAATGTCTGTACCCATGAATAGTGCGATGTTCTGTTTATTCCAGGGATTCACTCTTAAGCATGTTCTGGAATGTGTTGTTTGCTATGGAATGTTAATGTAATTTTTCTTGAGTACAGGCAGTAGATTCTCAGCATTTAAAGGGGCACTCTCTTCTAGGAGACATGTTCTGAAAACATTTTTTGTTTGCAAAGTTCCTTTTATGGCAGATGTGCAGTTTTGAAGAGTGGCTACAGTACTAAACATAAATAGAGAATCGTGCACTGAGGTCTGCATGCCCCACTAATACAAAGAAAAAACCTGCACTGATACAACAGCCCTGCTGTTATTTTTTCTTTTATTCATTCATGGGATGTGGGAGTTGCTGATCGGGCCAGCATTTATTGCCCATCCCTCATTGCCCTTGTTCAGAGGGCATTTTAAGAATCAACCACATTGCTGTGGGCCTAGAGTCACATGTAGGCCAGACCAGGTAAGGACAGCAGATTTCCTTCCCTAAAGGACATTAGTGAACCAGATGGGTTTTTACAACAATTGACAATGGTTTCATGGTCATTATTAGAAATTCCAAATTTTTATCACATTCAAATTCCACCTTATGCCGTGGCAGAATTCAAACCCAGGTCCCCAGAGCATTACCCTGGGCCTCTGGGTTACTACAGCAGCAACAATATGCCATCGCCTTCCCCTATAATGCTTAAGTAAATGACCAACCAGAGTTCCCCAATGTACAAAAAACAATCTCTGCAGATGATCTCTGCATCACCACTAAATCAGAAAGATTTGAGGATATTCAGCACATCCCCATTGACTCCCTGAGTATGATTGAATGCTACTACCAAACACCAACCCTTGCAAAACACAAGTGTCTACCTTCCATTTGAAGCACCAGGAGACCAAGCAGAAACTCCAGATAACGTGCAGTGGCACAATCCTTCAGCACAATTAATATCTTGTGTATTTAAGGGTCAAAGTAAACCGAATGCTTACATTCAGAGAGCATATCAAGAAAGTGAGACACTGGTCAGCACAAAATGGAGTACTAACCCCAAAACATTCTGAATGATTGGTCTTGCCAGTACTACTCAGGTGCAGAGTACTGTGCCTCAATGAGTTCACGCTGGAGGTATCACACAAAATTGACATTGAACTCAATCCTATAAGACATAGGACTTAGCTAAACAAGATCACCCTTTCACAAAACAATCTTAACTCTGATCTCATTGTGATTTTCTAAGTTTTCTAAATATCCTACTACAAATTCCTTAATAATGGATTCTAGCAATTTCCATATGAAGGATGATAAGCTAACTGGCCTATAGTTTCCTGCTTTCCGTCTCCCTCCCTTCTTGAATAAAGGTGTTACTCTAGCTATTTTCCAATGCACTGAGACTCTTCAAGAATCTAGGCCTGAATTTTCAGCTTGGTGGGTGGGCCTGATCGGTGGGCCTGGGGTCAGCCAAGAAACTGACCGCTGATCGCGATCAGCCCCCGACCGCGATTTCACGCTGGCTGGCTAATTAACGGCCACCAAGTGTGCAACACATGCTGAAAAGCTCAGCACTGCCTGGGTGGGGTTGAGAAGAGGGTGGGCAATGATGTCAATGCTGGCAAGCACTGAGAGAAATCTCCCTGAAGGCAGAGAGCTGCCTCAGGGAGCTGCAGATCCAAAAACCATGAAATAGAGTTTTGAAAATCAGAAAAAAAATGGCCAAGCATCACAGTCCGGCACCTGAATATATAGATGATAAAAATGCAGTCCACAGATTTTTATTTTTGTTTTATTTAGTAATGGAAACCTCATCTCACCCTTGGATGAGGTTTGACGAAAAATGTAAAGGCCGATTCGCTCGTCCACCAACCGTAAGGTTGGACGGGCTGTGAAAAATAACAAACAATTGTGCATTGGGCTTAATTGCCCTCTTAATTGTTGGCGGGCATGCTTCCGACTTTTGTGCACGAGCACCGAGTGAAATATCACATGAGCGTGGGTTGACGTTGGGGTGCTTGACCAATGTCATCTTGTGTGATTCCACATCTGATCAGGTTGGGCATGTGCCTGCCTGATCAATGTAATATTCAGCCCCTAAAGAATTTTGACAGATTATAACCAATTCATCAACTATCTCAGCAGCTGCTTCTTTTAAGACCCTCTAATGCAGACCATCTTGTCCAGGGGATCTGTCAGCCTTTCGGTCTAATAGTTTTCCCAGCACTTTTTCCTTAGTGACGATGGTTGTTTTGAGTTCCACTTTTGAGTTCATCTTTTGATTTTCAACTATCTTTGGGAAGTTTTCTAAGCCTTCCACTGTAAAGACAGACACAAAACATCTGTCCAACACCTCTGTCACTTCCCTATTTTCCATTATCAATTCCCCGGATTCACTCCCTAAAGGATCAACACTAGCTTTAGTAATTCTTTTCCTATTTAAATACTTGTGGAGATTCTTACTATCTGTTTTCATATTACTAGCTAGCTTTCTCTTATACGCATCCTTCTCCCGTTTTATTATTTTTTTAATCATTCTTTGCTGGTTCTTAAAATCTGACCAATCTTCTGACCTAGCACTAATTTTTGCAGATTTGTACAGTGTTTCTTTCAATTTGATACCATCCTTAACTTTCTTATTTAGTCACGGATGATGTATCCTCCTCCAAGAGTCTTTCTTTCTTACTGGGTTAAATCTTTGCTGAGAGTTATTAAATATCTCCTTAAAAGTCTGCCATTGTACCTCTACTGTCCTATCTTTTAACCTAGCTTCCCAGCTCACTTTAGTTAGGCCTGTCTTCATACCCTTATGATTATTTTTATTCAGGTTTAAAATACTAGTCTTAGACTCACACTTCTTCCCTTCAAACTGAATGTTAAGTTCTATCATGTTATGATCGCTGTCACCTAGAGGGTCCTTTACCATGAGGTTATTGATTAATCCTGCCTCATTGCTCATTACCAGGTCTAGAATAGTCTGCTCCCTGATTGGCTGTAGAACATACTATCTAAGAAATTACTCTGAATACACCCTAAGAACCCATTTTCCAGACTACCTTTGCCAATCTGATTTGTCCAATTTACATGTAGATTAAAGTCACCCATGATTATTGCAGTACCTTTCTTACACACCCCATTTATTTGTCCCTGAATACTGTGTCTTACAGTGTAACTACTGTTAAGGAGGCCTATAAACTATTCCCACAAGTGACCCCTTAACTTTCCTATTTTTTTATCTCTACCCAAACTGATTCTACATTTGTTCTTTCAAACTAAGGCCATCTCTCACTACGCTACCAATTACATCCTTAATTAACAGAGCTACCCCACCACCTTTTCCTATCTTTCTGTCCTTTCAAAATGTCAAATGTCCTTTAATATTCATGCCCCAGCTTTCGTCACCTTGTAAACATGTCTCCGTGATGGCTATCAAGTCATACATATTTATTTCTATTTGTGCTAACTATTCACAGTGATTTTGGAACTGACTGCCACATTGCTGCTATACTACTCCACAAGGCTTACACCTTCAGTGAGGCAGCAGGCCTTCAGTAAAGTGGAAAGACAAAATAGGTGGGTGATTCCAGACAGCTACTGCAAGGACACATTCCGCTAAGAGGCTGAAATCCAGAAAGAGCTTCACCTCTGAAAATCGCTTATCCCAAAACACCACAATCGAAAGCTGCAGCATAACAAAATTGTTGGGAAGTACTGATCATCTTGGAGAGATTGGTTCCTTCAAGGTTGTGGTCTTGTGAAAATACACTGAAAACCCAACCCTAAATTCAGCAAACACTGGGGTTGGAAAAGATTGGTGACAATATGACCTAGTGGAAGCCAACAGTCATGTTATGAACACATCTTCCTTGGCCAACAGGTCCTCAGGTGAGACTCATACCTGGAGCTTTGGCTCTGAGGCAGGGATGCTACCCATTGCACCACAAGACCTCCTCAAGGCAGAGTGTATAGAGGGTTAATGCAGACAAGGAAAGGGTACAGACAGAATCAATATTGTTGTCTTAAAGATAAAAAAGGTTTATTACATTAGTAGGGGTGCATTATAGACCTCCAAATTGTGGGAAGGAAATGGAAGAGGAAACGTGCAGTCAGATTATAGGGATGGGTAAGGATAATTAAATTATTGTTCTGGGAGGTTTCAATTGTCCAATTATCAATTAATACAAAAAAGAGGCTAAATGATGAGGAGGGAATGGAATTTCTAAACTATGCACAGAACTCCTTCCTGAAGCAGATGTTAAGTCTACAAGGGTGGAGATGTTGCTAGATATGTTAAGCGCAATGAAACAGATCAGGCAGATTACTTAAATGAGGAGTTGTGACCACAGCATGGCAAGGCTAAGCATATTGCTAGAAAGGGAAAATGTCAGCACAGAAACTAGAACAGAAGAATAGGTAAGGTCAGATTTTAGAAAGTTGAGGGACAAGTTTCAAGAAGCATAAATTGGCACATAACATTGCAGAGGAAAGGTGGGATTTGCTTTTAAAAAAAATTTACGAGGCAGTGGCCCTGCCCATAGGCTGGAAAACCAGAGGGCAGCCTGATTCCACTGGTCCAGGAAGCCACAATCGGATTTTACAATCATCAGATGGTAAGTTGCTTGAGATCATGGCTTCCACCGCCATGAGATAAGATGTCCTGCCTCCAAGAGCTGCTGGCCAATCAGATGGCTGGCAGCTCTTTAGTCCCAGCAGCGGCGTCAGTCCCTGACCAGGGGTGTTGCTGGATGCCAGAGCACAAGGTAAATGGGACAGCCTTGCCAGGGCCAGTCAGGCAGGCCCGATCAGGTGGTGGGGTGTAGGGGGGGGAGGGTCACAGCCAACAATCAGTTGACCAGGTGGGATAAGCTAGCATTTGCAGCCATGTCTGCTGAGGGGTGGGCAGGTGGAAGCGGCCTCCATGGGGCAGAGGGTGCTGAGATAGGAAGGTTCACACTCCCTTCCCCCTCCAAGCCCACAGCCAGGCTGCCAGGGTTTACCTGGCATCTTCACCATATGGTGTGGGCCCCCTGCAGCTGGTAAAATATCAGTGGCAGGAGGAAGAGACCCTTAAGTGGCCATTAATTTTCAGTCTAGACACTGGGAGCTGTCAAGCTATTTAACTTTGGAGGGCATCACAGCAGATGCAGAAACTGTACAAACTTGACACCCATATACATGTAGTGTGGGCGAATGGAAAGCAATCAAAAGCAGGAATTCTGGATGATTTTTGGCCTATCTAGCCAACGGGCACTGACACCAACTGTGATGCCCAAGTGGTTGCTCCAACTGAGGAGAGATAACTCAGCATAGGCCTGGAATCTAACCTGAGGCTTTTTGGTTTGTCAATCTTAGTAGTACAGCAGTATTTTTTCACTAGGCCATCAAGGGAGCTCTCGCTCAGGTGCTTGGATGTGCCCAGACCCCAGTGGAGTCACTCTGATTTGACAGCAGACTCCCATCTCTGTGACCACTACCAGAAAGAAGGACAAGAGCAACAATATCATGTGAACTCCATTACCTTGCAGAATCATAGAATTGTTACAGTGCAGAAGGAGGCTATTCGGCCCATCGTGTCTGTACCAGCTTTCTGAATGTACATTATGACTTAGTGCCATTGTCCTGCCTTTTCCTTGAATTCCACACTTTCAGGCAGTGCATCCAGATCCTAACCACTCACTGGCTGGAATTTTCCCATCCCGCCTGCGGCAGGTTTTGTGGAGGGCGGGAGTGGAGAATCCAGCGGCAGGCAAAAAGTTGCAAATCCGCCGTGGTAAAAACAAGTTGCAATTCTCCTGACTGTGTGTTCATGGTGGGTCAGTTATCTTGCCAGGCCTTCCAGTCTTCTGTCACCCCAGCTGGAAATTACATCGGCCTCAAACCTGTTTGAAAAGGGTGGCGTGCACAAGTCGGACCTCAGCTTGCTGGTAACTTCGAGGTGAGCGGGACATACCTGCCATAGCGCTGTGCTGGTCTTGTTGCGATGAGCGCCACTCTGCTGGGGTTGTAGGGTTGGACTGCTCCCGCTCTTTGCTTTCATTGTCCTGAGGGACGCCACTGTGCTGTGGTACTCAAGCAGGCCTCCACTTTCAGAGACTGGCACTTCAACTGGGGGTGGGCTGTTAGGCGAGGGGTCGAGTAGACGAACACGATGGGGGCAACGGGGAGGGAAGGCCATGGAATGGCAGTGAGAAGGAAGGGCGAACATTATATGGGGGCCTCTGGGGTCACCCTCTAACCACTTGTTGCTGCAGGAGTGAGCAGGAGTCTGCTTAGAAAGAAAGGAGGAAGACCCCCTTGCGGTGAAAGCCACTTAAAGCCAATAGCTTCATTAACACTGTTAAAGGGATACTCAGAACTCAGTGGCTACACATCACAGTCACTACATCTCAAGAATAAAACACAGGAATGTAGAATTTGGGAATGCCAGGCGACAATGCAGGAGGCACAGCTGTATCTTGTATGGTATTCCATCAATGAAGGCCTGTCATGTGTTCACCAGATGTGACACTCCAAATGGGCCAAAGGGCATCCACTCATTGACCATGAGCAACTGATTGGTCATTAATATGCCACATCAGAGATTGCAGCACAGAGCTAGGCTGGGTCACTCATCTCACTTAAACTTTAGTATCCCACGCAGGGCTCAAGATGTTACATCTGTAATGCCATCTTGGTCACCTCAGCGTGTGTGCTAGTGTCTCAGGGGCAAGGCAGCATCAGCCACCATGCAAGTAAGGCAGGAAAAACTAGGACGGAATTGTATAGCCCGGTCGTGGCGGGGGTAGGTCTGTAAAATGCGACAAGCCGTTCAAAAGTTAATTGACTTCAGTGGAACGGTAAAATCCCGCCATCGTAAAATTCCGCCCTAGGGACCCTTATAGTCTCCAGATGTGTCATCCTCTAAGCTTCACTTTCTTGCCCCTTGAATCATTAATGTCTTCAATGTTTCTTTTCAGAGAGAAGGCAAAATCAGATATAGATCCAGGGCTCAATGCTGCCTTTGTCAAGACAAATGCTAATGCAATGGAGGAGACGAAGGAGGGAGATGCGACTCCGCACACAGCTCCAGCAGGAGGGACGTGGTCAAGCAGAGCCAGAGCATGAACAGTAGGGTCAGGGGGAAGAGACCCAGACCATGGGGGTGACTCGCCAGACCTAGGGTTTATCATCCAAGAGCCTCCTATTTACAAATGAGTGAAAGGCAATGCCGTGCACATCTGCACTTGTCCCGAGATCTGGTACATCACATATGCCTCATTCTTCGTGAAGACCTGATGTCACATGGAGTTGGAGGTTATCCCCTGCTAACGGCTTTGAAGGTGACCGCTGCACTCAATTCCTTGGCCTCTGGTTCTTTCCAAGGATCAACAGGTGATCTGTGTGGCACCTCTCAGTCCACAACACATCGATGTATAAAGGAGGTCACAGATGGGACACTATCACTGAGTGGGAGGAAGGTTAAACCTTAAGATAAGAAGATTCCAAAGTACAAAAATCACAAGCCTTCACTTGACAGGAACATTCACATAACCATCAACTGTATTAACAAAAGTGCAATTTATTTTTACATGTACAGCACATGCATGACCCAAAAATGACATCAACTTTTCTTAACTTTCCGAATTTTACCACTATGCCTGGGTGTAACCCCAACATCCGCAGCAGAGGTGGAGACAGTCTGCAGACTGCTACGTCCTGATGTCTGCAATGACCTTGGCGAATGCCTCTGGTGGCCCGAGGCCTGGAGGGCACCGGCCTGATAAGGATCACCTGCTCAGGAGCAGAAGCGCCCTTGGTTACCTGAGAAGCAGGAGTGGATGGGATCACAGGCATACGGGGCTGTGTGCGGCTGCACACCCTTGGAGTATCCTGAGGGGAGGCCTCCGGGGTATCTGGCTGATGCTCATCCTCCCTGTGGGTGATTGAGGGTCTCACCCTGACTCCTACAGGAGATGGGGCACCTGGAGGGAGGTCAAGGAGCCTCGTCCCCATGTCGCTTGCATCTTGATGGTGCCCACCAGGGTGTGTGGCCATGGAATTCAGGGCCGAGTGCAAATCTGGCAAGAGCTGCTGGAGAAAGGTCTCCATGGTGGTCACCAGGGTTCCCATGGTGACCTCGAGGTGCTCGCATGTCGGAGCCACAATATCAAACAGAACGCGGACAGACTCCTCCATCATTCGCTCTAGTCTGTTGAGTGACTGTCGAATCTCTGCCTGATGTTCCGCCGCCTGTCATTGCATCTCCAGCATAGATTTGGCGGCCACTTCCAGAGGCTCATCATCTGACTTGGACCGAGTGGGTGGCTGATCTCCAGCAGCCCTCCGAGAGCCGGACACCTGGGCTGTCCCTACCTCCGACTGCCGCGGGGACGTGTCAGTGAGATGTTGCCCAGAAAGTGAGGCCAAGTCTAATCTACATTGGTGCCCCACCGATGTGTGTGTCTCTGAGCTGGTGGAGGGTGTGTGTGAGTGCTGTGATGGTTCACCCAGAGCTTCCTCCTCAGATAAAGTCTGGGGGCTCAGACTGGTGCTGGACTGGCTTGGGGGCCTCGATCTGCTGATGCCTAGAAAATAGAAAATCTAGTTTCAGTTAATGAGCATGAGCTAGTTAAGACTACATGTGACTCACTGTGATTGTCAGGATTTGATGAAATGATGGATCTGTGATCGTACTAGGTTGCTGGGAGAGGCTGATTTCCCCTTCCCCACAGGAATGATCCTGTCCTCCTCAGCCAGTTCAGCTGCAGCCGCCTCAAACTCAGTGAGGGTGATGATATTGGCTGTCCCTGCCCCCGGTCTGTGATCTCTCGTTCTTGTTGTGCGCCAGCTTGGCCAGTATGAAGAAGAAAGAAAGGCAGGTGATGAGAAGGGATGGAGCAGAGGTTGGGTGAGATGCAGGTTCCCTGTGTGTAGTGAGCTCTCCCCAGAAGGGCCAGAGGATGGAGTGTGAGCAACATGACGGATGGGATGGTGCTGTTGCGAATGTCTCAGTAAGAAAACGAGTGTTGATATGTGTCCCCCGCTAATAGTTGTGTGAGATCCCTGAAGAGAGTAGCCATTTGTATGCATGATGCCGTGATGAGAGTTTGATATTGGAGGGAGTTGAAAGATGACTTACCCTGGTGGAGCGGATGAGATCATTCATCCTCTTCCTGCACTGGGTGGCATTTCAGGCCCAGGTGCCAGTCTCGCTGACCTGCTCTGCGATGGCCTCCCAGGCGGAGAGGTGGGGCTGCTGTGCTTCCTGCAGCCATCCCTGGGATAGAGCACTTGCCTATGCGCCTGCACCCCTCTGATGGAGGCCTGGTGGGTGAAGCGGGGTGCTGCCTTGCTATTCAGGCTCTTGGCCTTCCCCCTCTGGTTGCCAGACATCACTGGTGGGCAGGGGAGGGTGAGACTGTGTGTTGAACTGGTGTTTAAATATGGCATCTGGACTTTCAAACCTGCAAGCTACACGAATCAGCTCCTGACCCGCCAGGTTATACCAATCTGCGCCTCTGCATAATTAATAAGGCTCCAGGTGCAGAACCAGGTGTGTGTTGCTGCCATTACGGAGAGCTGGCTGGGTGCTGCCAAAACCGCCCACCACCACACTTAGTCTCATTATGGGAAAATGCCGTCCACTGTGTTTAAATGCTTTTTCTCACATCGCATTTGCTTCTTTTGCAAATCACTTCAAATCTGTGCCCTCTCGTTCTTGATCTTTTTACAAGCGGGAACAGTTTCTCCCTATCTAGTCTGTCCAGCCCCCTCATGATTTTGAACATCTCTATCAAATCTCCTCTTAGCCTTCTCCTCTCCAAGGAGAACAGCCTCACCTTCTCCAATCTATCTTCATAACTGAACTTTCTCTTCCCTGGAACCATTCCTGTAAACCTCTTCTGCACTCTCTCCAATGTGTTCACATCCTTCCTATAATATGGTGCCCAGAACTGTGCACAATATTCCAGCTGAGGACTAACTGATGTCTTATATAAGCTCATGATAACCTCCCTGCTCTTGAACTCTATGCCACTATTAATAAAGCCCAGGGTACTGTATGTTTTATTAACTGCTCGCTTCTCCTTTAATGACTTATGCACATATCCACACAGGTCCGTCTGCTCCTGTACATCCTTTAGAGTTGTACCCCTTATTTTATGTTGTCTCTCCGTGTTCTTCTTACCAAAATGGGTCACCTCACATTTCTAAGTTCCCTTTCAAATCACACTCCATCCTGAAATTTATTGCAGCTCCTCCATCATCACAATCCTGGAATTCCCTGTTAACAGCTTGTGGGAGTATCTTCTCCACATTGATTACAATGATTCAGAGAAATCACACTGGGACTTAGCGCAACCAGGCCAACTTAAAGCAATAAATGCTGGTTCTTTCCAGAGTCATCCACATCTTAGGAACAAATAAGGCATAAACTACTAACCTGCACAAACATAGAAAAACATGAAATGAGGAAAGTCTATCCAATTTTTACAGAGCATTCCTTCCACTGACCATAAACAATCTGCCTCTATAATGGACTAATTTAGAAGGGAGAGCAAGTGAGTCTGGAAGGCACACAAATTATAGGACAGTTAAAGCACAAGGGAGTTTGGCAAGGTTGGATGGTACTTATTTTAATGCAAGGAGCCTGATGAATAAGGCAGATGAGTTAAGGGCACAAATTAACACATGGAGGTATGATGTCATTGCTGTCACAGAGACATGGTTGAGAGAGGGGCAGGATTGGCAGCTCAATACTCCAGGATATAGGGTCTTCAGGCGAGATAGGGAAGGAGGTAAAAGAGGGGGTATCTCAATATTGATCAAGGAATCAATTACAACAGTAAGGAGGGATGACATCTTAGAAGACACAAAACTGAAAAACTAAAAAGAAGCAATCACATTGCTATAGTGTACTATAGGCCCCCAAAGAGTCAGAGAGAAATAGAACAGCAGATATGGGGGCAAATTTTAGAGAAGTGTAAAAATGATAGGGTAGTAATAGCGGGGGATTTCAACTTCCCCAACATTAACTGGGTTAGTCATAGAGTGATAGGTTTAGAGGGAGAGGAATTCTTAAAATGCATCCAGGAGAGCATTTTAATTAATTAATATAATTATTTTAGGGAATGAAGCAGGGCAAGAGATAGACGTATCAGTGGGGGAGCATTTTGCAGATAGTGATCATAACTCCATTAGATTCAATGTTATTATGGAAAAGAACAAGGATGGGCCAGAAATCAGAGTTCTAAATTGGGGGAAGGCCGATTTTAATAAGATCAGATATGATTTGGCCAGATTGGAGTGGGAGCAGCTACTTTTAGGTAAATCTGCATCTGAACAGTGGGACTCATTCAAGAAGGAAATAGGGAGAGTACAGGGCCAACATAGTCAGGTAAAGATAAAGTGTGGGTCCAACAAATCCAGGGAACCCTGGATGTTGAGGGATATACAGGGTTGGATAAAGAGAAAAAGGGAGGCTTATGGCAGATACCGAGGGCTCAAAACAGCGGAAGCCCCAGAGGAGTATAGACTATGTAGGGGGGAACTTAAAGAGGAAATTAAGAGAGCAAAAAGGGGCATGAAAAAACATTGGCAGGTAAAATAAAGGAAAGTCTAAAGTTATTTTACAAGTACATTAAGAATAAGGGGATAACGAGGGAAAGATTAGGGCCCATTAAGGACCATAGTGGTAATTTGTGTGTGGAGCTGGAAGACGTAGATAGGGTTATAAATGAATACTTTATGTCGGTGTTCACAAGTGAGAGGGATGACATGGGTGTGGAAATCAGGCAGAAGGACTGTGATATAATTAAAGAAATTAGCATAGAAAGGGAGGAGGTTCTAAGTGGTCTGGCAGGCTTAAAAGTAGATAAATCTCCAGGCCCGGATGAAATGTGTCCCAGGCTGTTGAGTGAGGCAAAGGAGGAGATTTGGCAATAATTTTCAATACCTCTCTGGCTACAGGAGAGGTGCCATAGGGCTGGAGGACAGCCAATGTGGTACCATTATTCAAGCAGGGAGGAAGGGATAAACCAGGGAACTACAGGCCAGTCAGTCTAACCTCAGTGGTGGGGAAGCTATTGGAAGCAATTCTGAGGGACAGAATTTATTTACGCTTGGAGAGGCAGGGATTAATGAAGGACAGTCAGCATGGTTTTGTTAAGGGGAGATCATGTCAGACCAATTTGATTGAATTTTTAAAAGAGGTGTGTAGATGAGGGCTTCATCAAGGTTGGACTTCAGCAAGGCTTTTGATAAAGTCCCGCATGGGAGACCGATAATGAAGGTAAGAGCCCATGGGATCCAAGGCAATTTGGCAAATTGGATCCAGAATTGGCAGAGTGGCAGGAAGCAGAGGGTGATGGTCAAGGGGTGTTTTTGTGACTGGATGCCTGTGTCCAGTGGGGCTCCACAGGGATTGGTGTAGGGTGCCTTGCTGCTTGTGGTATATATAAATGATTGAGACTTGAATGTAGGAGGGTTGATCAGTAAATTCACAGATGACACGAAAATTGGTGGGGTGGTAAATAGTGAGGAGGGTAGCCTTAGATTACAGCAGGATATAGACGGGCTGGTCAGATGGGCTGATCAGTGGCAAATGGAATTTAATCAGGATAGTTTTGAGGTGATGGACTTGGGCAGGACAAACAAGGCACAGGAACACACAATGAGTGGTAGGATGCTGGGAAGTACTGAGGATCAGAGGGACCATCGTGTTCATGTCCACCGGTCCCTTAAGGTAGCCGGACAGGTAGATAAGGTGGGTAAGAAGGCATATGGGATACTTGTCTTTATTAACCGAGGCATAGAATATAAAAGCAGGGAGGTTATGCTGGAACTGTATAAAATGCTGGTTAGGCCACAGCTAGAGTATTGCGTGCAGTTCTGGAATCTGCATTATCGGAAGGATGTGATTGCACTAGCGAGCATGCAGGGGAGATTTACCAGTATGTTGCCTGGGCTAGAGAGCTTTAGTTATGAGGAGAGATTGGATAGATTGGGGTTATTGTTCCTGGAGCAGAGGAGATTGAGGGGGGACATGATTGAGGTGCATAATATTATGAGGGGCATAGATAGGTTAGACAGGTAGGAACTTTTCCCCTTGGTGGAGGGATCAATAACCAGGGGGCATAGATTTAAGGTAAGGGGGCAGAGGTCTAGCGGGGATGTGAGGAAGAACTTTTTCACCCAGAGGGTGGTGGGAATCTGGAACTCACTGCCTGAAAGGGTGGTAGAGGCAGAAACGCGCATAACATTTAAGAAGTACTTGGATGTGCATTTGCAATGCCATGGCATACAAGGCTATGGGCTGAGTGCTGGAAAATGGGATTAGAATAGTTAGGTGCTTGTTTGACCGGCGCAGACTCGATGGGCTGAAGGACCTTTTTCTGTGCTGCAGACCTCTGTGACTCTATGGCTCTAATTTAATCACCTCATATGACATCCTTCATAGGCTCCAATTTGATTCAACAATTAATGTTTGACTCTTCGTCGTGTACACGACTGCACACAAGCAACAGAATTCCCAGTGATAACAACATCTGGGAGAACTCTCAGTGATAACATCAGCTGGGAGAGCTCCACAGAATGAAGATTGCTCACATTCAGCTGTTTCTACTTATGGACATAATCATATCCGGCTTGGATATCAAACTCTAGAGAAACTGAAATTTGCCAACTGATTATAATGCCTAATACTTAAATCCATTATTGTCCCTGTTATTGTCCTTGAATTTAGGAGGGTTGGTCGGGGTGGGGTTGTCATTATCGCATACTGAAGTTATGGTGGGAGTTTGGGAATCAACCTTTGGGCAGATTTAGGACCATTGTCCTGAGATCTACTTGGGGCTGTGAAAAGAGTGGGGCCAGGATTTTCAGAGGGGAAACCCAGAAGTATAGCTTTCTTGGACATCCTGCTGAAGTTAACTGCAGGGAACAGATTTCAATGAATAGAATCATAGAAAGTTTATGGCCCAGAACAAGGCCACTTAGCCCATCGTGTCTGTGACGGCTGACAAATGAGCCCACTTTCCAGCATTTGGTCCATAGCCCTGCAGGTTATGGCACTTGAGGTGCATATCTAGACACCTTTTAAATGAGTTGAGGTTTCTACCTCTGCTGCCCTTTCAGGCAGTGAGTTCCAGACCCCCACAGCCCGCTGGGTGAAATAAATTTCCCTCATCTCCCCTCTAATCTTTCTATCAATCACTTTAAAGTTATGCCCCCAGTCACTAACCTCTCTGCTAAAGTAAATAGGCCCTTCCTATCTACTCTATCCAGGCCCCCTCACAATTTTGTACATTTCAATCAAATCTCCCCTCAGCCTCCTCTGTTCCAAGGAGAACAACCCCAGCCTATCCAACCTTTTCTCATAGATGTATTTTTCCAGTCCTGGAAACATCCTCGTAAATCCCCTCTGTACCCTGTCTAGTGCAATTATACCCTTTCAGTAATGAGGTGACCAGAGCTGCACACAGTGCTAAAGCTGATATAATTAAAGAAATTAGCGTAGAAAGGAAGAGGTTCTAAGTGGTCTGGCAGGCTTAAAAGTAGATAAATCTCCAGGCCCGGATGAAATGTGTCCCAGGCTGTTGAGTGAGGCAAAGGAGGAGATTTGGCAATAATTTTCATTACCTCTCTGGCCAGTATATCCCTGTTCTTATATTTCATGCCTCAGCTAATAAATGAAAGGATTCCATATGCCTTCTTAACCACCTTATCACCCTGTCCTGCTACCTTCAGGGATCTATGAACATTCACTCCAAGGTCTCTCACTTCCACTACACCTCTCATTATCCTCCCATTTATTGTGTAAGTTATGCCTTGTTTGACTTCCCCAAATGAATCACCTCACACTTCTCTGGGTTGAATTCCGTTTGCCGCTTTTCTGCCTACCGGACTGGTCCATTGATATCCTCCTGCAGTCTACAGTTATCCTCCACATTATCAATTGCACAGCCAATTTTTTGTGTTGCCTGCAAACTTCTTGATCATTCACCCTACAATATACACCACATAAAGCAGGGGACCTAGTACTGAGCCCTGCAGAACCCCACAGGAAACAGCCTTCCAGTCACAAAAAACATCCATTAACAATTACCCTTTGTTTCCTGCTCCTGAGCCAAGTTAATATCCAGCTTACTACATTCCCCATGGATTCCATGGGCCTTTATTTTTTAACAAGTCTGCCATGTGGGGCCTTGTCAAATGCCTTGCAAAAATCTATGTAGATCACATCAACTGCATGGCCCTCATCAATCCTCCTTGTTACTTCCTCAAAAAATTCAATCAAATTAGTCAGACATGACCTTCCCTTAACAAGGCCTGACTGCCCTTCATCAATTCATGCCTTTCTAAGTGACATTTTATCCTGTCCCTCAGAATTGATTCCAATAATTTGCCCACTACCGAGGTCAGAATGACTGGCCTGTAATTATTCAGTCCAACCCTCACTCCCTTTTTAAACAAAGGTACAACATTAGCAGACCTCCAATACCCCAGCACCACACATGTGTCCAGTGAGGTACCCAGTGAGGTTTTATGCCCAACAGTCAGCCAGGTTGTCAGCCAGCCTGTCTGATATACAGAAAAGCAGCTAAGGAGCAGATAGATGCCAAGTAAGTCGGAGGTTGTGAAGGGTGTTGGGGATAGAGTTAGTGAGAGCTGGAGATCACAGTGGAGGGCAAGGAGCCAGAGAATGTGGGGCATATGGCAGGAGTTAGAGACAGCAGCAGAGGGAGCCAGAGGTTGCAGGGAGAGGTCAGAGATCATGGGGGTGGTGGTGTCAGAAATGGGGATGGGGCATGTCAATAATCATGGGGGAAGGGTGGTCAGAGATCATAGCAGTTGTAGGGAGCCAATGATTATGCGGACGGGTGAGTTGCTAATCATGGCGATGGAGAGTGTCAGGGATTGTGGGGAGTCAAAGACCATGGGCCATTGGGAAAATTGTAGGCAGGGGGAATGGGAGATTCAGAGATTGTGAGAGGTTAGCAGTTAAAGATTGCGTGGGTGTTGGGGGATTCAAAAATTGCAGGGTACAATCGTGGGTGTATAAAAGTATTTTGGGTTCAGGAAACACTCCTACTCATTCTGGCTCACAAGCAGTGCTGTAAATACAATTACCTCATGGATCTGGCCCTTATGGCTGCCGGTATTGCTGATCCCTGGAACTTTGCTTTTATGGGGTGACAAATAAAAATGCAGTTAGAATGGAAGTTGCAACCTCCTTGTAACATTTTACTGACTGCCAGCTTCCTGAGGGCGGATTGGTCACCCATTCCCCCAAACCGCCTCTGTTAAAACCAAACCTGGGCCAGTTGGAGGCAGTTTAGTGTTGGGTTTCAGAATATTAAATGTTTTACTTCCCACCCATCCTCAACCTACACATCCCTGAGGTTAAAATTCCCCCTAGTGTGTCTAGAAGAAAAGCCAAGGGTTCATAATTCAGCATGGGCCAGATGTTCACAGCTTTGACTAGCCTGTATTTTATCCTGGCAGCTCATCTGACTTTAGATCTGATCAGTCTTGATCCCTGCAGCAACAGCTGTTGTATTCCACTCTTGAGATGTAGATTTCATACTTACCCACTCTGGTTCTTTGCTTATTTTCCTCAGTAGCAGTGAAATTGATCCTTTTTTCCCTCCCACTTCTATTTTTTCTGACGGCAACTACTAGTTAGATATGTTTACGTGGCCAGCAGCTGTGCCCTCTGGTACAATTCTTCATGTGGGAGTCTGGACAATGAGTATAGGTCATTGGGGTCATCATAGCTGAGCCAGTCATGTGCTCACCTAGTGCTTGCTTTTTTGTGTAGGTGTCACTGGACAGCAGAGTGGGAGTACTGGCTGCTTTCTCCTTCCTTAATCGAGAGAATTAAAGCTTATTGCAGTACTTGTATTGTGGTGCAATGAATCTTTATTTAACCTAATGCAGAGATCCAAGCTATTTTAACTTCACACAAGCTACCACTACCACAGCTGCAGATGAAACTTTTTTGAAGCACTACTCACACACATCAGGAATCATGCATAAGGACCACTGGGATTAAAAAGAGAAAAAAAAATGAAAAATGCTTAATTATAAGGGTCCACATGACAGATGATATTTTATAAAATTGTGCTGTTTCTACTGTGATATTAATAGACAGCATTATTCTATTAGACCCAAAATGCCTCTCTTGTATTAATAAAATGCATTTTCATACCAACTATATGGAATTGGTTGAATTTGAAGGGAACAAAATGCTTTGAGTGGCAGTTTATCATGGTAATATATTGAAATGGCTTATTTATTGAGTTGTAAATGCTGGGTTACCAGTAATTATCCATGAATTGTAAGGTAGAAACAGCAATATTTACTTTCTAGACAGTGAGATACCAGATGTTATAACATAATTACAGAGGGCTTCGCAGAATCATGCAATATACAAACAAGACTGCAGGGAGTAATGGAATCAGCTTGTGTTTTCTGGTCAACCAGCAGTTGCTGAAACCCTTTGTCGTATTTAAGCGAATTCAAAACAAATCACAAAGACGTGCACATATATTTGGAATGCATTACCTCTCCACTTAACTGTGACCAATCAGTTCTGCAAAGCCCAAACTTGATGCCATCAAGTGTGTGTGTGACCCAAAATCCTCAAAAATGCTCTATTGCCATTGGGGCAACAAAGTGGGAATCCCACTGCGCCACTGACTGCTTCCCCGCCAGAATATCAGCAAATACTTGAAATTATGTAGGTCCAAATCTTCCAGTCTCTGGATTGTCAGAGACTGGGCACACTACCCTGTGGAAGTCCTGATCCACTGATTTACATGGGAATTTCCAGGGCAGTTCCCAGCAATCTCCCTGTCCCCTGGGACCCTCTGGGAATGTGTCTGACTCTGAGCTTGAGTCGGAGACTTCAGGCAGTTCCGATGAGCTTACCTCAATTGTTACCAAGGAAATGTTAGACAGAAAAATCCTAGTCTAACGCCTGGATAACTCCAGAACCGAACCCCCATTCACTCCTACTGACTCCCCACACCCGCGAGCCAACCCGACTACTCCTCAGCCCACATGACTAATCCCCAATCACCCAACTACAGCCCTGACCACTTGATTATCCCCCCAGATATGACTGCCACCTCCCTCATCTGCCACTTCATCCACCTACCATCTCAGCCAAGGTACCAACCTAACCACTTACCTCACCACCCTTCCCACTTACCCACTTACCTCACTCACCTCACCACCCTATCCATTCACTCATCCATCCATGCACCCATTCACCTACCCACTAACACTCATTCACTAACATTTATTTTGGACCTTTAAAGTTACCATACTGAAATTAGTGCCTTAAAAGGGGGGTGCGTCCTGTCTTCCCCCGACTATATTCTGCTATAACAGAGCTCTCTAAAGAACGCAGCGCTCAACATTTCTGGGAAAGCTGGGCTCGCAGGACCTGGCAAGAAATGTGGAGCAGCACTGAGCCGGGGCAAAGTTTGAGTGAAGTGGCAATCCAACAATGATTGCCGCTCCTCAGAAGATCCAGGTCATCATGTCTTTAGCAAAGTAAAACTGTCCAATGCACTTCAAGGAATATAGTCAAATCAAACCAAATTTTGCACAGAATCATACCAGGAGATATTATGATCAAAAGCTTGGTCAAAGAGGCAGGTTATGCAGACTATCTTAAATGAGGAAGGGCCTAGGTAGCTGTAATAATCTGATGTGTAATATAACTTTAAGACAAGTGGTGTAATGTAAGATCACATGATCTTAATACCCAATTGCAGAGTAGCACAGGCTACCTCTGTGAGAGAGTCTTGAATTAGACACTAAAGAGTGAAGACAGAGTTTTGAGTTGTGAGCACACAAGTAGTTGAGTTTAGTTTGCAAATAAACAGCATGTTTTTGTTCTAACAACGATCTACTGATGTTCCCTGTCTCTATACTAACTCGGTCACTCCAAAACAAGTGTGCCACCCCGAATTCTTTAGCCCCAACAAACCAAGGGCACTGGATCCAACAAACTGGTGACAAGAGTAAATGTATGAAAAGCCACAGAAAAAATGAGGTAAAAAGCAAAGAAAAATGAAGGAAATCAGAAGAACCAAAATCTCACATGATAGTTGTAAGTAGAAAAAAATTACATTTCCTTCTTGATTGTCAAAGTAATCCCCTCAGAGCATGCTGCAATTTGGAAGAGTGGAGCCTTTCGATCCAAATTCGGATGAATAGTCTCACTATGTTGACGTCTCGTGTTCTTCTTCCAGGTGAATGAGATTGCGGGGGAGAAGAGGTGCGCGATCCTTTTGTCCACGTGTGGAAGTAAGACATATGGATTAATTCAAAATCTGTTGGCACCCAGTGCCCCAGACTCCAAAAGTTTTGATGACTTAGTGAACCTCGTAAAGAATCATTACCAGCCCAAGCCATTGGTGACGATGCAACGATTTAAATTTAACCCAAGAAATAGAGCTGTGGGGAGACAGTTTCTTGTTATGTGGCAAGTCGGAAACAATTAACTGAATATTGTGAGTTTGGTACATCTATGAATGATATGCTTAGAGATAATTTGGTGTACGGTATAAATGAAAATGTAATTCAGAAGAGCTTACTATCTGAAACAAATTTAGATTTTCAGAAGGCATTGGAAATGGAACGGAAGGTGCAGTGTGAGACTCAGAAGCCATATGAGGAACGCAAAATGACGCAGTCCTCCATGTTGGGCGGGGAGCCTCAACCAAAAAGAGTGCGCAAGTGCAGAGCTTTACTCAGAAGTGGGAAGCAGCCACTGCTAGCAGACAAATTCAAAGGGATAACCTAGCAGCAAAAACATGGCATAATTGTAAGAGATAGAGGCAGACAAACTTGTAATGAACCACAGTTTAAAAAGATCGAATGTTTGTTCTGCCATCAATTTGGGCACCTCGTGGAACATTGTAAAGATAGGATCAGGCAGACTTTCAGACCAAAGCAAAAAACCAATGAGATAAACAGAATTGAAAAGCCTGAAGTAATAGATTCTGATATATATTCATTATATAATAAAGTAGGAAGAACAAAGCCTATCCATATAACCATGACAGTGAATGAGAGGCCTATCAGAATGAAGGTGGATACTGGTATAGCCACCATGGTGATTGGTGAGCATACTCGTAAATCAATGAATCATGGACAAGGTAAGCTAAATTTAGAAGAAACTGATGACAAATTAAAAACTTACACGGGAGAAGATGGACGAGTCAAGGCCGTGTGTAAAGTCACAGTATGTTTCGGAGCTCAAACAGTAAAATTCCCTTGATTGTAGTTGCAGGCGAGAGACCTAGTTTCCTCAGATGAAACTGGCTGAAAGAAATTAAATTGGAATGGACTGAAATCTTCCAACTGAGAACCAAAGAGCTTTCAGAGCTACTTCAAAAATATGCCTCAGTTTTCAAGAAAGTATTTGGAAAAACTGGAGGGCTATGTGAAAAATTCATGTAGATCCAGAGGAAATACCAAGATTCATGAAGGCAAGGCCAGTACCTTATGCAATGTGGGATAAGGTAGATGCCGAACTGGACAGCTTAGAAAAACTGGGAATGATACAACCAGTAAAATTTTCAGATTGGGCAGAGCCAATTGTAGCTATTCTCAAACCTGACCGAAGCACTCGAATATGTGGGGATTATAAATTAACAGTCAATAAAGTGTCAAAATTGGATAGATACACCATCCCTAAAATTGAAGATTTATATGCTAAATTGGCAGGTGGAACGGCCTACACAAAGTTAGATTTGAGTAATGCCTACCAGCATTTGGAATTAGAGCAGCCATCCTGAAAGTTTGTCAGTATAAATACACATAAGGGATTGTATGAATACACCCATTTACCATTTGGCATATCTTCTGCTTGTGACATATTGCAAAGAACCATGGAGAGTTCACTACAGGGACTGCCGCATGTTGTTTATTTGGACGATGTTCTCATGGCTGGACTTGCTGAAAAGGGACATTTGATGAACCTGAAAGAAGTTCTGAAACGTTTTTCACTGGTTGGAGTGAGATTGAGAAAGGAAAATGCACATTCCAGGTGAAAGAAGTAACTTACCTAGGTCACAAAGTAGATTCACAAGTCCGACAACCAGTTGAAGGAAAAGTCAAAACTATTAAAGAAGCCCCAGAGCCAAAGAATACATCTGAACTGAAATCATCTTTGGGGATGATCAATTGCTATGGACACTTTTTGCCAAATTTATCAACAGAACTGGCACCACTGTATTGTTTGCTCAAGAAAAACCAGAGACTGTCATGGCAAACACCACAAGGAGTTGATATTAACATGTGACTCATCACCCTATTGAGTGGAAGCAGTGCTTTCCCATCGAATGGATGATGAATCAGAACGACCTATAGGATATGTGTCAAGAGCACTCAGTACTGCAGAGAAAAAGGGTACTCTAAAATTGAAAAAGAAGGCCTGGCAATCATTTTGATGTTAAGAAGTTTCATCAAGGTGTACAGAGTCATCATTTTACTGTCACAACGGACCACAAACCATTAGTAGGGCTATTTGGGGAAGACAAGGCTATACCCTCTACAGCCTCATCAAGAGTACAAAGATGGGCGTTGATCTTGACAGTATATGAGTATACTCTTATTCATAGATCCAGAAGTGAAGTAGCAAATGCAGATGCACTCAGTCATTTACCCTTGTAAGTAAAAGATGAGGGCATTCCAATTCCTCAGGAATACATCTTGTTATTGAACTTGCTGGACTTATCACCGATATATGCTAAACAAATTAAAGATTCGACAAACCGAGACCCGGTCTTATCTAAAGTGAGAAATTAAGTTCTTCATGGTTGGTCACGAAAACAAGAATCTGATTAAATGAAACCGTAATTCCAGTGAAGATACGAAATAACCGGCCAAGAAGGTATTTTATTGTGGGGGGCTTGAGTGATTGTTCCTCCAAAAGGACGCAAGCCATTGTTATCTGAACTTCACAGTGCGCATCCCGGAATTTCCAAGATGAAGGCAATATCACGTACCTATATGTGATGGCCAGGAATGGATGGAGAAATAGAAAACCTAGTGAGATGTTGTATGCAGTGTCAACAAGTACAAAATTACCTGCAACAGCCTCATTACATCTTTGGGAGTGGCCAGAAAGACCATGGGTATGAGTGCACATTGACCATGTGGAACATTTTATGGAAACAATGTTTCTACTTATTATAGACGCTCATTCAAAATGGATGGACATATACGAAGTGAGGTCACCCACATTTTCAGTGACAATACACAAGCTACGACAAAGTTTTGCAATTAATAGACTACCTGAATTGCTAAGTATCAGACAATGGAACAGTATTCACAAGTGCTGAATTGATTTGGTTTACAAGCCTCAATGGTACTGTTCATGTCTAAACATCACCATACCATCCTTCTTAAATTGGATTCGCCGAGAGAGCAGTTCAGATGTTCAAATCTGGTATGAAGAAATTGTCTGGAAATTAAATAGCAACTAAATTAGCACATTTTCTTTTCCATTATAGAACCACCCCTTATTCGACAACAGGTGTCACACCTGCGGAATTGCTGATGAAGCGCTGTCTCTGATCATGACTGAGCCAAATTATGCCAAACTTTGGGGGGGGAGGGGAAGGTAGAAAGGCATGATTGTCACAGTTGGGACAGAACATTTAATGTAAGGGAAAAAGTATTTGTGAAAAATTTTAGAGAAGGACCAGAATGGTTGTTTGGTGAACTGAGTGCAGTAATGGAATGTCTTTCCTACCACATGAAAGTTGAAGATCGAGTAATAAGGAGACGTGTATCACATAAGAAGAGGAGAAACCAAATACCCAGAAATGATTCCACCAGTGTTAGAGATTGAATCAACATCCCTGGTTGAAAGAAATCAACCAAGTACAAATGTGTTTCAAGGGCTGGCTGTACCTGAAAGAGTCGAAGTAACAGGTTTACAAGTATCTACTGAAGAACCAGATGCTCAGACGACTCCAGGAAAGGAGGTTCCAAATCAAACTTCAGAAGCTGTAGAGCTGAGACGTTCTACATGCATAAGGAAACCCCCGAGAGAGTGACTTTATAAATTATTGAACTGTGTAAACTTTATATATTGAAAAAATTGTATAATGTATTTTTCAGTAAAGGGGGAGGGATGTAGTAATCCAATGAGCAATATACCTTTAAGAGAAGTATTGTAATGTAAGATCACTTGATCTTAATATCCAATAGCAGAGGAACGCAGGCTACCTCTGTGAGAGAGTCTTGAGTTAGACAATGAAGAGTGAAGACAGAGTTTTGAGTTGTGAGCACATAAGTGTAACAGCTGCGTTTCATTTGTAAATAGACAGCATGTGTTTATTCTAACAATGATCGACTGATGTTCGCTCCCTCTCTACCAACTCAGTCACCCTGAAACAAGTGTGCAACCTGGATCCTTTAGCCCCAACAAACCAAGGGCACTGGATCCAACAGTAGCTGAAGACAAAGTTGTCGCAGTGGAGTAAAGATGCACAGAACTGAAGGAGCACAGACACCTCAGAGAGTTGTAGGGCTGGAGAAGAATATAGGAATGGGAGAGGAGCTAGGTCATGGAGGGATTGGAAACTGGGAACCAATGCAGGTCAGTGAGCACAATGGTGGATGGATGAATGGAACTTGGCTGACACTCCAGTGCAGTGCTAAGGGAGATCTGCACTGTTGGATGCGCCATCGTTCAGATGAAATGTTAAATTGAGGCCCCATCTTCCATCTCAGCTATGTAGATCCCTTGGCATGGCATGATTTGAAGAAGAGCAATGGAACTCTCCCTGTTCTCCTGGCCAATATTTATCTCTCAACCAGCATCACTAAAATCAGGATATCTGATCATTACTGTTGCCACATTATAGGAAGGATGTAATTGCACTGGAGGGGGTGCAGAGGAGATTCACCAGGATGTAGCCTGGGATGAAACATTTAAGTTATGAAGAGAGGCTGGATAGACTTGGATTGTTTTCGTTGAGCAGAGGAGACTGAGGGGTGACTTGATCGAGATGTACAAGATTATGAGGGGCATGGACAGGGTGGATAGGGAGCAGCTGTTCCCCTTAGTTGAAGAGTCAGTCACAAGAGGGCATAAGTTCAAGGTGAGGGGCAGGTGGTTTAGGGGGAATGTGAGGAAAGACTTTTTTACCCAGAGTGTGGTGATGGTCTGGAATGCATTGCCTGGGAGGGTGGTGGAGGCGGGTTGCCTCACATCCTTTAAAAAGTACCTGGATGAGCACTTGGCACATCATAACTTTCAAATGGAATTAGATAGGGAGGTCAGGTGTTTTCACGTTTTGGTGCAGACTTGATGAGCCGAAGGGCCTCTTCTGCACTGTGATTCTCTGATTCCTGCATTGCTGTTCGCTGGATGCAAATTAATGCCGTATTTCCTACATTACTACACTTTGAAAGTGCTTCATTGGCTGTAAAACACTTCAGAATATTGTGAGGTCATGAAGGTGCTGGAAAATTCAACATTCTTTTCTTTCCTCAAGTTGAGACATTTTTAATTACAAATCTATAATTTGTTGAACTAAACAGAATTAAGACGTTGCTCACTCCCCCACGTTGCTCACTCTCCCACATTGATCACTCTCTGACATTGTTCACTCTCTGACACTGCTCCCTCCCTGACATGGCTCACCCACCTGACACTGCTCACTCTCCGACATGGCCCACTCTCCCGCATTGCTCACACCCCAACATTGCACACTCCCCTCACATTACTCACTCCCCGACATTGCACACTACTCCACATTGCTCACTTGACAACATTGCACACTGCCCCACGTTGCTTACTCCCTGACGTTGCTCACTGCCCCACATTGCTCACTCCCCGACATTTTTCACACCCCCACATTGCACATTCCCCCACATTGCTCACTCCCCGACATTGCTCACTCCCTGACATTGCTCACTCCCCGACGTTGCTTACTCCCCGACATTGCTCACGCTCTAACATTGCTCACACCCCGACATTGCTCACTGTCCGACATTGCTCAGCTCTAACATTGCTCACACTGCAACATTGCTCACACTGCAACATTGCTCACACTGCAACATTGCTCACTCCCCGACATTGCTCACTCCCCGACATTGCTCACTCCCCGACATTGCTCAGCTCTAACATTGCTCACACTGCAACATTGCTCACTCCCCGACATTGCTCACTCCCCGACATTGCTCACTCCCCGACATTGCTCACTCCCCGACATTGCTCACTCCCCGACATTGCTCACTCCCCGACATTGCTCACTCCCCGACATTGCTCACTCCCCGACATTGCTCACTCCCCGACATTGCTCACTCCCCGACATTGCTCACTCCCCGACATTGCTCACTCCGCGACATTGCTCACTCTGCGACATTGCTCACGCTCTGACATTGCTCACGCTCTGACATTGCTCACTCTCTGAAATTGCTCACTTCCTGAAATTGAACACCCGCCGACATTGCTCATTCCCCGACATTGCAAACTCCCTGACATTGCTCACTCTCTGACATTGCTCACTCTCCGATATTGCTCACTCACTGAGGTTGCTCACTCACTGAGGTTGCTTACTCCCTGACTTTGCTCATTCCCTGACTTTGCTCATTCCCTGACATTGCTCACTCCGCGACATTTTTCACTCACCGACATTGCAGACTCCCCGTTATTGCTCGCTCTCCCACATTGCTCACTCTCCCACACTGCTCACTCACCGACACTGCTCAGTCCCCTACATTGCTCACTCTCCCACATGGCTCGCTCATCGACATTGCTCACCCACCTGACACTGCTCTCCCACCTGACACTGCTCATCCCATCATTATTGGCCACTCCCCGACATTGCTCACTCTCTGACATTGCTCACTACACAACATTGCTACGTTTCCAACATTGTTCACTCGCTGACATTGCTCACTCTCCAGCATTGCTCACCCACGTGACTTTGCACCCTCTCCAACATTGCTCACTCCCCGACATTGCTCACTACCCGACATTGCTTGATTTCCAACATTGCTCACTCTCCGATATTGCTCACTCTCCGATATTGCTCAGTCTCTGACATTGCTCACTCTCCGACATCGCTCATTCTCCGACATTGCTCAGTCTCTGACATTGTTCACTTCCCAACATTGCTCAGTCCCCAACGTTACTCCCTCTCCAACTTTGCTCCCTCCCTGATTTTGCTCCCTCCCTGATTTTGCTCACTCCCTGAGGTTGCTCACTCCCTGGTTTTGCTCATTCCCTGACATTGCTCATTCCGCGACATTTTTCACTCACCGACATTGCTGACTCCCCGTCATTGCTAGCTCTCCCACATTGCTCACTCTCCCACATTGCGCACTCACCGACACTGCTCAGTCCCCGACATTGCTCATCCACCTGACACTGCTCTCCCACCTGACATTGCTCACCCCAAATTATTGTCCAGTCCCCGACATTGGTCACTCTCCGACATTACTCACTACACAACATTGCTACGTTTCCAACATTGTTCACTCGCAGACATTGCTCACTCTCCAGCATTGCTCACCCACGCGACTTTGCACTCTCTCCAACAATGCACACTCCCCGACATTGCTCACTCCCCGACATTGCTCACTCCCCGACATTGCTCACTCCCCGACATTGCTCACTCCCCGACATTGCTCACTCCCCGACATTGCTCACTCCCCGACATTGCTCACTCCCCGACATTGCTCACTCCCCGACATTGCTCACTCCCCGACATTGCTCACTCCCCGACATTGCTCACTCCCCGACATTGCTCACTCCCCGACATTGCTCACTCCCCGACATTGCTCACTCCCCGACATTGCTCACTCCCCGACATTGCTCACTCCCCGACATTGCTCACTCCCCGACATTGCTCACTCCCCGACATTGCTCACTCCCCGACATTGCTCACTCCCCGACATTGCTCACTCTCCGACATTGCTCACTCACCGACATTGCTCACTCACCGACATTGCTCACTCACCGACATTGCTCACTCTCCGACATTGCTCACTCTCCGACATTGCTCAATCTCCGACCCTGCTCACTCTCCGACCCTGCTCACTCTCCGACCCTGCTCACTCTCCGACACTGCTCACTCTCCGACACTGCTCACTCTCCGACACTGCTCACTCTCCGACACTGCTCACTCTCCGACATCGCTCACTCTCCATCATTGCTCACTCCCTGAAATTGCTCACTCCCTGACATTGCTCACTTCCTGAAATTGAACACCCGCCGACATTGCTCAAGCCCTGACATTGCAAACTCCCTGACATTGCTCACTCTCTGACATTGTTCACTCTCTGACATTGCTCAGTCCCCAACATTGCTCACTCCCTGACATTGCTCAGTCCCCAATGTTACTCCCTCTCCAACTTTGCTCCCTCCCTGATTTTGCTCCCTCCCTGATTTTGCTCACTCCCTGAGGTTGCTCACTCCCTGAGGTTGCTCACTCCCTGAGGTTGCTCACTCCCTGATTTTGCTCATTCCCTGACATTGCTCACTCCCTGACTTTGCTCATTCCGCGACATTTTTCACTCACCGACACTGCTCAGTCCCCGACATTGCTCATCCACCTGACACTGCTCTCCCACCTGACATTGCTCACCCCACATTATTGTCCACTCCCCAAAATTGTTCACTCGCAGACATTGCTCACTCTCCAGCATTGCTCACCCACGCGACTTTGTACTCTCTCCAACAATGCTCACTCCCCGACATTGCTCACTCCACGACATTGCACACTCCCCGACATTGCACACTCCCCGACATTGCACACTCCCCGACATTGCACACTCCCCGACATTGCACACTCCCCGACATTGCACACTCCCCGACATTGCACACTCGCCGACGATGCTCACTCGCCGACGATGCTCACTCTCTGACCCTGCTCACTCTCCGACACTGCTCACTCTCCGACACTGCTCACTCTCCGACACTGCTCACTCTCCGACACTGCTCACTCTCCGACACTGCTCACTCTCCGACACTGCTCACTCTCCGACACTGCTCACTCTCCGACACTGCTCACTCTCCGACATTGCTCACTCTCCAGCATTGCTCACTCTCCAGCATTGCTCACTCTCCAGCATTGCTCACTCTCCAGCATTGCTCACTCTCCAGCATTGCTCACTCTCCAGCATTGCTCACTCCCTGAAATTGCTCACTCCCTGACATTGCTCACTTCCTGAAATTGAACACCCACCGACATTGCTCAAGCCCCGACATTGCAAACTCCCTGACATTGCTCACTCTCTGACATTGTTCACTCTCTGACATTGCTCAGTCCCCAACATTGCTCACTCCCTGATTTTGCTCACTCACTGAGGTTGCTAACTCACTGAGGTTGCTCACTCCCTGACTTTGCTCATTCCCTGACTTTGCTCATTCCCTGACTTTGCTCATTCCCTGACTTTGCTCATTCCCTGACTTTGCTCATTCCCTGACTTTGCTCATTCCCTGACTTTGCTCACTCCCTGACTTTGCTCACTCCCTGACTTTGCTCATTCCGCGACATTTTTCACTCACCGACATTGCAGACTCCCCGTTATTGCTCGCTCCCCCACATTGCTCACTGTCCCACACTGCTCACTCACTGACACTGCTCAGTCCACTACATTGCTCACTCTCCCACGTTGCTCACTCTCCCACGTTGCTCACTCTCCCACGTTGCTCACTCTCCCACGTTGCTCACTCTCCGACGCTGCTCACTCTCCGACACTGCTCACTCTCCGAAACTGCTCACTCTCCGAAACTGCTGACTCTCCGACACTGCTCTCTCTCCGACACTGCTCTCTCTCCGACACTGCTATCTCTGCCACGTTGCTCTCTTTCCCACGTTGCTCACTCTCCCACGTTGCTCACTCTCCCACGTTGCTCACACACCTGACACTACGCTCCCACCTGACATTGGTCACCGACCATTATTGTCCACTCCCCGACACTGCTCACTCTCCGACACTGCTCACTCTCCGACATTGCTCTGTCTCTGACATTGCTAACTATCCAACATTGCTCACTCCCCGACATTGCTCACTACCCGACATTGCTCACTTTCTGACATTGCTCACTCTCTGACATTGCTCACTCCCCGACATTGCTCACTCCCTGTATTTGCTCACTCCCTGTATTTGCTCACTCCCTGTATTTGCTCACTCCCCGATATTGCTCACTGCCCGATATTGCTCACTGCCCGACATTGCTCACTTCCCGACATTGCTCACTCCCTGAAATTGAATACCTGCTGACATTGCTCATTTCCCGACATTGCTCTCTCCCTGACATTACTCACTGCCTGAAATTGCTCACTCCCCAACATTGCACACTCCTTGATTTTGCTCACTCACCGACATTGCTCGCTCCCCGACATTGCTCGATATCCAACATTGCTTACTGTCCAACACTGTTCACTGTCTTACATTGCTCACTGTTCGACATTGTTCCCTCTCCGACATTGCACACGCTCTGACATTGTTTACTCTCCTAAATCGCTCACTGGCCGACAATGCTCACTCTCTGATATTGCTCACTTCCCGACATTCTCACTGTCCGACATTACTCAATGTCCGACATTGCTCACTCCCCGACATTGCTCACTTCCCGACATTGCTCACTTCCCGACATTGCTCACTCCCCGACATTGCTCACTTCCCGACATTGTTCACTCTCCGACATTGGTAATTCTTGGCATTGCTAACTTGTGATGTTGCTCATTCTCCGACATTTCTCAAACTCCGACATTGCTCACTCTGCGACGTTGCTCACTCTGCGACGTTGCTCACTTCCCGACATTGTTCACTCTCCGACATTGTTCACTCTCCGACATTGTTCACTCTCCGACATTGTTCACTCTCCGACATTGTTCACTCTCCGACATTGCTAACTTGCTGATGTTGCTCATACTCCGACATTTCTCACACTCCGACGTTGCTCAGTCTGCGACGTTGCTCAATCTTTGACGTTGCTCACTCTCTGACGGTGCTCACTCTCTGACGGTGCTCACTCTCTGACGGTGCTCACTCTCTGACGGTGCTCACTCTCTGACGGTGCTCACTCTCTGACGGTGCTCACTCTCTGACATTGCTCAATTTCAGATATTGCTCAATCTCCGACATTGCTCACTCCTCGAAATTGCTCACTCCCCGACATTGCTCACTCCCCGACATTGCTCACTCCCCGTCATTCCTCATACCCCGCATTGCACACTCTCCGACATTGCTCTCTCCCCGACATTGCTCACTCTGCGACATTGTGCACTCTCCGACATTGCTCACTCTGCCACGTTACTCACTCCGTGACATTGCTCACTCTCCGACATTGCTCACATTGCAACATTGCTCACTCGCCGACATTGCTCACTCGCCGACATTGCTCACTCGCCGACATTGCTCACTCGCCGACATTGCTCACTCTCCGACATTGTTCACTCTCCGACTTTGATCATTCCCCGACATTTCTCACTCTCCGACGTTGCTCAATGTCCGCCATTGCTCACTCCCCGCCATTGCTCACTCTCTGATTTTGCTCACTCTCGGACACTGCTTACACACCGACATTGCTCACGCTCTGACATTGCTCACCTCCCAACACGGTGCACTCACCGACATTGCTCAATCTCTGACATTGTTCCTTCTCCTCCATTGCTCACTCCTCGCCATTGCTCACAGTACGACATTGCTCACTCCCAGACATTGCTCACTCTCAGACATTGCTCACCCTCAGACATTGCTCACTCCCTGACATTGCTCACTTCCTGAAATTGAACACCCGCCAAATTGCACATTCCACGACATTGCACACTCCCTGACATTGGTCACTCCGACATTGCTCCCTCCCCGACTTTGCTCACTCCTGATATTGCCCACTCACTGAGGTTGCCCACTCACTGAGGTTGCTCACTCACTGAGGTTGCTCACTCCCTGACTTTGCTCATTCCCTGAGGTTGCTCACTCGCTGACTTTGCTCATTCCTCGACATTTATCACTCACCGACATTGCTGACTCCCCGTCATTGCTCACTCTCCCACACCGCTCACTCTCCCACACCGCTCACTCTCCCACACCGCTCACTCTCCCACACCGCTCACTCTCCCACACCGCTCACTCTCCCACACCGCTCACTCTCCCACACCGCTCACTCTCCCACACCGCTCACTCTCCCACACCGCTCACTCTCCCACACCGCTCACTCTCCGAAACCGCTCACTCTCCGAAACCGCTCACTCTCCGAAACCGCTCACTCTCCGAAACCGCTCTCTCTCCGAAACCGCTCACTCTCCGAAACAGCTCACTCTCCGACACTGCTCTCTCTCCGACAATGCCCTCTCTCCGACACTGCTCTCTCTCCGACACTGCTCACTCTCCGACACTGCTCACTCTCCGACACTGCTCACTCTCCGACACTGCTCACTCTCCGACACTGCTCACTCTCCGAAACTGCTCACTCTCCGAAACTGCTCACTCTCCGACACTGCTCACTCTCCGACCCTGCTCTCTCTCCGACACTGCTCTCTCTCCGACACTGCTCTCTCTCCGACACTGCTCTCTCTCCCACGTTGCTCTCTCTCCCACGTTGCTCACTCTCCCACGTTGCTCACTCTCCCACGTTGCTCACACACCTGACACTGCTCTCCCACCTGACATTGCTCACTACCCGACATTGCTCGACTTCCAACATTGCTGACACTTAGACATTGCTCACTCTCCGACATTGCTCACTTTCTGACATTGCTCATTCCCCGACATTGCTCACTCCCCGAAATTGCTCACTCCCCGAAATTGCTCACTCCCCGAAATTGCTCACTCCCCGAAATTGCTCACTCCCCGAAATTGCTCACTCCCCGAAATTGCTCACTCCCGGAAATTGCTCACTCCCGGAAATTGCTCACTCCCGGAAATTGCTCACTCCCTGTATTTGCTCACTGCCTGTAATTGCTCACTGCCTGTAATTGCTCACTCCCCGATATTGCTCACTTCCCGACATTGCTCACTCCCTGAAATTGAATACCTGCTGACATTGCTCACTCCCCGACATTGCTCACTCCCTGACATTGCTCACTGCCTGAAATTGCTCACTCCCCAACATTGCACACTCCTTGATTTTGCTCACTCACCGACATTGCTCACTCCCCGACATTGTTCGATATCCAACATTGCTTACTGTCCAACACTGTTCACTGTCTCACATTGCTCACTGTTCGACATTGTTCCCTCTCCGACATTGCACACTCTCTTACATTGCTTACTCTCCTAAATCGCTCACTGGCCGACAATGCTCACTCTCTGATATTGCTCACTTCCCGACATTCTCACTGTCTGACATTACTCAATGTCCGACATTGCTCACTCTTCGACATTGCTCACTCCCCGACATTGCTCACTCCCCGACATTGCTCACTCCCCGACATTGCTCACTCCCCGACATTGCTCACTCCCCGACATTGCTCACTCCCCGACATTGCTCACTTCCCGACATTGCTCACTTCCCGACATTGCTCACTTCCCGACATTGTTCACTCTCCGACATTGGTAATTCTTGACATTGCTAACTTGCTGATGTTGCTCATTCTCCGACATTTCTCACACTCCGACGTTGCTCACACTCCGACATTGCTCACTCTGCGGCGTTGCTCACTCTGCGACGTTGCTCACTCTGCGACGTTGCTCACTTCCCGACATTGTTCACTCTCCGACATTGGTAATTCTCGACATTGCTAACTCGCTGATGTAGCTCATTCTCCGACATTTCTCACACTCCGACGTTGTTCACACTCCGACGTTGCTCACTCTGCGACGTTGCTCAATCTTTGACGTTGCTCACACTCTGATGTTGTTCACTCTCCAACGTTGCTCACTCTCTGACATTGCTCAATTTCAGAAATTGCTCACTCCTCGACATTGCTCACTCCCCGACATTGCTCACTCCCCGACATTGCTCACTCCCCGACATTCCTCATACCCCGCATTGCGCACTCTCCGACATTGCTCTCTCCCCGACGTTGCTCACACCCCGACATTGCTCACTCTGCGACATTGCGCACTCTGCCACGTTACTCACTCCGCGACATTGCTCACTCGCCGACATTGCTCACTCGCTGACATTGCTCACTCGCTGACATTGCTCACTCGCCGACATTGCTCACTCGCCGACATTGCTCACTCGCCGACTTTGATCATTCCCCGACATTGCTCACTCTCTGACGTTGCTCATTGTCCGCCATTGCTCATCCCCGCCATTGCTCAATCCCCGCAATTGCTCACTCTCTGATTTTGCTTACTCTCGGACACTGCTTACACACCGACATTGCTCACGCTTTGACATTGCTCACCTCCCAACACGGCGCACTCACTGACATTGCTCAATCTCTGACATTGTTCCTTCTCCTCCATTGCTCACTCCTCGCCATTGCTCACTGTACGACATTGCTCACTCCCAGACATTGCTCACTCTCAGACATTACTCACCCTCAGACATTGCTCACCCTCAGACATTGCTCACTTCCTGAAATTGAACACCCGCCAAATTGCACATTCCGCGACATTGCACACTCCCTGACATTGCTCACTCAGACATTGCTCCCTGCCCGACATTGCTCATTCCTGATTTTGCCCAATCACTGAGGTTGCTCACTCCCTGACTTTGCTCATTCCCTGAGGTTGCTCACTCAGAGGTTGCTCACTCGCTGACTTTGCTCATTCCTCGACATTTATCACTCACCGACAATGCTGACTCCCCGTCATTGCTCACTCTCCCACATTGCTCACTCTCCCACAGTGCTCGCTCTCCCACAGTGCTCGCTCTCCCACAGTGCTCGCTCTACGACACTGCTCGCTCCGCGACACTGCTCGCTCCGCGACACTGCTCGCTCCCCGACACTGCTCGCTCCCCGACACTGCTCGCTCCCCGACACTGCTCGCTCCCCGACACTGCTCGCTCCCCGACACTGCTCGCTCCCCGACACTGCTCACTCTCCGACACTGCTCACTCTCCGACACTGCTCACTCTCCGACAGTGCTCTCTCTCCGACAGTGCTCTCTCTCCGACACTGCTCTCTCTCCGACACTGCTCTCTCTCCCACGTTGCTCTCTCTCCCACGTTGCACACTCTCCCACGTTGCTCACTCTCCCACGTTGCTCACTCTCCCACGTTGCTCACTCTCCCACGTTGCTCACTCTCCCACGTTGCTCACTCTCCCACAGTGCTCACTCTCCCTCAGTGCTCACTCTCCCTCAGTGCTCACTCTCCCTCAGTGCTCACTCTCCCACAGTGCTCACTCTCCCACAGTGCTCACTCTCCCACAGTGCTCACTCTCCCACAGTGCTCACTCTCCCACACTGTTCACTCTCCGACACTGTTCACTCTCCGACACTGTTCACTCTCCGACACTGTTCACTCTCCGACACTGCTCACTCTCCGACACTGCTCACTCTCCGACACTGCTCACTCTCCGACACTGCTCACTCTCCGACACTGCTCACTCTCCGACACTGCTCACTCTCCGACCCTGCTCACTCTACGAGACTGCTCACTCTCCGAAACTGCTGACTCTCCGACACTGCTCACTCTCCCACGTTGCTCTCTCTCCCACGTTGCTCACGCACCTCACACGGCTCTCCCACCTGACATTGCTCACCCCCCATTATTGTCGACTCCTCGACATTGCTCACTCTCCTAAACTGCTCACTCTCCGACACTGCTCACTCTCCGACACTGCTCACTCTCCGACACTGCTCACTCTCCGACACTGCTCACTCTCCGACCCTACGCACTAGCCGACACTGCTCACCCTCCGACATTGCTCACTCTCCGACATTGCTCACTCTCCGACCTTGCTCACTCTCCGACATTGCTCTGTCTCTGACATTGCTCACTATCCAACATTGCTCACTTCCAGACACTGCTCACCCACCGACATTGCTCACTCCCCGACATTGCTCACTACCCGACATTGCTCGATTTCCAACAGTGCTGACTCTCAGACATTGCTCACTCTCCGACATTGCTCACTCCCCGACATTGCTCACTCCCCGACATTGCTCACTCCCCGACATTGCTCACTCCCCGACATTGCTCACTCCCCGACATTGCTCACTCCCCGACATTGCTCACTCCCCGACATTGCTCACTCCCTGTATTTGCTCACTCCCTGTATTTGCTCACTCCCTGTAATTGCTCAGTCCCCGATATTGCTCACTTCCCGACATTGCTCACTTCCCGACATTGCTCACTTCCCGACATTGCTCACTCCCTGAAATTGAATACCTGCTGACATTGCTCATTCCCTGACATTGCTCACTCCCTGACATTGCTCACTGCCTGAAATTGCTCACTCCCCAACATTGCACACTCCTTGATTTTGCTCACTCACCGACATTGCTCACTCCCCGACATTGTTCGATTTCTGACATTGCCCACTCCCTGACATTGCTCGATATCCAACATTGCTCACTGTCCAACACTGTTCACTGTCTCACATTGCTCATTGTCCAACGTTGTTCCCTCTCCGACATTGCACACTCTCTGACATTGTTTACTCTCCTAAATCGCTCACTGGCCGACAATGCTCACTCTCTGATATTGCTCACTTCCCGACATTCTCACTGTCCGACATTACTCAATGTCCGACATTGCTCACTCTTCGACATTGCTCACTCCCCGACGTTGCTCACTTCGCGACGTTGCTCACTCTGCGACGTTGCTCACTCTGCGACGTTGCTCACACTGCGACGTTGCTCACTCTGCGACGTTGCTCACTTCCCGACGTTGTTCACTCTCCGACGTTGCTCACACTCCGACGTTGCTCACACTCCGACGTTGCTCACACTCCGACGTTGCTCACACTCCGACGTTGCTCACACTCCGACGTTGCTCACACTCCGACGTTGCTCACACTCCGACGTTGCTCACTCTCTGACATTGCTCAATTTCAGAAATTGCTCACTCCTCGACATTGCTCACTCCCCGACATTGCTCACTCCCCGACATTCATCATACCCCGCATTGCGCACTCTACGACATTGCTCTCTCCCCAACATTGCTTACACCCCGACATTGCGCACTCTGCGACATTGCGCACTCTGCGACAGTGCGCACTCTCCGACATTGCTCACTCTGCCACGTTACTCACACCGCGACATTGCTCACTCTCCGACATTGCTCACTTGCCGACATTGCTCACTCGCCGACATTGCTCACTCGCCGACTTTGATCATTCCCTGACATTTCTCACTCTCCGATGTTGCTCATTGTCCGCCATTGCTCACTCCCCGCCATTGCTCAATCCCCGCAATTGCTCACTCGCTGATTTTGCTCACTCTCGGACACTGCTTACACACCGACATTGCTCACGCTCTGACATTGCTCACCTCCCAACACGGCGCACTCACCGACATTGCTCAATCTCTGACATTGTTCCTTCTCCTCCATTGCTCACTCCTCGCCATTGCTCACTGTACGACATTGCTCACTCCCAGACATTGCTCACTCTCAGACATTGCTCACCCTCAGACATTGCTCACTCCCTGACATTGCTCACTTCCTGAAATTGAACACCCGCCAAATTGCACATTCCGCGACATTGCACACTCCCTGACATTGGTCACTCCGAAATTGCTCCCTCCCCGACATTGCTCACTCCTGATTTTGCCCAATCACTGAGGTTGCCCACTCACTGAGGTTGCTCACTCCCTGACTTTGCTCATTCCCTGAGGTTGCTCACTCACTGAGGTTGCTCACTCGCTGACTTTGCTCATTCCTCAACATTTATCACTCACCGACATTGCTGACTCCCCGTCATTGCTCGCTCTCCCACACTGCTCGCTCTCCCACACTGCTCGCTCTCCCACACTGCTCGCTCTCCCACACTGCTCGCTCTCCGAAACTGCTCTCTCTCCGACACTGCTCTCTCTCCGACACTGCTCTCTCTCCGACACTGCTCTCCCACAGTGCTCACTCTCCCACAGTGCCTGAAATTGCTCACTCCCCAACATTGCACACTCCTTGATTTTGCTCACTCACCGACATTGCTCACTCCCCGACATTGTTCGATTTCTGACATTGCCCACTCCCTGACATTGCTCGATATCCAACATTGCTCACTGTCCAACACTGTTCACTGTCTCACATTGCTCATTGTCCGACGTTGTTCCCTCTCCGACATTGCACACTCTCTGACATTGCTTACTCTCCTAAATCGCTCACTGGCCGACAATGCTCACTCTCTGATATTGCTCACTTCCCGACATTCTCAATATCCGACATTACTCAATGTCCGACATTGCTCACTCTTCGACATTGCTCACTCCGCGACATTGCTCACTCCCCGGCATTGCTCACTCCCCGACGTTGCTCACTTCCCGACATTGCTCACTCTCCGACATTGGTAATTCTTGACATTGCTAACTTGCTGACGTTGCTCATTCTCCGACATTTCTCACACTCCGACGTTGCTCACTCTGCGACGTTGCTCACTTCCCGACATTGTTCACTCTCCGACATTGGTAATTCTCGACATTGCTAACTCGCTGATGTTGCTCATTCTCCGACATTTCTCACACTCCGACGTTGCTCACACTCCGACGTTGCTCACTCTGCGACGTTGCTCAATCTTTGACGTTGCTCACACTCTGATGTTGTTCACTCTCCAACGTTGCTCACTCTCTGACATTGCTCAATTTCAGAAATTGCTCACTCCTTGTCATTGCTCACTCCCCGACATTGCTCACTCCCCGACATTGCTCACTCCCCGACATTGCTCACTGCCCGACATTGCTCATACCCCGCATTGCGCACTCCCCGACATTGCTCTCTCCCCGACATTACTCACACCCCGACATTGCTCACTCTGCGACATTGCGCACTCGCCGACATTGCTCACTCTGCAACGTTACTCACTCCGCGACATTGTTCACTCCGCGACATTGCTCACTCGCTGACATTGCTCACTCGCTGACATTGCTCACTCGCTGACATTGCTCACTTGCCGACATTGCTCACTCGCCGACATTGCTCACTCTCCGACTTTGATCATTCCCCGACATTTCTCACTCTCCGACGTTGCTCATTGTCCGCCATTGCTCACTCCCCGCCATTGCTCAATCCCCACAATTGCTCACTCTCTGACTTTGCTCACTCTCGGACACTGCTTACACCCCGACATTGCTCACGCTCTGACATTGCTCACCTCCCAACACGGCGCACTCACCGACATTGCTCAATCTCTGACATTGTTCCTTCTCCTCCATTGCTCACTCCTCGCCATTGCTCACTGTACGACATTGCTCACTCCCAGACATTGCTCACTTCCTGAAATTGAAAACCCGCCAAATTGCACATTCCGCGACATTGCACACTCCCTGACATTGGTCACTCCAACATTGCTCCCTCCCCGACATTGCTCACTCCTGATTTTGCCAAATCACTGAGGTTGCCCATTCACTGAGGTTGCTCACTCCCTGACTTTGCTCATTCCCTGAGGTTGCTCACTCACTGAGGTTGCTCACTCGCTGACTTTGCTCATTCCTCGACATTTATCACTCACCGACATTGCTGACTCCCCGTCATTGCTCGCTCTCCCACAGTGCTCGCTCTCCCACAGTGCTCGCTCTCCCACAGTGCTCGCTCTCCCACACTGCTCGCTCTCCCACACTGCTCGCTCTCCCACACTGCTCGCTCTCCCACACTGCTCGCTCTCCCACACTGCTCGCTCTCCCACACTGCTCGCTCTCCCACACTGCTCGCTCTCCCACACTGCTCGCTCTCCCACACTGCTCGCTCTCCCACACTGCTCGCTCTCCCACACTGCTCGCTCTCCCACACTGCTCGCTCTCCCACACTGCTCGCTCTCCCACACTGCTCGCTCTCCCACACTGCTCGCTCTCCCACACTGCTCGCTCTCCCACACTGCTCGCTCTCCCACACTGCTCGCTCTCCCACACTGCTCGCTCTCCCACACTGCTCGCTCTCCCACACTGCTCACACTCCGACACTGCTCACTCTCCGACACTGCTCACTCTCCGACACTGCTCACTCTGCGACACTGCTCACTCTCCGACACTGCTCACTCTCCGAAACTGCTCACTCTCCGAAACTGCTCACTCTCCGAAACTGCTCACTCTCCGAAACTGCTCACTCTCCGAAACTGCTCTCTCTCCGACAATGCTCTCTCACCGACAATGCTCTCTCTCCGACACTGCTCTCTCTCCCACGTTGCTCTCTCTCCCACGTTGCTCACTCTCCCACGTTGCTCACTCTCCCACATTGCTCACACACCTGACACTGCTCTCCCAGCTGACATTGCTCACTGCCTGTAATTGCTCACTCCCCGATATTGCTCACTTCCCGACATTGCTCACTCCCTGAAATTGAATACCTGCTGACATTGCTCACTCCCCGACATTGCTCACTCCCTGACATTGCTCACTGCCTGAAATTGCTCACTCCCCAACATTGCACACTCCTTGATTTTGCTCACTCACCGACATTGCTCACTCCCTGACATTGCTCGATATCCAACATTGCTTACTGTCCAACACTGTTCACTGTCTCACATTGCTCACTGTTCGACATTGTTCCCTCTCCGACATTGCACACTCTCTTACATTGCTTACTCTCCTAAATCGCTCACTGGCCGACAATGCTCACTCTCTGATATTGCTCACTTCCCGACATTCTCAATGTCCGACATTACTCAATGTCCGACATTGCTCACTCTTCGACATTGCTCACTCCCCGACATTGCTCACTCCCCGGCATTGCTCACTCCCCGGCATTGCTCACTTCCCGACATTGCTCACTCTCCGACATTGGTAGTTCTTGACATTGCTAACTTGCTGATGTTGCTCATTCTCCGACATTTCTCACACTCCGACGTTGCTCACTCTGCGACGTTGCTCACTCTTCAACGTTGCTCACTTCCCGACATTGTTCACTCTCCGACATTGGTAATTCTCGACATTGCTAACTCGCTGATGTTGCTCATTCTCCGACATTTCTCACACTCCGACGTTGCTCACACTCCGACGTTGCTCACTCTGCGACGTTGCTCAATCTTTGACGTTGCTCAATTTCAGAAATTGCTCACTCCTCGACATTGCTCACTCCCCGACATTGCTCACTCCCCGACATTGCTCACTCCCCGACATTGATCATACCCCGCATTGCGCACTCTCCGACATTGCTCTCTCCCCGACATTACTCACACCCCGACATTGCTCACTCTGCGACATTGCGCACTCACCGACATTGCTCACTCTGCAACGTTACTCACTCCGCGACATTGTTCACTCCGCGACATTGCTCACTCGCTGACATTGCTCACTCGCTGACATTGCTCACTCGCCGACATTGCTCACTCGCCGACATTGCTCACTCGCCGACATTGCTCACTCGCCGACATTGCTCACTCGCCGACATTGCTCACTCTCCGACTTTGATCATTCCCCGACATTTCTCACTCTCCGACGTTGCTCATTGTCCGCCATTGCTCACTCCCCGCCATTGCTCAATCCCCGCAATTGCTCACTCTCTGACTTTGCTCACTCTCTGACTTTGCTCACTCTCGAACACTGCTTACACCCCGAAATTGCTCACGCTCTGACATTGCTCACCTCCCAACACGGCGCACTCACCGACATTGCTCAATCTCTGACATTGTTCCTTCTCCTCCATTGCTCACTCCTCGCCATTGCTCACTGTACAACATTGCTCACTCCCAGACATTGCTCACTCTCAGACATTGCTCACCCTCAGACATTGCTCACCCTCAGACATTGCTCACTCCCTGACATTGCTCACTTCCTGAAATTGAAAACCCGCCAAATTGCACATTCCGCGACATTGCACACTCCCTGACATTGGTCACTCCGACATTGCTCCCTCCCCGACATTGCTCACTCCTGATTTTGCCCAATCACTGAGGTTGCCCATTCACTGAGGTTGCTCACTCCCTGACTTTACTCATTCCCTGAGGTTGCTCACTCACTGAGGTTGCTCACTCACTGAGGTTGCTCACTCGCTGACTTTGCTCATTCCTCGACATTTATCACTCACCGACATTGCTGACTCCCCGTCATTGCTCGCTCTCCCACAGTGCTCGCTCTCCCACAGTGCTCGCTCTCCCACAGTGCTCGCTCTCCCACAGTGCTCGCTCTCCCACAGTGCTCGCTCTCCCACAGTGCTCGCTCTCCCACAGTGCTCGCTCTCCCACAGTGCTCGCTCTCCCACAGTGCTCGCTCTCCCACAGTGCTCGCTCTCCCACAGTGCTCGCTCTCCCACAGTGCTCGCTCTCCCACAGTGCTCGCTCTCCCACAGTGCTCGCTCTCCCACAGTGCTCGCTCTCCCACAGTGCTCGCTCTCCCACAGTGCTCACACTTCGACACTGCTCACACTCCGACACTGCTCACACTCCGACACTGCTCACACTCCGACACTGCTCACACTCCGACACTGCTCACACTCCGACACTGCTCACTCTCCGACACTGCTCACTCTCCGACACTGCTCACTCTCCGACACTGCTCACTCTCCGACACTGCTCACTCTGCGACACTGCTCACTCTCTGACACTGCTCACTCTCCGAAACTGCTCTCTCTCCGACAATGCTCTCTCACCGACAATGCTCTCTCTCCGACACTGCTCTCTCTCCCACGTTGCTCTCTCTCCCACGTTGCTCACTCTCCCACATTGCTCACACACCTGACACTGCTCTCCCAGCTGACATTGCTCACTGCCTGTAATTGCTCACTCCCCGATATTGCTCACTTCCCGACATTGCTCACTCCCTGAAATTGAATACCTGCTGACATTGCTCACTCCCCGACATTGCTCACTCCCTGACATTGCTCACTGCCTGAAATTGCTCACTCCCCAACATTGCACACTCCTTGATTTTGCTCACTCACCGACATTGCTCACTCCCTGACATTGCTCGATATCCAACATTGCTTACTGTCCAACACTGTTCACTGTCTCACATTGCTCACTGTTCGACATTGTTCCCTCTCCGACATTGCACACTCTCTTACATTGCTTACTCTCCTAAATCGCTCACTGGCCGACAATGCTCACTCTCTGATATTGCTCACTTCCCGACATTCTCAATGTCCGACATTACTCAATGTCCGACATTGCTCACTCTTCGACATTGCTCACTCCCCGACATTGCTCACTCCCCGGCATTGCTCACTCCCCGACATTGCTCACTCTCCGACATTGGTAATTCTTGACATTGCTAACTTGCTGATGTTGCTCATTCTCCGACATTTCTCACACTCCGACGTTGCTCACACTCCGACGTTGCTCACTCTGCGACGTTGCTCACTCTTCGACGTTGCTCACTTCCCGACATTGATCACTCTCCGACATTGGTAATTCTCGACATTGCTAACTCGCTGATGTTGCTCATTCTCCGACATTTCTCACACTCCGACGTTGCTCACTCTGCGACGTTGCTCAATCTTTGACGTTGCTCACGCTCTGACGTTGTTCACTCTCCAACGTTGCTCACTCTCTGACATTGCTCAATTTCAGAAATTGCTCACTCCTCGACATTGCTCACTCCCCGACATTGCTCACTCCCCGACATTGCTCACTCCCCGACATTGCTCATACCCCGCATTGCGCACTCTCCGACATTGCTCTCTCCCCGACATTACTCACACCCCGACATTGCTCACTCTGCGACATTGCGCACTCGCCGACATTGCTCACTCTGCAACGTTACTCACTCCGCGACATTGCTCACTCGCTGACATTGCTCACTCGCCGACATTGCTCACTCGCCGACATTGCTCACTCGCCGACATTGCTCACTCGCCGACATTGCTCACTCTCCGACTTTGATCATTCCCCGACATTTCTCACTCTCCGACGTTGCTCATTGTCCGCCATTGCTCACTCCCCGCAATTGCTCACTCTCTGACTTTGCTCACTCTCGGACACTGCTTACACCCCGACATTGCTCACGCTCTGACATTGCTCACCTCCCAACACGGCGCACTCACCGACATTGCTCAATCTCTGACATTGTTCCTTCTCCTCCATTGCTCACTGTACGACATTGCTCACTCCCAGACATTGCTCACTCTCAGACATTGCTCACTCTCAGACATTGCTCACCCTCAGACATTGCTCACTCCCTGACATTGCTCACTTCCTGAAATTGAAAACCCGCCAAATTGCACATTCCGCGACATTGCACACTCCCTGACATTGGTCACTCCGACATTGCTCCCTCCCCGACATTGCTCACTCCTGATTTTGCCCAATCACTGAGGTTGCCCGTTCACTGAGGTTGCTCACTCCCTGACTTTGCTCATTCCCTGAGGTTGCTCACTCACTGAGGTTGCTCACTCGCTGACTTTGCTCATTCCTCGACATTTATCACTCACCGACATTGCTGACTCCCCGTCATTGCTCACTCAACCACATTGCTCGCTCTCCCACAGTGCTCGCTCTCCCACAGTGCTCGCTCTCCCACAGTGCTCGCTCTCCCACAGTGCTCGCTCTCCCACAGTGCTCGCTCTCCCACAGTGCTCGCTCTCCCACAGTGCTCGCTCTCCCACAGTGCTCGCTCTCCCACAGTGCTCGCTCTCCCACAGTGCTCGCTCTCCCACAGTGCTCGCTCTCCCACAGTGCTCGCTCTCCCACAGTGCTCGCTCTCCCACAGTGCTCGCTCTCCCACACTGCTCGCTCTCCCACACTGCTCGCTCTCCCACACTGCTCGCTCTCCCACACTGCTCGCTCTCCCACACTGCTCGCTCTCCCACACTGCTCGCTCTCCCACACTGCTCGCTCTCCGACACTGCTCGCTCTCCGACACTGCTCGCTCTCCGACACTGCTCGCTCTCCGACACTGCTCGCTCTCCGACACTGCTCGCTCTCCGACACTGCTCTCTCCCCGACACTGCTCTCTCTCCGACACTGCTCTCTCTCCGACACTGCTCTCTCTCCGACACTGCTCTCTCTCCCACGTTGCACACTCTCCCACATTGCACACTCTCCCACGTTGCTCACTCTCCCACGTTGCTCACTCTCCCACGTTGCTCACTCTCCCACGTTGCTCACACACCTGACACTGCTCTCCCACCTGACATTGCTCACCCCCCATTATTGTCCACTCCCCAACATTGCTCACTCTCGTACACTGCTCACTCTCCGACCCTGCTCACTAGCCGACACTGTTCACTCTCCGACATTGCTCACTCTCCGACATTGCTCACTCGCTGATATTGCTCTGTCTCTGACATTGCTCACTCGCCGTCATTGCTCACTCCCCGATATTGCTCACTCCCTGTAATTGCTCACTCCCTGTAATTGCTCACTTCCCGACATTGCTCACTTCCCGACATTGCTCACTCCCTGAAATTGAATACCTGCTGACATTGCTCATTCCCCAACATTGCTCACTCCCTGACTTTGCTCACTGCTTGAAATTGCTCACTCCCCAACATTGCACATTCCTTGATTTTGCTCACTCACCGACATTGCTCACTCCCCGACATTGCTCGATATCTGACATTGCTCACTGTCCAACACTGTTCACTGTCTCACATTGCTCATTTTCCGACATTGTTCCCTCACCGACATTGCACACTCTCTGATATTGCTCACTTCCCGATATTGCTCACTTCCCGATATTGCTCACTTCCCGACATTGCTCACTTCCCGACATTCCTCACGCCCCGACATTCCTCACGCCCCGACATTCCTCACGCCCCGACATTGCTCACGCCCCGACATTGCTCACTCCCCGACATTGCTCACTCCCCGACATTGCTCACTCCCCGACATTGCTCACTCCCCGACATTGCTCACTCCCCGACATTGCTCACTCCCCGACATTGCTCACTCCCCGACATTGCTCACTCCCCGACATTGCTCACTCCCCGACATTGCTCACTCCCCGACATTGCTCACTCCCCGACATTGCTCACTCCCTGACATTGCTCACTCCCCGACATTGTTCACTCCCTGACATTGGTAATTCTCGAAATTGCTAACTCGCTGGTGTCGCTCACACTCCGACGTCGCTCACACTCCGACGTCGCTCACACTCCGACGTCGCTCACACTCCGACGTCGCTCACACTCCGACGTCGCTCACACTCCGACGTCGCTCACACTCCGACGTCGCTCACACTCCGACGTCGCTCACACTCCGACGTCGCTCACACTCCGACGTCGCTCACACTCCGACGTCGCTCACACTCCGACGTCGCTCACACTCCGACGTCGCTCACACTCCGACGTCGCTCACACTCCGACGTCGCTCACACTCCGACGTCGCTCACACTCCGACGTCGCTCACACTCCGACGTCGCTCACACCTCCGACGTCGCTCACACTCCGACGTCGCTCACACTCCGACGTCGCTCACACTCCGACGTCGCTCACACTCCGACGTCGCTCACACTCCGACGTCGCTCACACTCCGACGTCGCTCACACTCAGACGTCGCTCACACCCCGACGTCGCTCACACCCCGACGTCGCTCACACCCCGACGTCGCTCACACCCCGACGTCGCTCACACCCCGACGTCGCTCACACCCCGACGTCGCTCACACCCCGACGTCGCTCACACCCCGACGTCGCTCACACCCCGACGTCGCTCACACCCCGACGTCGCTCACACCCCGACGTCGCACACACCCCGACGTCGCAAACACCCCGACGTCGCAAACACCCCGACGTCGCACACACTCCGACGTCGCTCACACTCCGACGTCGCTCACACTCCGACGTCGCTCACACTCCGACGTCGCTCACACTCCGACGTCGCTCACACTCCGACGTCGCTCACTCCACGACGTCGCTCACTCCACGACATTGCTCACTCCCCGACATTGCTCACTCCCCGACATTGCTCACTCTGCGACATTGCTCACTCTGAGACATTGCGCACTCTCCGACATTGCTCACTCTGAGACATTGCGCACTCTCCGACATTGCGCACTCTGAGACATTGCGCACTCTCCGACATTGCTCAATCTCTGACATTGCTCACTCCCCGACATTGCTCACACCCCGCATTGCGCACTCTCCGACATTGCTCACTCCCCGACATTGCTCACACCCCGACATTGCGCACTCTCCGACATTGCGCACTCTCCGACATTGCTCACTCGCCGACATTGCTCACTCGCCGACATGGCTCACTCGCCGACATGGCTCACTCGCCGACATGGCTCACTCTCCAACTTTGCTCATTCCCCGACTTTGCTAACTCTCCGACATGGCTCACTCTCCAACTTTGCTCATTCCCCGACATTTCTCACTCGCCGACGTTGCTCACTCCCCGCCATTGCTCACTCCCCACCATTGCTCACTCCCCGCCATTGCTCACTCTCGGACACTGCTTACACCCCGACGTTGCTCACGCTCTGACATTGCTCACCTCCCAACATAGCGCACTCTCCCACATTGCTCAATCTCTGACATTGTTCCTTCTCCTCCATTGCTCACTCCTCACCATTGCTCACTGTACGACATTGCTCACTCCCAGACATTGCTCACTCCGACATTGCTCCCTCCCCGACATTGCTCACTCCTGACTTTGCCCACTCACTGAGGTTGCCCACTCACTGAGGTTGCTCACTCACTGAGGTTGCCCACTCACTGAGGTTGCTCACTCACTGAGGTTGCTCACTCCCTGACTTTGCTCACTTCCTGAAATTGAACACCCGCCAAATTGCTCATTCCGCGACATTGCACACTCCCTGACATTGCTCACTCCGACATTGCTCCATCCCCGACATTGCTCACTCCTGACTTTGCCCACTCACTGAGGTTGCTCACTCCCTAACTTTGCTCAGTCCCTGACTTTGCTCATTCCTCCACATTTTGCACTCAGCGACTTTGTTGACTCCCCGTCATTGCTCGCTCTCCCTCATTGCTCGCTCTCCCACATTGCTCACTCTCCCACATTGCTCACTCTCCCACATTGCTCACTCTCCCACAGTCCTCACTCTCCCACAGTCCTTACTCTCCCACAGTCCTCACTCTCCCATAGTCCTCACTCTCCCACAGTCCTCACTCTCCCACAGTCCTCACTCTCCCACAGTCATCACTCTCCCACAGTCATCACTCTCCGACACTGCTAACTCTCCGACACTGCTCTCTCTCCGACAATGCTCTCTCTTCGACACTGCTCTCTCTCCGACACTGGTCTCTCTCTCACGTTGCTCTCTCTCCCACGTTGCTCACACACCTGACATTGCTCACTACCCGACATTGCTCACTCCCTGTATTTGATCACTCCCTGTAATTGCTCACTCCCCGATATTGCTCACTTCCCGACATTGCTCACTCCCTGTATTTGATCACTCCCTGTAATTGCTCACTCCCCGATATTGCTCACTCCCCGATATTGCTCAATGCCCGACATTGCTCACTTCCCGACATTGCTCACTACCCGACATTGCTCACTCCCTGTATTTGATCACTCCCTGTAATTGCTCACTCCCCGATATTGCTCACTTCCCGACATTGCTCACTCCCTGTATTTGATCACTCCCTGTAATTGCTCACTCCCCGATATTGCTCACTCCCCGATATTGCTCAATGCCCGACATTGCTCACTTCCCGACATTGCTCACTCCCTGACATTGCTCACTGCCTGAAATTGCTCACTCCCCAACATTGCACACTCCTTGATTTTGCTCACTCACCGACATTGCTCACTCCCCGACATTGCTCGATTTCTGACATTGCCCACTCCCCGACATTGCTCGATATCCAACATTGCTCACTGTCCAACACTGTTCACTGTCTCACATTGCTCATTGTCCGACGTTGTTCCCTCTCCGACATTGCACACTCTCTTACATTGCTTAGTCTCCTAAATCGCTCACTGGCCAACAATGCTCACTTCCCGACATTGCTCACTCGGCGACATTGCTCACTCGGCGACATTGCTCACTCGGCGACATTGCTCACTCGCCGACATTGCTCACTCCGCGACATTGCTCACTCCCCGACATTGCTCACTCCCCGACATTGCTCACTCCCCGACATTCCTCACTCCCCGACATTCCTCACTCCCCGACATTCCTCACTCCCTGACATTGGTAATTCTCGAAATTGCTAACTCGCTGATGTCGCTCACACTCCGACGTCGCTCACACTCCGACGTCGCTCACACTCCGACGTCGCTCACACTCCGACGTCGCTCACACTCCGACGTCGCTCACACTCCGACGTCGCTCACACTCCGACGTCGCTCACACTCCGACGTCGCTCACACTCCGACGTCGCTCACACTCCGACGTCGCTCACACTCCGACGTCGCTCACACTCCGACGTCGCTCACACTCCGACGTCGCTCACACTCCGACGTCGCTCACACTCCGACGTCGCTCACACTCCGACGTCGCTCACACTCCGACGTCGCTCACACTCCGACGTCGCTCACACTCCGACGTCGCTCACACTCCGACGTCGCTCACACTCCGACGTCGCTCACACTCCGACGTCGCTCACACTCCGACGTCGCTCACACTCCGTCGCTCACACTCCGACGTCGCTCACACTCCGACGTCGCTCACACTCCGACGTCGCTCACACTCCGACATTGTTCACTCCCTGACATTGGTAATCCTCGAAATTGCTAACTCTCCGACGTCGCTCACACTCCGACGTCGCTCACACTCCGACGTCGCTCACACTCCGACGTCGCTCACACTCCGACGTCGCTCACACTCCGACGTCGCTCACACTCCGACGTCGCTCACACTCCGACGTCGCTCACACTCCGACGTCGCTCACACTCCGACGTCGCTCACACTCCGACGTCGCTCACACTCCGACGTCGCTCACACTCCGACGTCGCTCACTCTCCGACGTCGCTCACTCTCCGACGTCGCTCACACTCCGACGTCGCTCACACTCCGACGTCGCTCACTCTCCGACGTCGCTCACACTCCGACGTCGCTCACACTCCGACGTCGCTCACACCCCGACGTCGCTCACACCCCGACGTCGCTCACTCCACGACGTCGCTCACTCCACGACGTCGCTCACTCCACGACGTCGCTCACTCCACGACGTCGCTCACTCCCCGACGTCGCTCACTCTGCGACATTGCTCACTCTGCGACATTGCGCACTCTCCGACATTGCTCACTCTGCGACATTGCTCACTCTGCGACATTGCTCACTCTGAGACATTGCGCACTCTCCGACATTGCTCAATCCCTGACATTGCTCACTCCCCGACATTGCTCACACCCCGCATTGCGCACTCTCCGACATTGCTCACTCCCCGACATTGCTCACACCCCGACATTGCGCACTCTTGGACATTGCCCACTCTCCGACATTGCGCACTCTCCGACATTGCGCACTCTCCGACATTGCGCACTCCCCGACATTGCTCACTCGCCGACATGGCTCACTCGCCGACATGGCTCACTCTCCAACTTTGCTCATTCCCCGACATTTCTCACTCGCCGACGTTGCTCACTCCCCGCCATTGCTCACTCCCCACCATTGCTCACTCCCCGCCATTGCTCACTTTCGGACACTGCTTACACCCCGACGTTGCTCACGCTCTGACATTTCTCACCTCCCAACATAGCGCACTCTCCGACATTGCTCAATCTCTGACATTGTTCCTTCTCCTCCATTGCTCACTCCTCACCATTGCTCACTGTACGACATTGCTCACTCCCAGACATTGCTCACTCCGACATTGCTCCCTCCCCGACATTGCTCACTCCTGACTTTGCCCACTCACTGAGGTTGCCCACTCACTGAGGTTGCTCACTCACTGAGGTTGCTCACTCACTGAGGTTGCCCACTCACTGAGGTTGCCCATTCACTGAGGTTGCTCACTCACTGAGGTTGCTCACTCCCTGACTTTGCTCACTTCCTGAAATTGAACACCCGCCAAATTGCTCCTTCCGCGACATTGCACACTCCCTGACATTGCTCACTCCGACATTGCTCCCTCCCCGACATTGCTCACTCCTGACTTTGCCCACTCACTGAGGTTGCCCACTCACTGAGGTTGCTCACTCCCTGACTTTGCTCAATCCCTGACTTTGCTCATTCCTCCACATTTTGCACTCAGCGACTTTGCTGACTCCCCGTCATTGCTCACTCTCCCTCATTGCTCGCTCTCCCACATTGCTCACTCTCCCACAGTCCTCACTCTCCCACAGTCCTCACTCTCCCACAGTCCTCACTCTCCCACAGTCCTCACTCTCCCACAGTCCTCACTCTCCCACAGTCCTCACTCTCCCACAGTCCTCACTCTCCCACAGTCCTCACTCTCCCACAGTCCTCACTCTCCCACAGTCCTCACTCTCCCACAGTCCTCACTCTCCCACAGTCCTCACTCTCCGACACTGCTCTCTCTCCGACAATGCTCTCTCTTCGACACTGCTCTCTCTCCGACTCTGGTCTCTCTCTCACGTTGCTCTCTCTCCCACGTTGCTCACACACCTGACATTGCTCACTACCCGACATTGCTCACTCCCTGTATTTGATCACTCTCTGTAATTGCTCACTCCCCGATATTGCTCACTTCCCGACATTGCTCACTCCCTGTATTTGATCACTCCCTGTAATTGCTCACTCCCCGATATTGCTCACTCCCCGATATTGCTCACTCCCCGATATTGCTCACTCCCCGATATTGCTCACTCCCCGATATTGCTCACTCCCCGATATTGCTCAATGCCCGACATTGCTCACTACCCGACATTGCTCACTCCCTGACATTGCTCACTGCCTGAAATTGCTCACTCCCCAACATTGCTCGATTTCTGACATTGCCCACTCCCCGACATTGCTCGATATCCAACATTGCTCACTGTCCAACACTGTTCACTGTCTCACATTGCTCATTGTCCGACATTGTTCCCTTTCCGACATTGCACACTCTCTTACATTGCTTACTCTCCTAAATAGCTCACTGGCCGACAATGCTCACTCTCTGATATTGCTCACTTCCCGACATTGCTCACTTCCCGACATTGCTCACTTCCCGACATTGCCCACTTCCCGACATTGCCCACTTCCCGACATTGCCCACTTCCCGACATTGATCACTTCCCGACATTGATCACTTCCCGACATTGCTCATTTCCCGACATTGCTCATTTCCCGACATTGCTCACTCTGCCACATTGCTCACTCTGCCACGTTGCACACTCTCCCACATTGCACACTCTCCCACGTTGCTCACTCTCCCACGTTGCTCACTCTCCCACGTTGCTCACTCTCCCACGTTGCTCACACACCTGACACTGCTCTCCCACCTGACATTGCTCACCCCCCATTATTGTCCACTCCCCAACATTGCTCACTCTCGTACACTGCTCACTCTCCGACCCTGCTCACTAGCCGACACTGTTCACTCTCCGACATTGCTCACTCTCCGACATTGCTCACTCGCTGATATTGCTCTGTCTCTGACATTGCTCACTCGCCGTCATTGCTCACTCCCCGATATTGCTCACTCCCTGTAATTGCTCACTCCCTGTAATTGCTCACTTCCCGACATTGCTCACTTCCCGACATTGCTCACTTCCCGACATTGCTCACTCCCTGAAATTGAATACCTGCTGACATTGCTCATTCCCCAACATTGCTCACTCCCTGACTTTGCTCACTGCTTGAAATTGCTCACTCCCCAACATTGCACATTCCTTGATTTTGCTCACTCACCGACATTGCTCACTCCCCGACATTGCTCGATATCTGACATTGCTCACTGTCCAACACTGTTCACTGTCTCACATTGCTCATTTTCCGACATTGTTCCCTCACCGACATTGCACACTCTCTGATATTGCTCACTTCCCGATATTGCTCACTTTCCGACATTGCTCGCTTTCCGACATTGCTCACTTTCCGACATTGCTCACTTTCCGACATTGCTCACTTTCCGACATTGCTCACTTTCCGACATTGCTCACTTTCCGACATTGCTCACTTCCCGACATTGCTCACTCCCCGACATTGCTCACTCCCCGACATTGCTCACTCCCCGACATTGCTCACTCCCCGACATTGCTCACTCCCCGACATTCCTCACTCCCCGACATTCCTCACTCCCCGACATTCCTCACGCCCCGACATTGCTCACTCCCCGACATTGCTCACTCCCCGACATTGCTCACTCCCCGACATTGCTCACTCCCCGACATTGCTCACTCCCCGACATTGCTCACTCCCCGACATTCCTCACTCCCCGACATTCCTCACTCCCCGACATTCCTCACGCCCCGACATTGCTCACTCCCCGACATTGCTCACTCCCCGACATTGCTCACTCCCCGACATTGCTCACTCCCCGACATTGCTCACTCCCCGACATTGCTCACTCCCCGACATTGCTCACTCCCCGACATTGTTCACTCCCTGACATTGGTAATTCTCGAAATTGCTAACTCGCTGGTGTCGCTCACACTCCGACGTCGCTCACACTCCGACGTCGCTCACACTCCGACGTCGCTCACACTCCGACGTCGCTCACACTCCGACGTCGCTCACACTCCGACGTCGCTCACACTCCGACGTCGCTCACACTCCGACGTCGCTCACACTCCGACGTCGCTCACACTCCGACGTCGCTCACACTCCGACGTCGCTCACACTCCGACGTCGCTCACACTCCGACGTCGCTCACACTCCGACGTCGCTCACACTCCGACGTCGCTCACACTCCGACGTCGCTCACACTCCGACGTCGCTCACACTCCGACGTCGCTCACACTCCGACGTCGCTCACACTCCGACGTCGCTCACACTCCGACGTCGCTCACACCCCGACGTCGCTCACACCCCGACGTCGCTCACACCCCGACGTCGCTCACACCCCGACGTCGCAAACACTCCGACGTCGCAAACACTCCGACGTCGCTCACACTCCGACGTCGCTCACACTCCGACGTCGCTCACACTCCGACGTCGCTCACACTCCGACGTCGCTCACACTCCGACGTCGCTCACTCCACGACATTGCTCACTCCCCGACATTGCTCACTCCCCGACATTGCTCACTCTGCGACATTGCTCACTCTGAGACATTGCGCACTCTCCGACATTGCTCACTCTGAGACATTGCGCACTCTCCGACATTGCTCACTCTGAGACATTGCGCACTCTCCGACATTGCTCAATCTCTGACATTGCTCACTCCCCGACATTGCTCACACCCCGCATTGCGCACTCTCCGACATTGCTCACTCCCCGACATTGCTCACACCCCGACATTGCGCACTCTCCGACATTGCGCACTCTCCGACATTGCTCACTCGCCGACATTGCTCACTCGCCGACATGGCTCACTCGCCGACATGGCTCACTCGCCGACATGGCTCACTCGCCGACATGGCTCACTCTCCAACTTTGCTCATTCCCCGACTTTGCTAACTCTCCGACATGGCTCACTCTCCAACTTTGCTCATTCCCCGACATTTCTCACTCGCCGACGTTGCTCACTCCCCGCCATTGCTCACTCCCCACCATTGCTCACTCCCCGCCATTGCTCACTCTCGGACACTGCTTACACCCCGACGTTGCTCACGCTCTGACATTGCTCACCTCCCAACATAGCGCACTCTCCCACATTGCTCAATCTCTGACATTGTTCCTTCTCCTCCATTGCTCACTCCTCACCATTGCTCACTGTACGACATTGCTCACTCCCAGACATTGCTCACTCCGACATTGCTCCCTCCCCGACATTGCTCACTCCTGACTTTGCCCACTCACTGAGGTTGCCCACTCACTGAGGTTGCTCACTCACTGAGGTTGCCCACTCACTGAGGTTGCCCACTCACTGAGGTTGCTCACTCACTGAGGTTGCTCACTCCCTGACTTTGCTCACTTCCTGAAATTGAACACCCGCCAAATTGCTCATTCCGCGACATTGCACACTCCCTGACATTGCTCACTCCGACATTGCTCCATCCCCGACATTGCTCACTCCTGACTTTGCCCACTCACTGAGGTTGCTCACTCCCTAACTTTGCTCAGTCCCTGACTTTGCTCATTCCTCCACATTTTGCACTCAGCGACTTTGTTGACTCCCCGTCATTGCTCGCTCTCCCTCATTGCTCGCTCTCCCACATTGCTCACTCTCCCACATTGCTCACTCTCCCACATTGCTCACTCTCCCACAGTCCTCACTCTCCCACAGTCCTTACTCTCCCACAGTCCTCACTCTCCCACAGTCCTCACTCTCCCACAGTCCTCACTCTCCCACAGTCCTCACTCTCCCACAGTCCTCACTCTCCCACAGTCATCACTCTCCGACACTGCTAACTCTCCGACACTGCTCTCTCTCCGACAATGCTCTCTCTTCGACACTGCTCTCTCTCCGACACTGGTCTCTCTCTCACGTTGCTCTCTCTCCCACGTTGCTCACACACCTGACATTGCTCACTACCCGACATTGCTCACTCCCTGTATTTGATCACTCCCTGTAATTGCTCACTCCCCGATATTGCTCACTTCCCGACATTGCTCACTCCCTGTATTTGATCACTCCCTGTAATTGCTCACTCCCCGATATTGCTCACTCCCCGATATTGCTCAATGCCCGACATTGCTCACTTCCCGACATTGCTCACTACCCGACATTGCTCACTACCCGACATTGCTCACTCCCTGTATTTGATCACTCCCTGTAATTGCTCACTCCCCGATATTGCTCACTTCCCGACATTGCTCACTCCCTGTATTTGATCACTCCCTGTAATTGCTCACTCCCCGATATTGCTCACTCCCCGATATTGCTCAATGCCCGACATTGCTCACTTCCCGACATTGCTCACTCCCTGACATTGCTCACTGCCTGAAATTGCTCACTCCCCAACATTGCACACTCCTTGATTTTGCTCACTCACCGACATTGCTCACTCCCCGACATTGCTCGATTTCTGACATTGCCCACTCCCCGACATTGCTCGATATCCAACATTGCTCACTGTCCAACACTGTTCACTGTCTCACATTGCTCATTGTCCGACGTTGTTCCCTCTCCGACATTGCACACTCTCTTACATTGCTTAGTCTCCTAAATCGCTCACTGGCCAACAATGCTCACTTCCCGACATTGCTCACTCGGCGACATTGCTCACTCGGCGAAATTGCTCACTCGGCGACATTGC